>NW_022900924.1:52461891-52498352 GCF_012274545.1 Fukomys damarensis | reverse complement strand
AAAAAAAAAAAAAAAAAAAAGAAAGAAAAGAAAAGAAAAGCATACATGATGAACATAGATGCAAAGGTCTTCAACAAAATACTAACAAAGGCCAGGCGTGGTGGCGCAAGCCTGTAATCCCAGCACTCAGGAGGCTGAGGCAGGAGGATCGATGTCAGTTTGAGACCAGCCTGGGCTACATAGTGAGTTCCAGGTCAGTTTCAACTACATAGTGAGACCGTCTCAAAAAAAACAAAACAAAAATAACCCAAAACAAAACAAAACAAAAAAAACCAAAACAAAAACAAAATACTAACAAACTGAAAAAAGCATTACATACCATAACCAAGTGAGATTTATCCCTGGAATACAAGGACAGTTCAACAGAAGAAAACCAATTTATATGACACAGTATCAAAGGATAAAAACTGCACAGTTGTCTCAATAGATGCAGTGTCTGATAAAAGCCTATATCCTTTATAATAAAAACCCTCAAAAAACTAGGAATAGAAGGAATTCTTCAAGATAATAAAGGCATATATGAAAAGCCCACAGGTAACATCACACTGAATGGTGAAAAGCTAAAACCAGTCTCATATAAAATGGCATCACAAATAATGCATGGAATTATTCATAAAATTACACAGTTACCACAAAGGGCTAACAATGAGATGATTTTCTTTCTTCCTCTGTTGTGAACATCCTAACATTTTTAGCATTGTTTTTATCACATGTTATGGCTCATGCTTAGATGTCCCCCCAAAGTCTTATGCGAATGAGGTGGGGCTGAATGTAGAGTGTGTGATGCTGTGGTTAAGAGCATGTGATTACTAAATCGTTACACTGATTGGCTCAGCATTGCCCTAATTCCAGCAGTCTGGAAAAGACAAAAGGGGCAGAAAGACGCTGTAAATGTTCCCTTGTTGCTTTTGCTACCATGTGGGTGCCATGGACTGTTTCTCCTCTGCGACTCCCCTCTGCCTTAGGGCCAGTTGATTATGTACTGAAACATCTACAAACTAAACCAAATAAATCTTTCCCCCTTTAACTTCTGGTGTCAGGTATTTTGTCTCAGCAATGACAGAAAAGTAACTATGACATCACATAAATAAAAATATGATGTAATACAAATTAAAAATAATAGTAAAACAAGCACTTAATGTGCTCAGAGCTTTTAAAAAATGTACCCTTACTAGTACCTGCAGCAGTGTACAATACTTCCGCACAGACACAGGCCTTCATTCCAGAGCTAACTGTTACCTTGTATCCTGTCCTCATTATTCCCTTGGTTTTTATTATTGATTTATCAATGTTACATATATTCCTTTAAGCTAAATTTACTTTTGCATATTTTAAACTTTTTAGAAATGAAACAGTTCTTATTGATTCTATGACTTCCTTTTTTTGTTATTCAGCATTGTGTTCATAAGGTTTAGTGGTTATAGTTTGTTTTACAGTGTAAAAAAAAAAGACAAGAACAAAGATAAAAGTGAAATAGATTTCTTAGAAAAATCACAAACAATAAAATGAGGCAATATTTTTTTAAAGTATTGTTAACTTAGAATTCTATACCCAGAGAAAATATTTTTCACTGGTGAAAGCAAATAAATTCAGACACACAAAAGCTGAAAGAATTCACTACCAACAGATCTGTACTGTAAAGAAAAAAATGTCTTTCTGGAAGAAGAAAAATTACGAGATGAAAATCTGGAGGTACACATGGAATGACAAGCCCTGGAAATGAAACTGCAAGGGAAAATATATAGAATTTTCTCCTTATTACATTACCCTTATTGAAAGTAAATGACTAAGCAAAAATAATGTATTGTGGAATGATCATGTAACATGAATATGCAAAACACCACCACAAAGGCCAGAGGGGAGAAGCTAAAGTATATGAGCACACAGTTCTTATACTGTATGTAATGTTTTATAATATCCCTCAAAGGGAAACCATGATTAGCTTAATACTTTAGATCTTACAGCAACCACTAAAATAATAAAACAAAGAATTATAGCTAACTGATCAACAAAGGAGGTGAAATGGAATCATAAAAATTCCTGATTAATTCAAAAGAAGGCATAAAGCAAATAAAAAGGGAACAACACAGAAGGAAAATAGCCAGCTGACAATTTAAAACCCAAATATATCAACAATCACACTAAATGTAAGCGATTCAAACACCCAATTAAAAAAGATTATCAAATTAGATTTTTAAAAAAGCAAGACTCAATATTATGCTGCCTATAATATGCATTTCAAATAGAAAAATGCAGATGGGTAAACATTTAAAATATACTTAAAATTAATCAAAAGAAAACAAGAATAGCTACATTGACATCAGATAAAATAAATTTTGCAACAGAGAGTATTTCCTGGGATTTTTAAGAGTTCATTTCATAATGATGACAGATCTGTTAAGAAGAAATAAACTGAAATGTGTGCTTCCAATAACAGAGATTCAATACTTGAAGTAAATCTAAGAGAACTACAAAGAAACATAGAAATAGAAAGGTCAATAGTTACAATGATAGGTTTCCAAACTCCTCTCTGAATTCAGTGATCACTAGCAGACAATGTCAGCGAGGACAGCAAAGACACCAAGAGCCAACACTAACTCAACTGCCCTTAATGGGACACTCTGCCCAACAACAGGCCAATGCACTTTCTCCTGCACGGCACTGAGCCTTTACCAAGACAGGTGATATTCTGGACCATAAATCCAGGCTCAATAAATTTCCATTTAAAAGGAACAAAGTCAAACCAAGTATGTTCTTTGACGATGACAGAATTAAATTAGATACGTACACTGAGAGGTATCAAATATTTCTGAGAAAAATTAAGTGGAAAGATGAAACTTCTTTGTGGATCAAAAAATTTTAATAATGATGTCAATTCTCCCACAAGCAATCTACAAATTCAACACAATCCCAGTCAAACTCTCAGCAATGATAAGTGATTCAAAAATCACATTAAAATGTAAAGAGCCTAGAATAGTCACATCAACAAAGATGGAGGAACAACATTACCTGATTTCTAAACCTATCTTAAAGCTGTAGTAATTAAAACAGTATGTTACAGGAATTGAGATAGACAAGTAGATAAGTGAAACTGTTTTAGTTACTTTCTTGTTGCTGGAACAAAATACTAGACACCCACCAGTTAAAGGAGGAAAGGATTATCTTGGTTCACAATTTGTAGAGGGTTCAGTTCCTAGTCAGCTGGCTCCAAGGCAGGACAGCATGGCAGGCAAGAGGCGGCCAGTGTGCATCCCTTACATTCATGCAGGCTACAAGCCTCTGGGTGGTGCCACTCCCACCTACTGGGGCTTCCCATTATCCACACCAAGAACTGTGCTAGGCCAATCAGTGGACTTGTCCCAGACACCACTATCTCCTTAATTCCTATTCACAGACCCATTGCTTTGGCCCTCTGATGAGC
Organism: Fukomys damarensis; assembly: GCF_012274545.1. NCBI lineage: Eukaryota > Metazoa > Chordata > Mammalia > Rodentia > Bathyergidae > Fukomys > Fukomys damarensis. Next base: position 52,494,931 of record NW_022900924.1, on the reverse strand, counting down.
AGCACATCAGCAGAAGCACACAGCAGAGCAAAACTGCTCACCTCATGAGCCAGGGAACAAAAAAGGACAGGAAGAGGCTCAGATCCCACAGACTCCTTCAAGGGCATGCCAGAAATGGCCAAAGGACTTCTTTACTAGGTCCCACCTCTTAGATTCAGCTTTTGAGATATGTGATTTTTTTTTTTCCTAATACAAGCTCATGTTGGCCTTGAACCTGTGGTGATCCTCCTGCCTCAGCCTCCTAAGTGCTGGGGTTACAGGCATGCACCATCATGCCCAGTGTGATATGTGAAATTTTTTAAAGAACTTTAACCCACATTTCTTAGAAGGAAGTCTAGTTCCCTAAAGATTAATTGGGATGTCCCTGGAACTGGGCCACTATAAAGTTTGGCTCCTGAGTCACTCCTAGCTCCAAAAATACATGGAACCTCACAGCAATAAAAGGTCTTGATTTACACCAAGATGTGAAGCTTGGTGCTCAGGTAAAGGACAAACTAGATAGTACCTGTAACAACAACAAAAAGTCCTAACTCTGTAGGCCTTCCCTTTGAAAAGTCTAATGTGTTTCCCTTTCTCTCATATTCCTCCAGTCCCAAAACCTTGGCAACTTTCACTGATGTCTTTTGTATGGATGTACGGTAGTCCCTTGTGGCCCATTTTGGGACAACAGTTAGATTACAAGAAGAAACCAGTTCAGTAAATGGTATTTGCCACCTGCCTTTCCCTTCCTTACTCCCCCAGCAAATATCCCTTTTTTAGTTTTGCTTTCTTCCATCTTGGTTTCAAAGTTTGCTTTGCTTTTCTTGTCAAATCCTCTTTCAAAATATGCTGGAAATTTTATTTATGCAGTTTTGAGATAATTCATACTAGCAATCTCCAATAAACTTAAAAATTACAATTATGATATTTGCATATTCGATCTATTCTCATCCAGTTTGCTATTGACATTTAAAAGTATGAAGTATTCGTCTTAATAAAGATATAAAGAATAACATAATGAATCCTATTTACTTCCTTCCCAGTAAATAAAACTATCAATCCAGTTGAAGTCTCTGTGATCTTATTTCATTCTCCCCCTTCTCCAAGCATAACTGCAAAAGGTAACCTCTATTTGGAATTTTCTCCTAATGTATTTTTCATTATATTTCTGGACTTTGTTATCTCTAGACTAATTAAAATATTTTCTTTTTCTAATATTGCATATTGCCAAACTCTCAATATGCAATAATAATAATAATTATCATGGTCATTAAGAAATTCCAGATTCAATGAAAGCTCTCAGGATATTACTCCAAACCTGAATAAATGAAATTTGAGTTAAAATTTTGGCATTTTAGTCAAAATGAATATGCATATAAATTCTAAAGACATTTGTGAAAAAAAATTAAGTAGCTTATCTAATGTTTACCCTCAAATGGAAGCTTCTGTCTAGACTAGGAAAAGGTTCAAGGTAAAGGCAATGCAAAACAAAACACAAATGAGACTACAAAGAACTAGCTGTGCCGTCCATCTGTGTGTGTGTGTGTGTGTGGCTGGAGATGGAGCACACCATATTATGACACAATTCAAGAACAGAAGTTTAAGACTTCTGAAAGTTTCCTTTTCCTTGAATGTGGCTGAAAAAAAGTGTGTCTCAATTTCTGCCTCATCCGAGATTAATTCTGGAAGAAGTCTGGAAAAACTTAATCCAGACAAAGTAATGGACAAACACCAAAGGGCCTATAAATAACAGCGGTATAAACATTTACTTAAATAATCCAATTTCTTAGCCCTTGTGTGTCTATTGTAATGCATTGCTAGATGGAGCCAACACAGAATTTCCAGTTGTGATGTATCTGGAAAAAGACGCAGTGGGCCATTAATACGAGAGTATAAAACAGTAATTAAGCCAACCAAAAATTGTTAAGCAATTCTTAAATACCAGGAAAAGAGCTATGTGGAACAGGGAAGAGGAAGGTACATAACTTAGTCTCTGGAACATAACAGACCTTCTCTCTCAGAGCCAGAAGCTATAACAATTTAACTTCTTAAGTTTCAACTAATATTAAACTGATTACTATTTTTTAAAACTAAATGAACACATAAATAACTAAAGAAACATAACTGGAGTGAAGTAATTTTGTCACAAGTTATTATTTATATATTGATAAATACTTGGATTGAATTAAAAGGACTCAAGTATTTCTTCAAAATATTTGAACATATACAAAGACTCAAGTATTTATTCAGATATTTGGACCTATCATACATGGATATATCCTAGTTGAATTAGCATTTTCTTTGACATTCTCTATCATATAAATGCGTCATTAGAGTCCACAATTACAGTAAATTAATGGAACAAATTAAAGAAACTAGATATTCAAGGCATTATAGTTTTAAGTAGTATCAATATTTTAATGATTTAAGATTCGCCATCAGAAACATATGCTAAAATATTTTAATTTAAATGATTTAACATAAATGAATGCACCTAGTAACACACTTACTTCATACTGTATTAGATTTTTGTTTGTTTGTTTGTTTGTTTTTGAGACAGGGTCTCACTCTGTAGTTGAGACTGACCTGGAACTCACTATGTAGTCCAGGCTGGTCTTGAACTCACAGTGATCCTCCTGCCTCAGCCTCCTGAGTGCTGGGATTACAGGCATATGCCACTACGCCTGGCGCCTGTATTAGATTTTTAATAAAAGTTCAAACAATAGCAATTACCCTAAGAAGCAGTAAAGATTTGTATTTGACACAACAGAACTATACAATTTTGCTGACCAAAAAAACAACTTGAAAGTGATCTTTACTTATCCATTTATTTATTTATTTATTTACTTGTTTACTTATTTGTGTTTATTTTGGCAGTAGTGGGGGTTGAATCCAGGGCCTTCACACTGAGCTACATCCCTGCTTTATTTTTTAATGTCTTATTTTGAGACAAGACTTGCTAAATTCAGGATAAGGTAGAAGTTGGAATTGTAATGCCTCAGTCTCCCAGAGAATGCTGGGGTTACAGGCCTGGGTCACCATGCTGTTTAACCCTTTAATTTTAAAGGAGAAGGAGACCAAGGCCCAAGGACATCACCAGAGCTAGGACTAAAATCCAGGTCTCTTGACAGGAGATTTTTACTTCTGCAAATTATTTTTATTGTGCTAAAATTATTGCTGGGGGGGGGGACCAAAAGCTTTGTTGTTTTTTGTTTTTGTTTTTGTTTTTTTGGTGCCAGGGATCGAACTTGGGCCCTTGCACTTGCAAGGGAGGCAGCAGAACCACTGAACCAAATCCCTGGCCCAAAAGCTTTGTTTTCAATAAGAAGCCCTAGATTCAGACGGAAAGCCAGAGTCTTACTCCAGTTTTGCTAATTACAATCTCAGGCAAGTCACCAAAACTGCCTAGGACTCAGTTGTTTCGTTTATGTTTTGTATAAAAATATGACAGTTGGATTGGATCCCTGATTCTCAACCCTGGATGGGCAGTAGAATTCTCCCAGCATTTTTTTTAACCAAAAAGCAATGTCCAAGTCCCACTCATGCCCATCAGAGACTTTAAGTGGTCTGGGACAGTACCCTAGGCATCAAATTTCATTAAAAGATTTTTGACCTGGGCTGGGATTTAGCTCAGTGGTGCCGCCACCTGCCTCGCAAGCACCAGGTCCTTAGTTGATCCCTGGTTCCAAAAAAAACATTTTTGACCGAAAAAAACAAGAACAATCCAAACCCCAAATTAGTAGAAGGAAAGAAAGATCACAGCAAAGTAAATGAAATAAAGACTAAAGGACAGTACAAAAGATCAGTGCAATGAAGAGTTACTTCTTTGAAAAGGTAAAACTGACAGATGCTTAAACTAACCAAGAGAGAAGACCTAAATAAATAAAATTAGAAATGAAAAAGGGGATAACACAACAGATAACACTGAAATCACAGGATCATTCCCTAATGATTTTGAAAAACTAAACTGCCAACAAACTGAAAAAAGAAGAATTAGACAAGTTTCTGGACACTTGTAACTGACCAAAACTGAACCAAGAGGATAAAAATCTAAAAAGATCAACAATAAACTGTGAGACTGAAGCAGTAATAGTCTTCCAACAAAGAAAAGCCCAGGACAGGTCAGATTCACTGCTGACTTATTTTAGGTTTTTAGACAGGGTTTCATTATGTATATAGTTCAGGCTAGCCCTGAATTTGCAGGGATCCTCCTGGCTCAGCCTCCCTAGTGCTGGGATTACAGGCGCGCCCTACCACGCCCAGCTCTATTTTAGGTTTTTAAAGAAAAACTAACACCAATACTCCTCAAACTATTCCATAAAATAAAAAGGAAAGAAACTCTTCCAAACTCAATCTATGAGTCAGTATTACACTGCCACTAAAACCTAATGACACAACAAAACTATACAGCAATACCTTGATGAAGATAGAGGCAAAATCCACAATAAAATACTTGCAAATTAAATTAAACAGCACATTAAAAAGATCATACATCGTGATCAAGCTTGGTCCATTCCAGGGGTACACAGATGGTTCAAATATATATGCAAATCATTAAACAAAATACAGTACATAAATAAAACCAAAGATAAAAATCACATGATCATCTCTAATGACACAGAAATGCCTCTGATAAAAGAAAATATTCCTTTATAAGTGCCCTCAAAGTGCAAGGACCTGAGTATGATCCCCAGTAACCCCAAAAAATGCCCTGAAGAAACTAGGTACAGAAGGATCATACCTAACCAGAATACAGGCTATATACAGAGCAAAACCAGTCAGTATCATACGAATGGAGAAAAACTGAAAGCATTTCCTCTAAAATCATGAACAAGACAAGTGAAATTTTAGCCAGCACAATTAGACAAGAGAAAGAAAAGGCATACAAATGGGAAAGATGGTCAAATTATTCCTGTTTGTAGATGACACTATTCAATATTAGAAAACCCTGAAGACTCCATTAAAGGACTCTCAACCGATAAAATTCAACAAAGTAGCAGAACATAACAATCAGTAACACTTGCTAAGAAAACAATCACGTTCATAAAAACTTACCAAAAAAGTCCTAGTAATAAACCCAACCAAGGAAATGAAATCATTCTACATGAAACTTACAAAAGAATGGGAAAGAAACTGAAGACATAAAAAGGGGAATACTTCCTCTGTGTGCCAGCTTTCCTATTTCTGTGACGAAAAGCCTGACAGCTCACCGTAGAGGAGGAAAGGGCTCATTTGGCTCTGTTTCAGCCAACCCAGGTCGAGGCCTGTTGGGTCCGATGCAGGATGCAGGAACATCACGGCAGAGGGTGCAATGCAGTGACACTGCTCGGCATGGGGCCAGGAGGCTGAGCGGGGAAGAGGACCAAGGTGACACCTCACAGCCCACTCACACACACCCGGGCTGTGTTTCACTAGTCCCGTAGGTGGCTCCCAAGCAAATCACAGGAATATCATGTGCGTGGACTGAAAGAATTAATATCACTAAAATGTCCACAGTAAGCAAGGCATCTACACCTTCAAATGCAATCAAAATATCAGTATTTCCCAGAACTAGAAAAAGCCACCGCAATAATCCCAATGTCCGAATGAAAGCACAAAAGACTCCAAATAAAGGATAAACAGAAAGAGCAGTGCTGGAGGCATCACAATACCTGATTTCAAAATATTCTACAGACTCATAGTAACAAAACCAGCAGAGCACTGCCATAAAAACAGACCAATGGGCCAGAGGACCCAGAAAGAAACCCACACTTCCAAAGCTAGTTCATGTTTAAGGAACCAACAACATACTTCGGGGCAAAGACAGTCTCCTCAACAAATGATATGAGCAGATACTTCTCAAAAGATGTGTCAGTGGCAAATATATTAAGAAAAGTTCAACATCTTCAGTCATCTGAAGTGAAATGTAAATCAAAACTACAGTAAGATTCCATCTTCCCCAGTCAAAACAGGAAGCAAAAAATAAAAAAATAAATAGTGGCAAGGATATGGAGAAAAGGAACCCTTATATACTGTGGGTGGAAACGTAAATTATTACAGCTACTAGGAAAACACTATGAAGATTCCTTAAAAAACTAAAAACAGAACTACCATATGATCCGGAAATACCACACCTGGTATCCAGAGGAGATTAACTCAGCATATAAAAGAGGTAACTTGCCTGCTTGTGTTTGCTGCAACACTATCCACGATAGCCAAGCTTTACAATCAGCCCAAGTGCCTTTGAACAAATAAATGAATAGCTGGGGAAGTAGCTCAGTGGAGCCACCGCTTGCCCGGCAAGTGCAAGGTCCTGAGTTCGATTCCTGGTACCAAGAAAAAAAAAAGATTCCCCTAACAAATAAATGAATATGGAATATGCACACAGTGGAGTATTCTACAGCCACAAAGATGAATGGAATCGTATGACCTGCAGGAAAATAGATGGAAATGGAGGACATCGTGTTAGGCAAAATAAGCCATGCTCAGAAACCCAGAATCACATCTTTTCTCTTAGATGTGCATACTTTTCTTAAAAAGATGATTTGAAAGGGACTAGGAGAGAAAAAGAATGAGAGGATGATCAAAGCACTATACATATATATATATCTCCATCCCTATATATAGGGTGTGTGTGTGTGTATAAATAATATAAATTTTTTATTCCTTGTTGCTGAGACAAATTACCCAGTACCCAAAGTTAAAGGAAGGAAAGGTTTTTGGCTCACAGTTTGTAGAGGTTTCAGTCCATAGTTGGCTGGCTCCAAGGCAGGGTAGCATGGCAGAGGGACAATGCAGAGCAGGCAGGCAGAAGGCAGCAAGCAGCCAGCAACGAACAACCAGAGACCCTCTTTCTGTCCCTCCTGTCTTATCCAGGCTGCTCACCCTTGGGGCGGATAGCACTCACACTCAGGGTGGAGCACCCTTAATCCTACCCATAACTATGCCAAACCAGAGGACTAATTGAGTAATCACACACTCTCCAGCCACTATAAAGGATAAACTTGAGTCATTTGTAGGAAAATGAATGCACCTCAAGATCATAATCCTTCTTTTTTATTCATTAAGTTTATTGGTGCATTTTAGGTGTACAATATGACACTCATCATTGAGAATTTGTACCTTTACACGATATATCTTGGTTCTTACTTTTTTTCCCCATTCCCCTGCCCTCCCTTCAACCCCTCCACCTCTCCCTATTTATAAAGACTTTGTTTCCGGTTTTTCCTTTTCTCATATTTATTCCTTTCCCTTCTTATCTTTCCCCTTTCCGTCCCACTTCCCCTTCCCCTTCGGACCTTTTCTTCCTCTTATACATTTTGATTCTTACTTACATTTTCAGTTTCTCACACCAGAGAAACAATTCAGTATTTACATATGTGTATCCTATTTATTTAAGAGTATGGCCTTAATGTACATCTTAAGTGAAACAAATCACACACACAAGTTTAGATATTGCATTGTTTCTCTTATGTGGGAAATCCAAAGAGTAAATAAGGAACATGGAGAATAAATACTGGGAAGTAGGAAGAGTGTATTCAAATGGGAAGGGGAACAAGGGAGGGCAGAGGGGGAGGGAAGGAAGGAAAAAAGGAAAAATATGGAAGAAAAAATGAAAACAAAGCTTTTATGAATGGGGAGGGGAAGAAGGGTTGAAAAGAAGGGAAGGCAATGGAAAAAAAAGAAGAATTAAGATATATTATGTACAGGTGCACCCTCCCTACAATGAATGTGATCAATATGACAAATATGTAATAGTAAAGAGAGTTTAAAAAAGAAATGTCACAGGGAAACCCATTTATTTATGCAAATTAATGTTAATAATTATAAAACCCAAAAGCTTCTCAAGTGATTCCAGTGTGCCAGCAGCAACACCGAGATACAACTGACGAATCTTTGAACTTTCCAAAGTTTATATTATAAAATTCTAATTTAATTTTTCCTGTTTTGGTTGCAGTCATTGGGCCATTAGTTAACTGATGAGTAGATACACTAAATGCACACAAACCCACAAAAAAAAAAAAACTTATATCCCCTTCTCACTTTACAAACATTCATGGTTCAGATAGATACTACACCATGATCTACCAGTACTTTGATGGTGGACCAGGCTTCTCCTTCCCTGGTCTTTCTACAAGGAAGTAGCTCAGTTTATATAAAACTCCTGTCCTCCTCTCTTTCCCCTCTCTATTCAGAGATACAGAATGGCTTGCTGGTTGGCAAAACTGGAAGTAAGTCATACATGCCCGGTTCAGCTCCTTCCTTTTGTCTCTTGGTTATAAACCAGTCAAAGAGAATAAAAGTTCTAACCTAGTTCTTGCAGGACAGTATCTTAGTTCAGGCTATGTATCAAGCAATCATAGGCTGTGTTCCTTATAAATAACAGAAATTTTTTACCTCATCTGAAAATACAGAGGGTAGGATTAGATGATCTCTAAAGACTTTTCCACCGGTCATGTCCATGATTCTTTGGTTTTCAACAGGCACCTTTTCAACGGGTAGCCACAAACATTTGTTTTCCAATAACGACACGTCAAATTAAGGCAGCGGTTCTCACAAGAGGGTGATTTTGTCGCTCCTTAGTATTATTTCTGGAGCAGTGCCATATCAGTACAAGATATGCAAAACATATTTCCTCCAATTCTGTTCTAATAAGATGTATGAGAAATCTTTAGAAGCCACGCCTACTACTTACAGTAAAAACCACAGTTCTTAACCTTATATGTAAAAGAAAAGACAGGACGGCCATTGATATGGCAGAACTAAAGAAACTGAAACATTAGTATTTGAAAATATAGGGCCTATCACGCATCACTTGACAAAGAAACAAGCAGATAATCATGGTGTCTGGTTTTCTCCAATCTGTCCTCCACAGTAACCTTTCTTAACAAGGTCTTCCTAAAAACAGATCTGATTACAGCCCTTCTACATTGGCTTCACATCCTTCAATGGTTCACAATACTCCTCACCTTCGAGACAGAACCAAAATTTTTAGAAAGCTATGCAAGGTCTTCAATTTCCTATTCTGAGCCATCTCTCCAGCCTCAACACGTAGCCTACATTCTAGCCACACTGGACTTCTTCGAAGACATCTAAAGGCACCCAAGACTTAGGTTTCAGGAGAACAATAAAAGCGAGAAGTCAGTTTTGCACAGCCTTTGTTTACAGAACCATCCTTCAGTTCTCAGGTCTAGAGTTACTCAGGAACACCGCCCCGACCTCACTCCTAGTACGGGTCCTCAGCGCCTTAGTCTTCCTCACCGCAGCCCGTGGTATGTGTTTACGATTATTAGTGTGACTGTTGTTTTAATCTCTTTTTTCAAACTCCAGGAGGGCAGGAAGTATATCTTATTTTGCTCTCCAACATGCCTACAATGTAGGTAACACATTATCCACACCTGGCATTGTGCATAGTACATGCCCAGTAAATGTTTATCACGTAAATAATGAGCAAAGGTTCTTTCACATCTGGACATCTCACTGCAGATCTGAAATGACTCTCCTTTTCTTCTTATCTGGTAGATTCCTGTTTTCCTTGAAGACTCAGCTCAAGCAGCCTTCATTCTGGAAGCCTTCCTGATGCCCCGCCTAGGTACACTCCATCTGTGCCCCGACCATCCTGGATGTATGTTTATACACGCATGTACTCGACTGCAGCTTGTGCTTTTCTTGTGCGCTTCTGTGAGCTCCTTAAGTATAAGGACTGTGTCCATCATCTCTACATGCTCTGCAGGTGCACAGGGCACAGAAGTCAGTAAATGCTGAGATCCACATGAATCTGCATATACTGCATTTTATTATTTAGGTTCACATCTGCCTGCAGGAACCCCTACTGAGTGTAAAAACCATAAGGATAAAATAAAGCTTGAAATACAAACTCAGCATTTAAATTGCATTAAAACTTTTCAAAAAGGACTGTGATTGAAAAAAACTGCTTTTAAAAGTTTTTTACTAGAACTTTCCTTGTTATGCTTTAAGGATAATAAAATTTAAAAGCATTACTAGAACATTAAATAGAATTTCAAAAACAATTTAAAATCATGTATCAGTTCTAGGAAAAGCTGAATGTTGTACTGTGTGTAAGCTGAGTCATTTAAAATATTTTCTCAAGAACAATTCTGCCACGTTACTCATGAAAGGACATTTAGACTTAAGAACTGCCCTGCAGATAACCATCCCTTTATAGACAACAGTAAAGACTTCTGTAAATTCCTCCTAGGTTCCTGTGTTGAAAAAGAGCCGGTTGCTAAAGCAACTTCATTTTTCTTAACACATGATCTATCCCCTCCAGACTTATGAAACATTAAATGTGCTTCCAGTGATTCTTTAATGGACATAATTAAAACAATACAAGGACAGAAGCTTATATTATTTGGGCTGATTCCATCACAGCTCTCATAAATGACTGCACATCTGCCCTACATTTTATTACGAGCAATCACTTTTAAACCAAGAAATTGCAAAGTTTTCAAGAAACAAATTTTTAAATAAAATATTAATAGCCAACAAAGGATACAAACTTGTAGTCACAAGATAACTAAATTCTGAACATCTAACATGAAGTATAGTGACTAGTGTTAATAGTACTATGTACTTGAAAATTGCTAAGACTAAGTACATCTTTTTTATTGGTACCAGGGCTCAGACTTGGGACCTTGTGTTTGCGAGGCAGTTGGCAGAACCACTGAGTGAAATCCCGGGCCCAGTACATCTCATTTTGAACACACTCAAGGTAAAAATGTAAAATGATGAACATGTGAAGGAGCTGAACTGAGGTCATCATTTCACAGTGTGCACATATACCAATGTATCACCGTGCACACCTTGCATATGTAGGCTTTTTTATTTGCCAAATATGCCTCAAAAAAGCTGAAAAAAGCTAACAGCCAAGAAATTACTCTTTTCCTCCATGGGAATGATAGAGTCTAGGAATAAAAGGTAAGTGATAGCAACAGATTTGCCTTCAATCAAATGTGAATACACAACCAATCACCAGATCACTCAGTTTTACTTAACAAAAATTGAGTTATACTTACCTAGAATGTTTACTGTTATTGTTATTTTTAAAACTTCTTTATCTGATTTGATTCCTGCAATAAAAATACTCCAGGAACCAGAAATACAGTTTGTTTTGGCTCACAGTTACGGAGGCTTCAGTCCACCATCAAATGGCCCTATTGCTTTAGGCCACTGGTGGCACAGCACTCACTGTGAGGATCACTGTGGGGGAGTAAAACTTCCCCTCCTGGTGAGGGAGGGGGAGAGGGAGACAGGGACAGAGACAGACACTCCGAGGACCCATAATCCCTTTAAGGGTACACCTCCAAACCAAAAGCCCTTCCCCAGGCGCACCAAGCCCTATCTCCTAAAGTTTCCATCACTATCCTGGGGACTAAGCCTCTAATATGTGAGGTTCTGATGGACACTTACTATCAAAACTGTAGCAGACACTTCAGGAGATTCCTAGATGGTGACAGAGATGATCAACTCAGCCAGAGGGTACTTCTGAGAGTGGGGCCCATCCAACTACAGTTATGTGGCCACAAAAATAGCCCTGGATTGGGCCAAGGATTTAGCTTTTCTATCACCTGCCTCGCAAACACAAGGACCCAAGTTCAATCCCCAGTATCCCCCCAAAATCAATCAATCAATCAATCAATAAAACCAGCCCTGGACAGGCGGTACAGTTCACTGCCAAATTTTAAACATGGAAGATATCTCTTGCCTGTGCCTGTCCTGTCCTCATAATCACACTGTAAAAATATTTAAAATCTTCCCACTTATATTATTGGAGAATATACTGTAGATTTTCAAAAAATTGACTTTACTGCCCCAGAAAAGTTCTACAGTTATCTTTCAGCTACCTTTTCTACTAAATTTCTCCAACTCCCTTATTTCATGCTCAGAAATATCAGAAAATAGCCTTTTCATCACCTCCTGTAAGATATCTGAGCATCATTATAGGTTGTCTATCTAGAGTCATGGGCAGAAAAGTAAAAAAAAAATTTTAATTTTTCATTTGGACATTAGAAGTAAAATAAGCTAATTCACATGGGAAGAAACTAATCAATTCAAGGGTAGGCCTGGACTCAGGGTGCAGCGATACATACCCATATGTAGTTCCAGCTATGCAAAAGCTGAGGAGGAAGAAGCACTTGAACCCATGAGTTCAAGAGTAGCCTGGAAACATAGTGAGACCCTGTATCAAAAACAAACAAACAAAAAACAACAAAAAGGAGTACACCTAAAAATAAGGTAAGAAAGTACTATACATCAATTCCCCAAGGTGAATATAATTATTCTGTATTCCAAATATATACCAGTAAGAGTGAAATGTCAAGAAAAAGTGCTGTTGGAATGTCAAATGTGTTGTACAACTATACATTTTTCATAATTGTATCTTAATTTTTAAGGAAAAGTCTAACTCCCAAAGAAGACATATAATGTTGATTAGCTTAAAAAAAGAAATAAAATCAAGAAATATCTACGGATTAATCTGACAAAGGAAACAAAAAGCCTCTATATTGAGAACTACAACACTCTGAAAAAAGAGAACGAAGAGGATGTAAGAAAATGGAAAGCCATCCCTTGTTCCTAGGGAGAAAGAAATCAATACAGTGAAAAGGCCATACTTCCAAAACTGCTATACAGATTCAATGCAATCCTGAATGAAATCTCAACAGCATATTTTATAGAACTAGAGAAAACAATCCAAAAATTCATTTGGAACCGGAAGAGGCCTAGAATAGCAAAAGCAATTCTAGGCAACAGAGACATGACATGGGGTATCACAATCCCCAACTTGAAATTATACTACAAAGCCATTGTGATAAAAACAGCATGGTACCAGCAAAGAAACAGACTGTCAGTGGAACAGATTAGAAGATGCAGAAACAACTCCAGACATACTCAGCTACCTCATCTTTGACAAAGGAACCAAACACCCTCACTGGAAGAAAGATAGCCTCTTTAATAAATGGTGTTGGAAAAACTGGATTTCAATCTGCCAAAGATTAAAACTAGACCCCATCTTTCACCATGCAGTAAGTTAAAATTTAAGTGGATTAAAGATCTAAATATTAAAACAGAAACACTAAACTTGCTGGAAGATAAGTTAGGTAGAACTCTTGAAGATATCGGCATTGGAAAAGACTTTATGAACAAATCCTCAGTAGCACCGGAATTAGCAAAAATAATCAACAATCGGGATCTCATCTTTCTAAAAGCTTTCTGCACTGCCAGAGAATCACAAACAAAGTTAAGAAACAACCCACAATGTGGGGAAAATTTTTACCAGCTGTTCCTCAGACAAAGCTCTACTATCTAGAATATATAAATAACTCAAAAAAATCAGACCCCCCCAAATATAAAAACCCAATTCAAAAATGGGCATCTGAAATAAACAGACATTTCTCAAAGTAAAAGCAGCAAATAAACATATGAAAAAATGTTCAACATCACTGGTCATTGGAAAGATGCAGATAAAAACAACAGTGAGATTCCATCTCATCCCAGAAAGAATGGCTGCTATCAAGAAAGCAACCAATAACAAATGCTGGCGGGGTTATGGGGAGATAGGAACCCTTGTTCATGGTTGATGGGAATGCAGACTGGTGCAACCACTGTGGAAATCAATATGGAGACACCTCAAACAACTAGAATTAGAAGTCTATTTGACCCAGCTATTCCTCTGCTGAGTAGCTTCCCAAAAGAATTAAAAGAATCATACCACAGCAATATATGCTCACCCACATTTATAGCAGCACAGTTTGTAATAGCTAAGTCATGTGAAGGTACAAGATTCCAATGATGACTGTAACTGTATTGTATACCTAAACTATACCAATAAACTTAATAAAGATAATTTTTAAAAAAGGGCCAGGGATTTAGCTCAGTGATTCCACTGATTCACAAGTGCAAGGACCTGAGTTTGATCCCCGGTACCAAAAAAACCTTGTTGATTTAACAGCCAAGTAAACTGATCCCCTCAAAAAGGCAAGTCCATGTAATTAAATGTGGAGAACATGCATAGCAGATAAACGTGAGCCTTAAGAAATTAAGGATTGTAGGCTAAGGTAGGAGGGTCACAAGTTCAAACCCAGCCCATGCAACTTAGCAATTTAGTGAGAACCTATATATTTAAAAATAAATAAATAAATAAACAAACTGGGGATGTAGTTCATTGTGAAGGCCCTGGGTTCAACGCCCATTACCACAAAAAAATTTTTTTTAACTGAGAAATAAAACTTACAAGCTAAGGTTATATATTTCTAGTAAGATGTACCCCTTGAGATTAGCTTCAATTTTTTCTCACTGTGGTATCACTAAAACACAAACATAAACAATAACCTGCTATGCTTATGGCTCTTCCACAGCTATAAAGCAGAAACATTTTCTAATCATACACACAAGCAATAAAACAAAAAACAATCAAATTAGCAACATTACTTAAATGATAAATAATGCTATTTTTACACAGTTACTGGCTGTTTGAAAGCTGACCAGGGCGCTCACTGGCATAGCACAGATACTACATGTCAGCCTTGAAGACTTTAGTGAGTGCTTTTATAGCAAAATAAAACCAGAAAAAGTGAAAAATTTCACTAACAAAATCTTATGCCTCTATGACCCATACATCTGTGAAATATGGTTAAGAATGTAAATTTCTGGTTTCTAAAACCTAATCTGAGATTAACTTTAAATTATATTCTGTTGTAAATTTATTGTTTACCACCTTTCTATTCTCCACTTCCAAGATAACTAAGCAACAACTGTAGCTGTAAAAGCAAGTCTCCAAAAGTGCTTTGAAGAGGTCAGGAGGAAATAGTGTCAATTTATGTTGTACAAGGATCTTTAAACCCACAGTTGATACTTTATCCCTACCCTACCCTTAAAAACCCTTCAGGCAGTAAATAACTTGCCAGTTATTCTCTATGTTCAATAATCTCAAAATAAGCAAGCAGAAACCTCTAACACATAACCAGATGCATCTTGGAAGCAGGATACAAAAAGTGAGAACAGAATCAATTTCCACACCATAACATCAAAACAAAAATGGCTCAGAAAATATATAATTGGTTTGGGGAAAATGGGATTAAATCCATAGTAGAGAATCTAGATGATACCTAGTTTACTGTGTTCTCTTTAGACCTATTTATTCAATCTCTACTCAGTGGCAAACTATGCAATCTCAAACAGGGATACAAAGTGTTCATCAGAGAAGCCCTGCTTTCCCTTTCCACACCCGCTGGTTTACTTCCTTTGTGGAAAAAGTCGTAAATAATATTCTGATTTTTACTATTTCAAAGAGAGGGATGCTGCTGTTCTCTGCTCATGGAACATTCTTTTCAGGTTTCTGTAGCAGTTCTTGTAGTGCAAAGTAATGTCCAAGAGTCTACAACTGCAGAAGCTGAGATCACAAACTACAATCCAAAACTGCCCCCTAAACCAAGGGGCAGGAGGACAGCCAACAGAAACTTCGGCTGGCCCAATGGCAGATTATCAAATGGTTACTGCTGCCTTTTAAGGTAAAGTTGTTAAAGTTGATCTGATCAACCGTTTTTTACATCTTGGCCTTCCTAAACCCTCTGACTAAATGGAGTAATTCAGACTCCTTTCAAGAAACATGGAACCATGGGCCATGGACCCTGCCATCTTACTATTGCTGGCACTACTGGCTAAGAGTCTGGAAAACCAATACCATAATAATTATGAGCATGACAGTTACCAATGCTACAAATAACTCTACAAACCCAGCATGGTGGCACAAGACAGTAATCCTAGGCTGTGGTAGGAGGATTGCCCTGAGTTCAAGGCCAGCCAGAACTATAAAGTGAGACCAAAAAAAAAAAAATAGAAAAAAAAAAAAAAAAAAAAAAAAAAAAAAACAGCTCAAATTAGTAAACTGAGGGGGTTGAGAATGTAGTTTAGTGGTAGGGTGCTTGCCTGACATGTGCAAGGCTCTGGGTTCAATTCCCACCATGGAGGGAAAAAAAGACAAGAAATTAATAAAAGGGTCAGGGAAGTTTCTGCCTGTTTAGAAACAGTACAATCACAGGTTTGAGTTTCCATCTCCTTTCCCGAAAATGAATAGATTTGCACTGGGATTTTTTCATAGTAGGGATCAAACTCAGGACCCTGGGCTTGCAAGGCAGGTGTGGTGCCACTGTGCTAACTCCCTAGTCCAGTACTGAATTAATCTTAAAGAGCACTATAGGGCCAGGGATTTAGCTCAGTGGTTCCTCAGCCTGCCTCTCTAAAGCCCAAGGACACAAGTTCGATCCCCGGTACAAAAAAAAAAAAAAAAAGACCACTATGTCCAGAGGAACACAATTTTCTTTGTTTTATGATAATGTTGATGATTTATTCAGCCTTTCCATTTGCACAAAGCAGATAAACAGATACTTGGCTGAGGAGGGCTGGGAGACCAAAACAGGTCACCTTCATGATGAATTTCTAAAACACTCCCATCAAAGCCCACCTTACAGAGTAATAGATCTAAACAGATGATCTGTAACTACTGGCTTCTTCTAATTTCTAGAGAATTTCTAGAGAACTTAGTAATTTCCCCACCTTATGAAGGAATGGGTTTTTAAAAAACATACTGCCAGTGTATTGTTCCTAAAATATAATTATTCATTTCTGTATTTTTATACAAGGCAGAAGTATGATTTTAATTACAAACCCAACACCACTGTTGATAATATTTGTATTTAATTATTTAACCAATATTCATTTTAAAAGTGGTTTGACCACTTTTAAAACTCAATTATCTGTCTACTTCTCTTTAACAGAAACTTTCTACTATATATGTAAGCACGACCCTTAAATTTTATTTACTTTGTTTTGTTTTTTTTTAGAAAAGGTTCAGGCTGGCCTTTTATGTAGCCCAGGCTGGCCTCAAACTTGCAGCTATCCTCCTGCTTTGGCCTTCCCAAATGCTGGGATTATAGGCCTGTGCCACCAAGTCAGCCTGACCTTTAAATTGTTATATTCTTCAGGGATGCACTGATTGACTGAGATTTGTAAACAAACTATTATTTTTATACCTTTTTAAGGCAAACAGCTATCAAAATGATAGTTGTACATTAAACAGAAACTCAGAGGCTCATATGTAAGTATGTGATTCTGTCACAGTGAATTCAAGGTTAGATAAAGATATTAATTATACTGATTATAGCTTTTAAATAAAATATGAAAGTATGAGCTTTAATTACAATTTTACAAAATGAATATCAATAATAAAACATAACAAGGTGTTAAAATTGCTAATAATTGTTTGTTATTCAAATGAAATTTTATATAAAACAATAAATATATTTTACAGGTAGACTGTCAGTGAATATAAAATTATACACAATTATAATAAAGGAAATAGCTCCTTACGTGAAAATATTATATAAAAGCAGGCAGCAAGACTATGACAAAACTTCATTTCTGTTAACAGTTCTTATATACTCACTGGTCCTGGAGCAAAAAGCCAATATAAACAATACAAACAATATTAAAGTGAAAAAAAATCAACATTATTCAGTAACTTTTTAAAAACTCACTCTAAAACTTGGGATAGAAGAGGAATTGCCTATAATTTGTATTGTTCTCAGACTGAAAACTGAAATTATAAGTCTACAATAATTTGATAACAATCTAGTGTTCAATTTTTTAAAAAGTAATTTTACCAAATTGTATATTCTCTGAATTTAATATAAAAGAAACATCAGACAAGCCCAAATAGAGGGAAATCCTACAAAAGAACTGGTCATTGTGCTTTACAAAAGATCAAGGTCATGAAGGAAAAAAAAAAGTTAAGGATTTTGTGCAGATTAAAGATTATGGAGGGGCCAGGGATTTACAAGTTTGATTCCTGGTACCAAAATGAAACAGATTACAGAGACATAACCACTAATGCACATGACATCCTGGATTTGATTCTGAACCAGAAAGAGGACATGCGTGGGACAAACAGATCTCAATGAAGCCTATGCATCAGATAGATCACTGATCAACAAACATTTTTCTATGAAGTGCCAAACAGTAGATATTTAGGGTTTGTGGGCTACCTAAGTTCTCTGTAGTATATACTTCTTTATTTTGAACAATACTTTAAAAATGTGAAATCTGTTTTTAACTCACAGGCTTTAGCAAAGATGCTGATAACCATAAAATTGGGCTATATGATTAATATTAATTTTTAGGGAATCTGGGTAAAGAATGTATAAGAAATAGTATTATTCTGTAACTTTTTCTAAGTATGAAAATATTTCAAAATGAAAAGTTAAATAAATGAAATGGAAACCATCATCAGGTATTCCTGTATTGGATAAGCTAATGCATAACAACTACAACAATGAAAAGAAACACTGGCCTCTTTTCTCATCCTTGAAGCTGGTGGCTCTTCACGCATCCACTCCCTGTGTACAAACTGCTCTTCCCCTCACATACCCGAGTCCTTCAGGAGTCAGCTTCTACCCACACTTCAGCTCTTAACTCAAGCATCACTTCCTCAAGCAATCTTGCCCCACGGTCACCCTGCCCCACCCCTACCTCACACCTAAGTAAGCACCTACACATTCCTTCTTAACCAAAGGTGGCTGTTATTGCACACTTAATGGTGTACTCAATTATTTGATGCTGGTCTCACCTACAAGTAAGTACGTTCTAGGAGAGCAGAAATCACAGACATCATCTCATCTTTAAGGCTAGATTCCCAACACCGAGCTCAGGGCTCTGCACACAGGAATGCTCAGTGTGGTATGTGATGGGTGGAGAGATGGGGTGAGCAGACCTCCTCACTGTAGCTCCACTAAGGGAGCCAGGACAGTGAGGCAGAGATTAGATGGACGAAGAAGTAAGACTTAGGAATATAACAAATAATGTAAAATTGCACTGTCCAAAGATGTACTTAGCAGCTTTCTAAGCTTCTGGAGAGACTCATGGCCATTTTGAAAAAAAAGCTGAAGAAAGGATTCAAAGTAAGAGTTTAGACTCAGATGATTTTTAAGTTTCTCTAAGTTTATATTCTAGTTAATACTATTCATAAGCAATTATAGGACACTCACATGTTATACTAATTAATGAATTAACAGAATCATGACTATAAATCTGTAAATACTTTATAAAAGTAGCTGTTATAAACTATAGGTAGGGCAACATAAGCAACAAGATAAGCTACACAACCAACAAGATAAACCATCATTTAACAAAATTAATAAGAGGCATGCAAACTCAATAATTTATCATGGCAAAGGGTACTAGATAAGCATAGTGAAAATATAAATTGATAAGTTTATATACCATAAAGGGTATTAAACACATATGCTAACATTATTTACCTATTTGATTTGATCTACTTCTGCCTAATTAAGAAGTCTATTTTAGACTTATCCTATTACCAAAATACTTAAAACAAAAATAAAATGATAATATTCTTGCTTGTATCATTCTGAGTGAAGAGCAGATTATAAAGCAATAAATGCTATTACATCCAAAAAGTAAAGCTGATGTTACAAGAAACAGATTAAAGCATAAGTAATATTTGCATTGTGGTTGTACAACAAACCTTAACCTACTGATATTTGGACTTTAGAGATAGGCTCAAAGTGAGCAACTAAAATATCAGCCAGATTCTCTTCTGGTGTGCCTCTTGAAATATCCTTTAAAGTAAATTGATATAACTGTTTTGTTGTTTTTTTGAGACAGGGTCTCAGTATGTAGTTGAGACTAACCTGGAACTCACTATGTAGCCCAGGCTGGTCTCAAACTCAAAGCGATCCTCCTGCCTCAGCCTCCCAAGTGCTGGGATTACAGGCATATGCCACCACACCGAGCAATTGGTATTATTTTTTGAAAATATCATAAAACAATCCTGTAATATTTTACTAGGACTGGAGATATCTGACAATCTAAAAATTGCATACAATTAAACAATTATCCATCTTACCCATATCAAACTAATTTTACCCAAGTTGCAACTCAGCCTGAAAATTTATCTTAACAAGTTTGATTAGGCAGTCATTTCTCCACTATTCTAGATGGAGGTGCATACTACTCAACAAAAGTAACAAGTGATGTCTGACTCAACAGACCATTAATATACTTACTGCATCTTATAACGAACACACATGGTACATATATCTACAGTCCATTTTGTTCCAAACAAAGCTCTGTGCAACTATCAAAAAGATGTACAATACAGTATGATTTCTAAAGTGAACTTGTTTTGACATTATGGAATAGTAGGCAACCTGACTGATCTTCCTGCTGAAAGCAACTGAAAACTTCTGGAAAAAAAATTTAATAATCTGTACTTTGTTTAACAAACTAATAAAATATAAGCAATATTCAACAAAATAACCAATAGAAGCTAGAAGTGGCAAGTGGAAAAAGTCAACATAAGTTTGAGGATATATGTTGGAGTGGATGAACTTTAGCCTTGATTTCTATGGCCATTTGGAAGCCAGGACACAAAAAACCAAGCTCAAGGCTCACCAAGGATAGTCCAAATGAAACTCCCCCAAAATTGGCATCTGCTTAAGAACACAGTAGAAATAAACATACTCCTATAGGAGTGTTACATATGTTGAACACGGGACACAGGTAACTCATAAGTAAAAGTGTCCTTCAACAAGTTTCAGCCAAACCTCACGTTTCCTGAGTACTCAAAATATATGAAGTTATTTGTTTAGTTCAAAGCAATTCTGCACTAATAGTGAACTCAGACATCTGGCAAAGACAAAAGCAAATCCTAGTTGCAGGAATTCCCAGAAACAGCCCCTCACTGTTACAAAAAGCACCAAATGTGAAAATCAGCAAGTCACATGATAAAATCCAGAAGAATCAGATCCACAAACCTTCAAATGCTGTAACTATAAGTAATAATACAAAATAATAATCATGTCTGCCATGTTTGAAGAAATAAAAGGAATTCACCACTCATGCCTCCAAAAGCACAAGATCCTGCGTTTGATTCCTGGTGTAAAGGAAGGAAGGGAGGGAAAGAAACTGAAAATATGAATGAAAACAAGTAAGATACACACAAGGCCTTTTCAAAATGACTATGTGAAAAGGTGACAAATAGAAGCCCTGCCAAATACCACAAAAGGGCTGGGTGAGGTTCACCAGCACTCATGAGGTGTGATGAGAGGATCAAAGAATTCCAGATCAGCCTGAATGATACAGAGCATGAGAGGCCCATCTATTAAAAATAGACAAAAACTACACAAGGAAGATTTAAAAACTCAACAAATAGTTTAAAGGTAGATTCAAACTAGCTGAACAAAGTCAAAAAACTGGGAGGCATATCTGAGAAATTACCCAGAACACAGTAAGGAGTGAAAGGAATTCATCACAATCGTAGGTTAAAAGAGGTGAGTGATGGGCTGGGGATCTAGCTCAGTGGCACCACCGCCTGCCTCGCAAGCACAAGGTTCCAAGTTTGATCCCTGGTATCCCCCAAAAAGATGAGTGATAATATACACCTAATGGAAGTTCCAGAAAAAATGAAAATGGAGAAAGGACAACATTTGAAGAGTAAGTGGTCAGGAATTTTCTAATACTGATAAAAGACATCAATCCAGAAACTAAGAATCCAAATGAACGCCAAACAGGATAATAAAAAGAATTCTACATCTAGACACAATGAAATGTAGAACAATAAAAACAAAGAGACTACCTTAAAGGCAGCTAAAGAGAAGAGACACATACCTTCTCACAGAAAGAATATATCCAAACACTTGGAAATTAAACCATATTTGTAAACATTCCATGGGTCAGAAAGGGTCTCGTGGAAAATCAAGACAGTGAACAAGGGCCAGGGATTTAGCTCAGTGGTTCCACCGCCTGCTTCACAAGCACAAGGTCCTGAGTTCAATACCTGGTACCCCCCAAAAAAAAGACAGTCAAAATTAAAATGAAAACAAAACATAAAAATCCTGGCACACAGCTAAAGCAGCACTGAAAGAAATTTTCATCAATAAATGCATGCATTAAAAACAAAAAAGTGTAAAATTTTAGCTTCCATTCTCAGAATCTTAGCTAGAAAAAAATCACAAAATAAATCCACATCAAGCAGAAATAGGAGTAAAAATCAAAGATTGCAGACAAAAAAAAAGTAGAAACAATCAATGAAACAAATAGCTGGTTATCTGGAAGCTGCTAGCAGGTTTTCAACAAATCTCTAGCAAGTCTGACAAAGATTAAAGAAAAAAAGACACAAATTACCAGTATCAGGAATGGAGAAAAGGATATCAAAACAGACACAGAAAGCACTAACAGCATAAGAATAAATGCAAACTACCACAATGCATTCATTGGTAGTAATAATTTCAATAGCTCTGTAACTTAAGGAAATTAAATGAGCTTCAACTGAATTAAATTTTTAAAACTCCAATAAAAAAGAAATCTCTAGGCCCATGTGGTTTCACTGGAGAGTTCAACCAAATATCTAAGGAGAAGTTAATATCAAGCCTATACATTTTTAATCTAGAAAATTAAGAGGGAAGGAAAAGTTTGAAATTCACTGTATGATGCTAGTACTGCCTGATAAACAAAACTAGACAAAGATAGTACAAAAAAAACTATACACTAATCCAGTCATAAATAAGGGTATATGAAACTCCTTAACAACCTATAAGCAAATAGAAGTCAGCAATACCTAAAAATAATTATATACCATAACTGGAGCTTATTGCAGGGAATAAGTGGGGCTAATTCTATTTCAATATTTGAAAATATATCAATTTAATCTGTTAAATTAACAGTCTGAGGAAAAATTACATAATCACATTACTATATGCAGAAAAAAGCATTTGATAAAATTTAGTACAGTATTTTCTCATGATAGGAAGTTTTTTTTTCCAGAAACAGAAAAAAGAGGGGAACTTCCTAAACTTGATAAAGAATATCTATAAAAACCTACTACTATCATTACACTTAAAGTGGAAAACTTAGTGCCTTCCTGGGGAGTGGAGGGAACAAGGCACAAATACATTTTCTTACCACCTATTCAATATAGTGCTGGAAGAGCTACTCAATGCTGTAAACCAGGAAAACAAGGGAAGGGAACAAATGTGGAAATTTAAATAAACAATCAAATCATCCCTGTTTGTAGATGAAAGACTGCTCACATAGAAAATCCCATGCTGGAGTTCTTATAAATAATAAACAAGTAAAAGTAGAACTAATAGATGGACTCAGCAAGGCCACAGGACAAGGCAACACACAAAAGTCAACTGTATTTTTAAATACTGGCAATAAACACAGGACTCCAAAATTATAAACATAAGACCACTTACAATCACTCAAAAAAACTTAAATGCTTCTACATTACTCTAACAATACAGGAACATACTTAAAAACTACACAATATGCATGAAAGAAATCAAAGATATAAATGGAGAGAAACGTGACACTAATGGAATACTCAATACAGTAAAGATTTCAATCCTTCCACAATTATTACACAGATTTACCAAAATTCCTATCAAAACCCCAGCAAGAGTTTTTGTAGGTTTAGTCACAGGTTATTCTACAACTCATATGGAAAGGCAATGAACTAGAATAGCTAAAACAATTTTGAAAGGCAAAGTAGGAAGAATCAGTCTACCCAACTGAAAGACTCCTTACACTGTGTATCAACAGTAATCGAGACTGTGTGACACTGCAGCGGGAGACACACAGATGAATAAGACCAAATACAAAGCCCAGAAACAGACCTATATTATATGATTCTGATACTGGTGTCAAAGCAATTCAAGGGAAGAAAGAGCCTTTTCAACACTAGTGCTGACACATTTGGACATCAATAGGCAAAAAAAAAAAAAAAGAACTTTGAACTATGTCACATACCTTATACAAAAATTAACTCAAAATGGACCATGGAATTAAATGTAAAATTTAAAACTACAAAACTTTTAGAAAAAAATAAGAGAAAATATATGGGATCTCAAGCTTGGCAAGAGTTCTGAAAGACACCAAAAGCATGACCCATCAGAGGTAAATTGATAAACTGGCCTTGATCAAAACTCAGAATATCTTGGGGCCAGGGATTTAGCTCAGTATTGCCACCACCTGCCTTGCAAGCACAAGGTCCCTAAATTCAATCCCTCATGTCAAAAACAACAAAAAAAACCCTCAGAATATCTGATCTCAAAAGACACAGTTAACTCAACAAATTATACACATTGTGTATAGTTTTCTATATATCAGTAAAGATGGGGATAACATTGTTAAAAAGATTAAAAGACAAGCTTTAAATAAAGAAGATATTTGCAAAACATAGAGAAAAAAATATTTGCAAACCACTACACACAGGTGTACTACACAGAAAATGCAAAAAATTCTCAAACTCAGCAGTTAAAAAAATCCAACTAGAAATGGATAAGACATAAATAGGTATTTCACCTAAGAGGTTATACAAATGGCAAGTAGGTAATGAACCCTAGCTATCACAAAAATGCAAATTAAAACCAAAATGAATAATCCATATATACCTGTTGTGGACTAAATGTCCGCACCCCTCCACTGCCATCCAGAAAATCACGTATGTTAACATCTGATCACCAATTAATTGCTTTAGGACACAAAACTCTGAGGGGAGTGCTCATGACTGGGATGAGTTCCCTTATAAAACAGATCACAGAGAGCTCACTAGCCATTTTTCCTTTTTCTAGTAAAGACACACCAAGAAGTCCATAATTTCAAAAATCAATCTCCACCAGAACCCAACCATGCTGTGGCTGATCTTGGTCTACCAGCCTTCATAACTGTAAGAAACTTTCAGTGTTTATAAGCATAAAACACAGTACTTTGTTATAGCAGCCCAGATTGAGAGAACATTACAAGAATGGCTAAAAACTGCTAATATCGCAGTGTGGGACCTCGACAGTAAAGAGAATAAAAGATTACTGGGAGAGGAGACTTAGACACAATCACAAAGAGGCCCAGAGGTGCTATATCCAGTGAGAGCACCCAGCATTATGGAGACTCCCAGGAGTAGCACCACAGACAAGAGCTGTCTGGCTTTTATTTAGAATACCAATGTAGGGGAAACAAAAGAAGAAAAGTAGTTTGGGCAAGAAACCCTCTCAAGGCTAGACAGTTTTCTTGTGGAAAGGGCAACAACAGCGGCCAGACACAACATGTTCCCCACTACTCTGAACTTCTTGTTTAACCATTCACTCCTCACAGAGCCTGCATTCTTTGCCCCACAGTTTAACCATTTGCTCTAGGCCAAGTCCTCTGCACAGTAACATCAAATGTCAGTGTGGTGAAGTGAACGAACTAGGTTACTCACACACTGCAGGTAAAAGTGTGAAATGTACAGTCTCTCTGCAAAGTGGTGGATTTCTTTTAAAAAATTAAACATGTAGGTCCTGAGTTCAATCCCCAGTACCAAAAAAAAAAAAAATTTAAACATGAAAGGACCATAAAACCCAGCAGTTGCATCCAAGAACATTTAGAACATGAAGAAATTATACATTCATACAGAAATATGTGCACAAATACTTAGAGCAGATTTATTTGTAATAAAGCAAAGCTGGAAACAATTTAGATATCCCTCAATGGGTGAGTGGTATGTGTGTACCTGGGATACTATTAAATAATGAAAAGGAAGAAACTATTAAGACATTCATAAACCTGGATAGATCTTTAGAGAGAATGAATGGAGAAAGCCAATCATGAAAGGTCATGTACCATAGGATTCCACTTATTTACATTCTGAAAGAGAAATCATAAAAACAGAGAACAGTTCAGAGATTGCCGGAGATGGATGAGGACTGGAGTCCAGAGGGAAGGTGTGTGGAGTATAAAAGGCCAACCTGAGATATCAATGGATACATTCTTTATTCTGATTGCAACAATGTTCTTCATCTTGGTTGTGATATCCAGAACTGCACCCCTAGCCCTTAGACTATTTTTTGTTCCCTTTGTTTTCAGTAAGTAATCTGTAAGGTAATATGCGCTTTCCCATTGAGTGAATTTCCTGTTCCCTAACAAACTTAATGTGACTTTAGTATCTGCCAGAAGGTCCTTGTATTCTTCACGTTACAGTGGTGGTTGCAAAATGGCAATCTTCTGATGCTGTAATTCCTCTTAGGACTCGATGACACATTATATATAAAGAGGAATTTCTTCATCTTCATCTGCATCCCTTTGTTTTTAATTGCTTTTATAGACAAACTGATGGTATTTATTCACTGTTAATATCAAGTATCATATTTCTTTTAGTGCTCTAATTACCCTTTCTAGTTGGCCCTTGTGTCTTTTTTCATGTCCCATTGTTTTTTGACTAATTTCCAGTTTTCTGCAACAGTGATTTGCCCTAAGCTTACCTGATAATTTTTCTGCCCAGATCAGAAATCAGCTCTTTTCCACGAAGCCCATGTTTTGTTTTGTTTTATTTTTGAATGGTATAGGACCCATTAGCCTAGCTTCAGGTGTGTAAATTTCTACTGGATATTACTGCATTTATCTCCTTTCAGTGGGCAGATCTAGGAAATTTGTATGTATCCTTCATCTTTCCTCATTCAAAACTATCTCCCTTTTGTTTAATAAACATTCTGGTTTTCAATTCATCATGATTTTTACTCATTTCTTCTGTGCTTAGCTGAACACTGGGTAGTTTCAAAATTATTACATCTGCACTACTACCATCAACAAACAGATGACTAAAATTCAAGATTCTTTGCATACTTTTATCTTCAAATGTATTTCTTTAATGTATAAGTCAGCACATCATGCTCAAATGTTTCTTGAATTATTATTTTTAAAAAATTTTATCATATGTCTTCATTTATTTCTGATTCTGCTTAATGTTTGGACTTAATTTTTCATCTTTTAAACTATTATTTTGAAGTAGTTATAGGTTCACATGTAGTCATGGGAAGTAATACAGAGAGGCCCTATGTGCTCTTGATCCTGTTATCCAGTGATAGCCCTGGAAAAGGTTTGCACAAGAGAGGAATTTAACTTGAGAATATGACATGACTAAAACTTCCTGTTGTATAAGTACATTTTTTGCCTACTTAAAAATATTGTATTATTCAAATACATTACCAAATGTTTTTAAAAGCAGTTTCATAACGTTAACAGCCACTCCAAAAAAATTCATGTTGTATATAATTGCCCTTCTCTTAAAATCAGAAGCCATTCCCATGTTGCAGTGGACCCTCAAGTTATGACCCACCTGACATACAAATAACTTGGGTTCATTAGTTTAATGAACCTAATTTAGCCTCTTGTTATCTATCTATAGCATGTACCCAGGTAAACATCCAGATTTCAGCTGTAATAACTTACAATCAACTTGTGTTATAGCAGCCCTCAGGAACCAATTGAGTTCATGAGCCAAGGGTCCCCTGTACTTACTTAGTACTTCTGCTTCTTCCAAAGTGAATTTAGAACAGCTAAACTCATCCTCACAGTAATGAGTGGAACCAAGGAAGCATCGGCCCAGCTTGCAGTTAGTCCACAACCCTCTGTCCTGCACTAGCGCTGAGTAGCACATGTGCCCTTGGGCAAGTCACCAGGAGCAAGATGGGGATCTACTTCACAGGCTGCTGTGAGATTTAAATGAACACACACAAAATGGATTACAGTCTTCTGCACACAAGCATCATGATATCATTTACACTGCTGAGGTTGAAGTAGCCACAAGAGAACCACAAACTGTTTGGAAAGACAGACATCTATCAGCTTTCTCTACTCTGAAGGGTTCTGAAGAAACTCACTCAGAATCCACATTTCTCCTCTGAAAACCTGTACTCTTTTCTTTCAAGGTAGACGTAGTTAAAACCTTCATTCTCAGGAAAAAAAGCATCAGTTGACTCATTCATCTAATCAACCTCCCACTTTTGAGGGGGCTAGCTTTCACTGTCAACTTTCTTGAATAAATTCTCTGTAGCTACTGTGATAGACATGATTGAAATGTCCTTGAGGAAAGAAAGCCAGCAAGCACTTCCCTGGGGAAGTCAAAACTTGATCGTGTGAGTTTCCCTAGAACGAGCCAGATGCAGGAAAACAACAAATAGAACAACATGAAAACTTACTAACACAAAGAAGTATATTTGTCCTAAAGTCCTGACAGCTGAATTCTCTAACCAGCTCTTGCCTTCCATACAGGAAATTATAAATAGGAAGTCAGACTCAGGGCAGCACACCACTTTCTCTGGAGAGTCCTGAAAAACCCTTGCTGATTCCTCCTCTCCGATCTCATTTTCCCACATTTCTCTGTGCCCATCCACCCTCCGCACTGACAGTCTTTCTTTAGATATGCTAATATCACCTATCAGACAACAGGTCCCACTCTTCCTGCTTTAAAGCTGAAAGAAACAGGCATCTTTTAAGATGTCTTCTGCATAAAGTTGAGCTGTTCTATTATGTGATTTTTATTAAGTCAGATCTGAGTTCTGCTGGTGGCAACTACATCACACATACCACATATATCCACTCAAACCCACCTGTCACCCTGCTAACCCTTCTGCTTAACCCTTTACTTGGATATTATTCTCCAGCACATCTGGTGCCCACTTTATAGTTCTCAATCTCCTGGATTTCACTAGCGCACTGATACAAGCTGTCCATTTCTTCAGCACTTTCTCCATTACGGCCTTTAATGGAACTGAGTGCTTTGCTTCTCTGCTCATTAGTTTTAAATTGCTCTATACTAGTGGTCGGCTCCAGTCCACCTCCTAGAATCAGGCACACCTAGATACAAACCCAGCCTTTACTCCTTGCTAGTCAAGTGCTCACAGGAAAATTACTGAACTTCCTGAGGCCATTCCCCTCAACTCTAAAACAGACCTAACAACATAATTGGCCAGTAAGTACTTGGCATAATAAGCTTACTGTGGCATAAAGCAATCACTGAATAAATAGTAACAATCTTCTCTGTGTCCTTTTTCTTAGCTTCTGGTACTCTATGTTAGTAAACCCACACTTCTCCCTAGTAGTACTGGGGATTGAACACAGGGCCTTCCCACTGAACTACATTCTTACTCCTTTCAAAAACAAACAAAATAACAACAACAACACTTTACTTTAAGACGGGATCTAAGTCATTGAGTTCCCCAGACTGGGCTCCAACTTGCCATCTCCCTTGGCTTCTGCAATACTATTATACCTTCCATATTTTTCTTCTCTACCCTATCTTCTTCGAATCTTCTGGCAGCTACCATCTTATATCCAAACTTGCTGCTGTTGTAAAAAGGAAACCTAAAAGTTTTCTTCACTTATCCTATCATCCCTCCTTTGGTGATCTCACATGTCCTCATAACTACAACTGAAACCCATAAATAAGAAAATAACTTTCACATTATCTCTAGTCCAGACCTCCACTCTGACTTCTAGATTCCTGTATCTGTCTACTGAGCTCTCCATGACAAGGACAGTTTAAACTCAGAAAGTCCAAACATGGACTTCTTCCCAATCCTATTTTTTCTCTATGCACCTAAAATGCAAAAGGCAGGCTTCTAGAAGTTATCCTTAATAACCTTGCTCTGACTCTGCCTGAGTCTAACCAAGCTTAGATTTTTTTTACCTGAAATATCTCTCAAGTCCACCCACTTACTTCCATCTCTACATTTCTTCCTGCTAAATAATCTGTCTACTCCCTATACAAAAATCTACTTTTGCGTATGATTACTTCCCATCCCTCTTCAATAGTTAAGCCATGTCCTTTCCCCTCAAAATACCTCCTATAATTTTCACTCATTAATTCAATCCAGTATCATTCCTTACTGGGAAAAGATTAAGTAACAGATTAATCATGGCTGATTCAACCCAACAAACTGATACACTGACACAGACATGATCCTTAAAAATCAGCCATTACCCAAACTCACTAATCATGTAATAATGCATCAGGCACTGCCTCTATGAATATGTACACTTTTACATGTATTTTACAAACATGTGTACTTTTTTCTATTTCATAAGGCTATACATTTCATGACTTTAACATCATCCATATAGTGTTGAACTTACTGTTTTGTTTTTGAGACAGGGTCTAAGCCTGTGAAGCTATCCTCCTGCCTCAGCCTCCTGAGTGCTGGCTGGGATTACAGGCATGCACCATCGCACTAAGTTGAATTTCCTTTCTTTATTCTGTATCTCCCTTCTGCAAGTAGGAATTCCCTCATTTTATCATTTTCAAAGATTTGGTGAACAAACATATCATTTGTGATTTTAAAAGAATTACAAAAACTAATTCAACGTGGATCATGCCCTTAGACTCTGTTTACAGCGCAGAAGACAGCTGCACCCACATTTGTATCCTGTTTCCATAACAATGTCTCATAAAGAGAACTTGCTCGTGTCAAGTGCAACAGAATTAGACAAACATGCTTAGGACTGACATGTGGCACAAATGCCAAAAAAAGAGAAAACAGAACTTCTCAAATACATTAACTCTGTTTCTCGTCCAGAAAAATGCTACTTGGGCAAAAAAGAAAAGAAAAAAAAATAGGTATAAAGATTTGTGCCCAATCAGACAAGGAGATTAGCAGAGGACTTGGCTACTCTGAATAGCACAGCTCCTTGTGAACAGGATTGTGTACCTGCTCCTGTGCAGAAGG
Organism: Fukomys damarensis; assembly: GCF_012274545.1. NCBI lineage: Eukaryota > Metazoa > Chordata > Mammalia > Rodentia > Bathyergidae > Fukomys > Fukomys damarensis. Next base: position 52,464,401 of record NW_022900924.1, on the reverse strand, counting down.
CAGGGGGAACCAGAGTCGGGCTAAAGACGAAAAAAGAATAAATGAACATGAGTGTGATTATTTTAAAAAACCTGAAAGAACTGCCTACCACAATCCAGTATACTTGACATCCATCCTTTTCTAAATTTGGATTATTTACTTAAAATAAGCTTCTAAGCACTTAGAAAATGGTAAACATTTGTGGAAACAACCAGAGTTGAACCAGATTCAAGTCTTTTTAAAATCAAGTATGTATATCATGTCAGAAAGAAGCGATAAAAATACTGTGTGGGTTGAATTTCAACAAGGTATCTGACCAGGTTCTTATCATGCCCACAATGGACATAAGAACACAGAATGGGTGGTAGTGCACTGAAGTGTAGTTACGGTGTACACTAACTTAATAACAAGTACCCATTAATGAACGGCTATCAATGTGAAGGGCAAGTGTACCAGCAAGTCTCAGGCCTTCTCCTGCTAAACTACTCTATCTGTAACTTGAAAGACATAGAAGGTTACTGCAGTGCTGTTGGCATCAGATATGTGCATGACATTAATTTAGGAAGAATAGCTAATATAGAGTATAAAGAAGCCAGGATTTTAACACTCCAGTAAGTCAGAAAAATGGGCTGATTCTCCTAAAATAAAACGTAATAGAGAAAAATACCTAAGAGATCAGTACCTGTGTCCAGAAATTTAACTATAACTGTGAGATGGGCAAGGTGTGGCTTAACTGCCACACTTTTTTTTTTTTTTTAAAGCAACTTTAATGGCTCTTTGCTGACAGTAAGTTTAGGTCAGCCTGACAGCAGCAAGCTCAGTATGTGAGATGTGAGGATCCAAAGAACTAATGTGTCCTAGCAGAAGCAGGAGCAGTATCGCAAAGACAGGAGGTGGTAGTGGAGTTCCGCACTGGACAGATCAGACCATAACTGGGATACAGGCCACCTTTCCAGGGGGCATACTGGCAAATGTTAGGAGTGCAGACACTAATAACACTAAGGGAAAGCAAAAGGGTTGGAGATTTATAAATAGATTTGTAAAACAAGAGCTCAGAGGAACATAATGGCTAACTTAATTTAGTCATTCAATGAGCATGAAGTTGAGGCCTATTTCAGGAAAGCCTACTTGATTATGAGAATGGCCAGGAATCCAGGGACAAGACAGTCCACATCTACAAGAAATGCGTATATTCAGATACCCAAATGTGAAAAGTTCAAACTGTCATGATCTAAAAAAGAATTCGTTTTCTAGTGTCTTATAAGGTACAAACAGGATCAGTGGAAAGAAGTTAGAAAGTAACTGATTTCAGCGCCTTATAAGGAAGAATATTTTAACAGTCGAGGTTAACGAAGGAAGAAGCCGTGTGCAAGGTTCTTGTCAGTAATGGTGTAGGAAGAAAGACCACTGCTGAAATGACAGGCAGTGGCCTGGACGGCACTTAACCTTCCTCAACCCCCACACTTAGAAATGGACTTGCACTTGATTCATCTTATTAGTGTATTTCCGAAACCCCGCCTCCCTGCAGCTGGGCATTTCCAAATCTAAACCTGCCGCGACAGAAACGATGCTTTCTAATTGGGAACAAGTCTGAGCACATGAATGAGAAATAGGAAGAAGCTGACCCATCAGTAGATGCTACACTAAAAAAAAAAAAAAAATCAGGACTGCTCCATGTGCCTCGAATTTGAAAAGAAAATGCAAGGATCCTCTATCGTTTAATTCATGAATTCAACTGAAAATATTTAATAGCATTCAATTAATGTAAACAAAGATTTCCTATATACTGCATTTCTGGCTGTGAGCCATTTTCTTCTAACAAAGACAAATTAATTTTAACTTAGGATCATCTGAAAAATTTGTGTCCCTAAATAAGCATTCCAAAACCTTCTATCCTAAGATTATATGGAAACTAACTTGAGAATATATTTCTAAAAACAAATGATTCCTCTGGATACAGCGGACCAAATACCATGGAGTAATCAAATAGTGGCATTATGATTAAATGGCTACCTAAATCTAATCTGTTCAAAATCAAAAGCAGGATAGAGAGAAAGGTTCCAGACCATTTAGTTCTGGCTTTTATACATCAAATTAAGATCATCTGAGCTTACCTTCCCCGCCTCATTCTGTAATTCTTAAACAGGCTCGTACACTGGCTCTAAATAAATGTTGCGACTGGGTATTTGAGGAGTTTACCCTCCAAAACTGTTCCTTTTAACTTCGTGGAACAAACCCCCACACGTAGCGCTTTCTTGGTTTTTAATGTAATAAATGGAACACAAGTCGATTTCCAAGGGCTGTTTTTCTTTAACGGCGGTCAGAAAGACAAAAGTGAGGAGAAGGAGGCTCCCCTTGAACCCGGCCCTGAAGAGAGTCCCCCCAAATCCGGGTGGTCAGCAACGCCGTCGTCGGCTCTACCTCCTCTCAACACACCGACCGCCTGGCTGTTTCGGGCACCCCAGAAAAAGAAACGAAAACGGAAACCAGACTCGGGTTTCCCCGGGACGGGATCCCCTGGGCTGCAGTGG
>NW_022900924.1:52457635-52461316 GCF_012274545.1 Fukomys damarensis | reverse complement strand
GCGCGCCGCCCCCCGGGTCCCACAGAGCTGGATCTCCTCACGCGCGCCCTGCTGGAGAGCGCGGGAGTCGCGTCGCTTCGCGCCACGCACCCCCTAGTTCCCCAGACAGACCCCAGCGGGAGGCCGCTCGGTCCTGCCTCACACACGCACAGGTCTCCTCCCACGCGCTTCCGTGGAGCTGGGTTGTCTGGAGAGTGAACCAAACGGGCACGCTGCGCGGAGGTCGCCGGCCTTCCCCGTGCACTGCGAGGGTTTCCCACTCGCGCGCGCGCACCCAGCTTCTCTGAACACGCGTGTCACGTTTCCCTCAGCACACTCCTGGGTGTCGGGCGGGGTAGTCCCGGGGGGCTGCTTCACTCCTGGGGGCTCAGACAGGGCGCTCAGCACCCCAATTCCCTGGCTCCTGACGACCGCACTGGGGAAGCTGCAGATAGCTGGGGGATCCTGTGAGGTACGCGTGGTCTGTGTAGTTGGGTGCGTTAGAGCCGGGGCATGGTGTGTGTGTGGGTGTACGGTGCGCTTAGTGTTAATGAAATGTGTAGATATGCGAGCGTGTGATGTGTATGTGTAGGACTGTGTGTGTGTGTGCGTGTGTGGCTGAACACGCTGTGTGTACAGTAGTTGGGTGCGCATGTGTCCGTGGCATGGGCATTAATTACACAATGTGTATATGAGTGTGTGTGGTGTGGGCAGCAGTGTGGCGTGCTGAGACTGCCTGGTGTAGAGAGGTGGAGTAGGGCACAGTGTGGGCACTCGGGGAGGACTCGTGTCTGTCTGTTTTCGAGTGTTAATACCCACCTGGCGGGAGTGGCTGGCCCCCGGATGGTGGCCGAAGCCTACCACACAGTCTGATTGTATTCTTCCCTCCTGGCCACAAGTTCCTCCAAATAGATTTTCCATGCCAAGCTGTACTGCTGGGATGTGACCTCAGGCTGGATTCAGTGAAGAGAAAAAGCATTTGCTTCTAGGGAGCACTGTTGGGAATTGGTGTTTCCCTGCAAACGGGTCAGAACCCAGCCTGGAACACAGAAACGGAGGGGACACCCTCTCCTTATTTTCCAAACCCTTTCCAGAGCACAAGAGAATGCCTGTAATTAGGGAGGTTCAGATAGCAACAAAGCCTTTCGACCCAAATTCCCTGCTGGTTATGCCCTGGTCCCTTTTCCCTTTATTCTTTTCCTGCTTTGTGTAAACGAAACACTCATCCTGGTTTGAAAAAAAACAAATTCATCCTCAAGCCTTGAAAATCCTTGCTACCATAAGCAATCTTCATAATTTTCCCTTTTATTTAACCTTGGCTTGAGAAGGGAAATTAAATTTGCATGTATCTGACTCTAGTGAAACCTTCATTTATTAGGGGCTAGGAAGAGATTCAATTTGGTGGCAAAGGTATTTTCAAGAACTGTCTAAGTCACTAACTGTGGTTCCTCATCAACATAACGCTGAAACGCTTGTAGACATGAGGAATTGTCTCTTCACTCTCCTTCCCAGGTGCCATCCCTCTACATCCTAAAATGCATCGTTGACTCATAAAATCCATGCTGTTAAATTCATATTCCAAACCTGCCTCAGAATAACATAAGCAAAAGGAAAAGAAAATCAAAGGAATTCACACTTACTACTGTATCATGCCAATCAAGAATTTTTTTTAAACAAAGGGGGATTTCCATCTGCTCTACCCCATTTTCTTGTTCTCCAACCTATAAACTCCCTGCACTGTTGTCCGTATCTTAGAAGACCTAATAAAATAATCCCTCCAGGAATACTTACAACAGCATAACTGCTGTTGGCTTTTACTCTAGGTTGAACCGCGTTATAAGATTCCACTAAATGTGAAACATAGTATCTTGGAAAAATGAGCAGGAGAAAAATGCAATACAGCATGTTAGCCAAGAGGCAAAAGTAAGTCACATGATTTACATTAGTCACATGATTAGAGGCTGAGAAGTCTCTATATTTTCTGTTCCATGAAATCATTGCACCCTTTGCCCTAAAGACGTTACACTAATCTCTTGCATGGAGCAGGAGGAGATAAATACTCCAACCTATCATATATACAGCTTTCAGGATGTGTTGTCAGGATAGAATTTTTGTTATGGAATCCCAACCTATACAAAAGTAGATAGGATTATATGACCAAACTTGTGCTCATCACCTGGTTTCAATACTTATTAACTCATTTAGAAAATCTTGTTTCATCCATAGCTCTATCCACTCCTCAACCTCCACCCTGCCACCAATATTTTGAGGTAAATTCCAAACAATGTAATCCCATTCATAAATATTTCAGTATGTATCTGTAAGGGAACTTTTAAAAACCATAACACACAATACCAATGTGGTGGTTAATCTTACTCATGCCACCTTTCTTGGCTTGGGAGCTGCCTAGGAGATTAGTAAAACACTTCTGGATGTGTCTGGGTGGGTCATAGAAGCCTAACTTTGCATACACTACATGGTCTCTGGTTTCTCCTCTAATGCTGTTTCCTGGCCACCAAGCATTTGCTCTGTCATGCCCTTCTGCCATGATGTTTCTGCCTCAGAGCCTGCTGACCATGGATTGAATCTCTTGAACCGTGAGCCAAATTAAACCTCTCCTCCTTTAATTTGTAGGTGTTAGGTACTGTGACTCAGTGATGGGAAGGTTGGCTAATACAATCAGTACCACATAATAGTATACAATGTGATCATAAAAATGAACATGTCCAGTAGCTGTTGGCTACTTCTCTATCTCCCCTTTAACAATATACTTCTCTTTTTGCCTAGAACACCCCCATCTTCTCTTCACCCTGGCTTACCTCTTTATCTTCAGTTCTATTTCCTCAAGGAAGCCTTCTTAGACTAACCCAGGCTAAGTTACATACACTCTCCATTCACATCACTTATCCCAACTTTAAACAGTAAGGAGTTGCTGGACTAATAATATCTTTTCCCATTTATCTCTCTTCCATCACACACTGTAATGTGCCCTCCTTGAAGGCATGAACATGGCCTCTTCTTGCTCACCATCTTGTTCCCAGTAATTAGCACAGAGAATAAATAAACTTCAAAGTAGCAAAAATAATTCCATTTGAGGCTCCAAAAGGCTAGAAAGTTAATTTTAAAATTTACCAAATTTAAATGTGCCAAATGTGAATAATTCATGTACTTATTCTTATAACCACACCCTTGAACAGGCCCCTCCCACAGTGACTCAGAGCTTAGATGTGTATTAGTTACCTATTGCTGTGTGACAAATGACTCCCAAATTGCAACAGCACATAGTCTCTGTGGATAAAGAACCCAGACACTCCTAGTCAGATTGTCTGCTTCAATAACTTGTATGGGCAGCAGTGAAGGTATGGAACAGGTCTGTATTCTCATTTAAAGGTTCATCTAAGGAAGATTGCCTACAAGCTCACTTACTCACTGGTTGTTGATCGGATTCAGTCTTTTAAGAAATTGCTGGGCCCAGACTTCAGTTTCTTACTTCTTGTTGAGTTTCTCCATGGGCACCCCCACAGGACAGTTGACAGATAGCATCTGGCTTTATCAGAACAAGAGTGTCTAAGAAAAGTCAGGCCTGGGGATGTAGCCCAGCAGTAGACTGCTTACTTAGCATCCCTGAGGCCAGGTTTGAGTCCTAACATTGCAAGAAAAGAATAAGTGTGTCATAGTGTTTTATAACCTAACGTAGGCAGA
>NW_022900924.1:52451228-52457524 GCF_012274545.1 Fukomys damarensis | reverse complement strand
CCATCTTCTGTTCATTAGAGATACCTCACTAAGTCCAGCCCTGCACAAGGGAGCAGGTTATCCAAGGGCAGGAATACCAGATGGCAAAAATCACTGGGAGCCATTTCAGATGCGGCCTGCTGCACCGTGCTTTAGCCAGTGGAAGACTAGCAAATATAGTGCTCACTGGGGTTTACCCTTCCTTTCTGTGCTGGAATCTCCCTAAGATCCACTCTGTGTACAAGTTTAAGCAAGCCTTCTGGATGATGAAATGGAAAAGAATGGAGGTGCCCTCATTGATGAACAAACAGCCAATCCCCAGCCAATGTTCTATCAAACACTAGGAATAGATCATTCTAGACCCACCACATAGAAGCATGTGGGAGTCCAGAAGAGATCTGGTGAGCCAGTCTGGACCCAAATAATCCCCACAAAAAAGTACAGAATAGCAAGCAACATAAAACAATCATTGCTTGGAACTACTGCATTTTGGATTGTTTCTTACATAGCAAAAGCTAACTGATTCATCCACCAAGCCTCTCATGTTAGACAAAGTAACTGAGGACTCAAGAGGCCGTGAGACTTGCTCAACATCCCAGAGAACCAGGCATGAAGGAAAAGATCTTTTCACATCAGAACAATGCAAATGGTTTAAATCTAAGCTCTGCCATTTGCTGGCTGGAAAACTGTGGCAAATCTTCATACTTTCAGAGATTCAGTTTCTTTGTGGGGGAAAAAAAAACCCAGAAGTTTCTCTAGAACATCTCTTAGCACTTACAGCTATGACTGGTTCAGTTGGCTATAGAGCTAGTGTCAGAATATTTTTGTTGCCATTGTGACTTGTGAATAGCCAGATATTCCAACATATTACACTGCCTACATTTATCTACTGCTAGTATACCTAGGCACACTGCCCCTTCCAAATACTTTGATAAATTGAGTCACTGCAAATCAGATAGTTTTTTGTTGCTTGATTGAACCAAGCAACTAATTCCACCATGGTTATAAATAACCAGCTAGTAATTGGTCAATTAGTCATATTAAAGCAATTAGAGTGATGAAGTGGATGGAGCAGCTTCCAAATGCGGCACAACTAACTCTGGAGACTTCTTTGAAGAGGGAGGACGCCTCTTCAGCATGGTTGCTGGAATAATTCAGACTCTCATCATTCGCTCCGGTGTCGATCAAAGCTCAGCTCCACTAACACCTCACTGAGAAATCTTGGGCTAGCTACTGAGCCTTACTTCGTAAATAGGAATTATTAATTCCTGCTTCACATGGTTGCCGTGTGCATTAAATATGATAACGTATGTGAAGAGCTGGCATGTTGCAGACGCACAATAAATATTAGTCCCCCTCTTCACAGCAATTCCAAATACCCTCCATGTCCACAGATTGTCTTTATCCCAACTTTAAACGCTCCAACCCATCCTTTGGGGCACTGTGAAGTGTCTCTATACAACATAAACCTCATCGTGTCACACCTAGGCTTAAACTCCTTTGATGCCTCTAACTGCACAAAATGATACTCCTAACCTCTTCTCCCGCTACACTTCCATGTGCCTTCAAATCGGTCACCTCCCTGGATTATTGTTCATTTCTGTCATTTGCTGAACTGTCATTTGCTGCCAGTCTCTGCACCTCCCTCATTCTGTCCTCTTTGAATTGCCCAAACTCTAATACCTGTGCGGAATCCTACTCCACATCAAGTTCCAGCTGAAATGCTACCCAAAAGCTTTTGCTACTTAGTCTCTCCTGCATTCTTAAGGACCTGCCATATCTACAAGTTGGCACCTCAAGTCATGAGGCAATAAGGTATATTCCCAGTGGCTGGCAATGTGCTGGGTGCACCAGAGACACTCAACAAGTATTAATGAATGGACACACCAAACTATTTATGACTGGAAGTTCATAAATTGCATGGAAGGATCAAACATCAGCTTTTCAGCTTTTCTGAGAATGAACAAATTCCTTTGAAGCCTTTCTTTTGAAACTGGCTGGAAATCTTACTAAATGTCTTACCTCTGTGGGTGACCCAGGCTGGAACAACTACGCGTTCAAAAAGGTATTTTAGATACTGCCAGGATGACAGACCCATAACAGAGAAATAGTCACAGTCCTTCCCTAATCTTTTGATACTGCACCATCAAGGGCAGCTGTTTCACAAAGATGCCATTGTAACCACCGTTGGAAGCAAAATGGAAACCCGAACGGACCCTGAGCCAACCCCAAATAGCTTTTCTTGTGTATTTAAAGGAGTGGAAGTTGTTATTTGTGGATCACCTCGATATGGCTTTTTAAATTTGCTATTCTATTCTTCAGCTGCCCTTTGAAAAGGATATAGCAGTTTTGCACCAATTTATCACCTAAAAATGTATTTTCATCATTGAAAATATTTACTGGAAAAATAAGCCTGTAGGAAGGCTTTTGAACATAAAAGAGGAGGGCAGAAAGGCCAGTCATTACCCTGCCAAAAAATGTGGCCCCCCACGAGGCATCAGTAAATCCCTTCATGTTTACGCTCATCTGAACCAATAACCACTGAGCTTCTCTTGATGCAAGAGGACGCTAACAGGCCAGGATGTGGGTCGATTTTGTGCTCCACACAACATAGCCTGTTCTTTACGCTCTGACAGTCCAACCTATTTCTGGGAGCAGTGGACCTCTCATAATCTGGATATAAGAACATTCTGGCTCTTTTTAATGGTGAGATCCACACATTCTTGCATTTTCATTTTTTATAAAATATCTTTTTTCTTCATGATTGGCAATTAAAATAATTCAGCTTTAATTGGCTCATTTCAGTGAGCAGCTAAAGGCTACAATGACAGTGAAGAACAGTCTGGGATACAATGACTGATTCATGGATAATGAATGAGGCAGCTGAGGTACCGCATGCAACCCATGAAGACGGGGCTCTGGTCAGCGCTCCTCCAGCCTTTAAGCACCGAGGCAGCATCCAGCTTATGAAGCCAGATGCGTTTTTCATCTCCACCATATCCTTTGAGCGTTCCCCATGTGCCAGGCCTGGGCAGTATACCGGAGACCGTTTGCAAGGTAAACATAAATCAACTGTAAGAACATAAAAGGGAACTGTTTGGATTTAGGAATTCAAAGAAAACACAGTAGGAGAAGGAAGGACATATGTATCTGCCCAGAGCCATCCAGACACTTTCCATAGGGTGGTCCTGTAGTAACGTGAAAGTAACTTGGGCCTGAAGGAGCAAACCGGAAGTGGAGCTATGCAAAGATTATGGAAAGCCACACTAAGATTAGATTTAGCCCTCTAAACCAAGCAGTTTTTGTACCTCTTGCAGCCAGGAGCACTTTGTTCAGTGGAAATGCTTTCCAGAAGCAGAAATTAAACAGGTCTATAAAGTCCAACTGCCCCAGTTGAGGCTGACACGTGCTGGTGAATAACGCTGGAACCACGTTTGTTTGTTGTTCGCATAACACCAGAGTAAAACCACTGAGTCAGGCCCGGAGATTTGGCTCAGTGGTTTCGCCGCCTGCCTCAAAAACACAAGGGCCCGAGTTCAATCCCCACTACCAAAACAACAAAACAAAAACAACAAAAATTGCTCTACCAGGTGGGAAGCTGTGAAGGGCGATATTCACAGGATGTGCACCTCCGCCATGCCTGGCTGTGACTTCCTGTCCCCCACCCCCTTTCAGCTGCCAGTTTATGAGCGGCCCATGTGGCCCACCTGCTACCAACACCCTTATTTTCCTTATTTTGTCTTTTCTCTGCTTTGGGGAGGGGGGTGTTGTTTCTTTCCCTGTATTCATTGTATGTGCTTTTTCCTATTCTGACCTCATAAAATCTTAACTCCATCTTCCTGCTTTGGCTCAGGATGTGACCATCTTTTCCCACTTTCCTCCAGTTCAATTCCTAAAAAAGAAAAGAAAAATGAAGATTTGTTTTAAACACCATCTCAGCAGCCACTTGCAAATGGAGGAGGGAAGTCATGCGATGCTAGAGCCACCTGAACTGATACTCTGGTGGGAGCTGTAGTGGACCATGTCCCCCTAGAATGGACTGTGGACAAGACGACACCATAATCCACCTGCCTGGTGTGCTGTGGGTGTGAATGTGTGTTCACTGGAGGCTGAAAGGGTGGGGCCACAGTGCAGATCAGAAGTGCAATACTGTTATTTTAAAAATTAGTATTAGGCTGGGAATTTAGCTCAGAGGTGCTGCCACCTGCCTCACAAGCACAAGGTCTGGAGTTCAAAAATCCCGGTACCAAAATATAAAAATAAAAGTTAGTATTCACCAGTGATGTAGGTCAGTGGAGCTTATGCCTGCCTGGTAAGTGCAATGTCCTGAGTTCAATTCATGGTACCGGAAAACAAACTAACATTTTAAAAGTTAGTATTAAATGAGTTGCAGGAATATGACACATAACAAATACAGAGCCAGAGCTTCTTGAAGAGTCCCTTTCCCTTTATTCATCTCCCAACATATCAGGTAAAAAGAATCATGAATGCAGTTAGCTCCACACATCACATCTATGCTGGCTGTACCAGGTTCTTTAGACAGCTGCACATCTGGAAGACAAACCCCTGCTTTGCCCCATCCTCAGGTACAAAGATAAGGCTTATTCTCTTTCCCTGATACTTATTCCTACGTGGCCTAGGTGTAACCCTGTGTGGAACTGGGGGGCTCCACTGTCACTTCAGTCCAAGGCAAAGCTGCTTCCTCTGGGCCTTTTCTCCCTCACTTGCTCCCCGCAGGGAGCCGCTGTCAGGAGACTTTCATCCTCTACTTGCTGCAGAGAACCCACAGCCCCAGTGACAGCTGTTGTGATTTCCAGGAGGCACAACTGAGCACTCCCTGCCCTCCTCCCACCTCCCATGGGCATCCAAATGCATATGTTCTTGTTTGGAAGCTGAAGGTGTAAATAGCTTTGGAAGTGACTCAGAGATCTGTGGATTCCTAGACTGACAGAATCGGTTAAGTCAATACTGCTTTTATCATTCAGGAAAATGGAGTCACAGAAAGGTGATGAGGTCGCTTGCTCGAGGTTATATAACGAGCCCTTCATAATCCACTCTTAGAGGAGAAGAAAATAGGAGCAAAGGGGTCATTGCTGTTCTACCCCAGAGGTGTGGAACTGGTTTACGCTTTTACGCATTTTCAGTGTTAAGTACTCCTCTCACCCCCACATGTTGCTGGTTATTAGGGCACTGCTTTGAGGCATTGCTATTATAGGCAAGGACCCAGCCATATCCTAACTCTGTACACCCTCTCCTTGGCCCACTAGGCTCTAAGGAAGCCAAGCACAATAAATAATTGGAGATTGTGAGATACATTACCATTTCATGAAGATGGCCCAGGCACCCCGCCCCAAAGTAGAGCTTTTTGGTGACAAAGTAAATGAGGCTTCCTGACTCTTGGGATCTCCCTCCTTCCTGACCAACTCCAAGAGGAGTTGTGGCTAGGGTTATACAGTGTGCCTTGGAATATTTGTTCACCTATATAAATATTACAGAAAAAGTGGAAAACAAAAGAAATGGATGTGGCTTAATCTACCTTGAAATGATACAGGAAGCACAAGCAAGGAGCATAAAGATTCACATCCTTTAGGAAATGTAGAGGATGTTAGCATTAGCTACCTGGTGCTATGTAACAAATCACTCTACACCTTAGTGGCTGGCTGGGAGAACCATTTATCAGTTCTTGGAGCATCTGTGGCTTAGGAATTCAGACAGCATAGTGAAGATGTTTCTTCTGTGTTCCTTTTATCTGGACTCTCACCTGGAAGACTCAAAGGCTGAGGACTGGGTCCAACTATGGAACCACTCACATGTCTGGTGGTCAGCTGTTGGCCAGGCCTTGTGACTTTCTCAAAATGCAGCAAACATCTTGAGAGAAAGCCAAGTGGAAGATATATTAGAGTTTCTTAAAAAATAAAAATTAAAGTTCATGACCAGCCTCTGAAGTGAGGTAGCATGACTTCTACATCCTGTTAGCTCAGGCAGTGACCAAGTCCAGCCAGGTTCAGAGGAGACAACAGCGGCCCTGCCCCACGATGGAAGCGTATCAACATCGCACTGTAAGAAGAGCATGGCAGATGAGGCATCGTGAGAACACACAGTCACACAGCCAGCCCATGTTGCGAGCCCTGACCGTTTAGATCAGAGGCTTTTACCCTAGTGAATGAGAGCTAGGAAGAACAGTGGGCTGGAAGAAGGTGTGTGAAGGACGGCCTATAGCTTTGTTTTCTCACAGAACCGCCAGCTGTTCGTTTAGAGATTTCTTTCCTTTTTTTTTTTTTTTTTTGTTGATGTTTTTTCCCTTGGCCCACACCAAC
>NW_022900924.1:52406075-52451209 GCF_012274545.1 Fukomys damarensis | reverse complement strand
TTTTTTTCCTTTTTTTTTTTTTTTTTTGTAGTAGTATCCTTACCTTGGCCTACTACAAAAGTTCTTACCTGTTGATTTTTGATACTTTGAAGGACTAGGTTAATGGGTAAGGGGCACACATGTAGAAACCCAAGAAGGACCCTTGGCCAACCAACTTTTACAACAAAACCAAACCAAAATGTAGCCTTTAATCTTACTGTCCCTGAAAAACCTACACGAAAGTTAAATCTATTCATCTTAAAACTATATCACATACTAAATTAAAATACAGTACAAATGATATCTTCTTAATCACATGCATCTTAATGAAATCAATGGGTGTGGACAGCAGAATAGGGGATTACAGATGGAATTGAGTGGCTGATGAGGAAGAAGTTATAATTACGGGATTTTCTGCTTGTGCTAGTGGACCAAATGCCAGTTCCTGAAGGTGATTTATGTGACTTGCCACTAGAAACACAGAGGTCATATTGGGGTCAGATGCCCTCTTCTACTCCTCACTCAGAGTTCAGCCCACAAGGCCAGAGCTTCTCTTTTCCCCTAACTTGCACCAGAAAAGCCTCTTCCCTCTGAGTCCTCTTTGGAAGAAACTAGGTATTTTATACTTTCTACTTAAAAAATTAAAATGCTGACAAATAACTAAATGCTAACATTAGTTAAAAGCTTGCACTATGCCAAGTACTATCTTAAATGCTCACATAATCTCATACAATTTTCACAAAATACCCTCTGAGGTAGGTCTTAATAATACCTCCACTTTACATAAGGAAGCTGATGATACAGGGAAATTAAGCAACTTGTCCAAGATAACAGAGCCGACCAGACCCGAAGCTAGGATTTGAACTCAAGCAGCCTATGTGTGACAGCTGTTTATCCCTGTAACACAATAGCTGAGACAATCAACTTAAAGGAAGGAAAGGGTTTTTTGGTTTTAGCTCATGGTTGCTTGGCCTGTTTTTTGGGGGCCTGTGGCAGCACAGAATAGGCAGGAGTGCTTGTTCTCATTATGGCCTGCAAGGAAAAAGAAAGGAGGGGAGGAGAAGGAGCCAGGATTCAAGGATCCCCTTCAAGGGCATTCTCCAATGACTTAACATCCTTCCACGAGGCCCTGTCTCTAAAGGTTCTTCCACTTTGCAGCAGAATCACAGGCTGGTGACCAAGCCCTCAACATACGGCACATTTCCGGTCCAAACTGTAGCACAGCCTAGCTCTGGAGGCAAGGATCTGCACTATTACATGGGGGAATCGCATGCTAATCAGTTACTAGAGGAAAAGATCATTCTGATATCTTTACCAATTAAAAATAAATGAGCATAATGAACTAAAAGTCAACTTAAATATTTAATAAGGGAAATAGTCAAGAGTAGAAAGAATATGAAATTAAAAGATATATTAAAAAAGGAAGGATAGGCTATGGGTGTAGTTCAGTGATAGGGTGCCTGCCTGATATACCCAAGGCCCTAGGTTCAATTTCCAGTGTTAAGAAGACAAAAGATCAAATTGGTACGGTATATTGAAAAAGAAAAAAGATTTTTTAAAAAAAGACTATAAGACAAGAAGAAAGAAAAATAAAAATAAGTAAGTATAGAAATGAGAACAAGGATTTGGCATTTGAAAGAGCACTATTACTGTGCAGAAACAAGTAAATTTCAACAGGCAAATGGGCATGTGCTTATAAAATTATAAAGCACTATGACAGATCAAATAAGTGGAAATAAGAAGCTCTTTCCATGACAAAAGCCCAGTCTTTTGGCATGAATATATGAAAAATTTCTAAATTTCCAAACAACAAACCAAGAAAATCCTATTATGCAAACTTCAAATGTATATGAACGTTTATATATGTCACATGTCACCCAACTCACTTTATGAAGACAAAATGGCTAATTTCAGAATCTGAAGAGGAAATTTGTTAGCTTTTTGTTGCTGTGACCAAATACCTGAGAAAAACAATTTATCGAAGAGAGGTTTATTTTGGCTCAGTCCATGGTTGGCTGAGTCCTTGGCTTTAGGTAGTGCTGGGGAGGAGAGGAGAGGAGAGAGAGAAAAGAAGAGAGAGGGAGAACAAAATGTACCCCTCAAAAACATGCCTCTCTAGTGACCTACTTCCTTCAACTAGGCTTCACCTCCTAGAGTTTCTACTACTCCTAATGGCGCTATCAGCCGAAAGCCAATTGAATGTAAGAACTTTTAAGGGACATTTAAGGTCCACAGCATAACAGGAACCAAATCAAATTATAAGCCAGTCTTATTTATGTATATAAATAGTGAGACTCTTATCTTAGCAAAAGGAGAGAAAAATACATGTAGTGTTCACTGTACCTTATTTTAGAACCATAAAATGGTTACAAAGGAGAAAAACTCATATAGCAATCATATTAATGGAGAAAATTATAATATGTATTTTTTCTTTACATATGTGTAACTATCCAAAGAGATTTTAAATAAAATGTTTGGTAAAGTTTTAAAGTTTTAAAAACTCTAAAATTGGGTGTTGGTGATTTAGTGATTGTTTTTTGTCTTATGGGCTATCTTTCAAGAATTCACATTATATCAGTCAGATTTCCATCACTGTGACAAATTGTCTGAGATTCTCATTTTAGGAAGATGGAAGTTTTGTTCTGGCTATAGTTGTAGTTTATGGTCAGTTGGTCCCACCATTTTCAGGCCTGTGGCAGCACAGTACATCATAGTAGGCATGCATGGCAGAGGAAGCAGCTTCCCTCATGGCAAGAGAGCGGCACAGAGAAAGAGGAAAGGACTAGAATCCCATTAACCCCTTCAAGGGAAGTCCCCAGTGACCTAACTTCCTCCCACCAGGCCCTGCCCCTTAAAGGTCCCATCGCCTCCCATGGTGCCACAGCTGGGACCAAGCCTTCAACATGTGAGCCTTTGGGGATATTTCAGATTGCTTGGTCTGAATTGCTCAAACCCATCAGCCTATTATTAGAGTACATCCATTATTCTTGGGTAAGACTGTGGAGAAAGGGGGCCTGGAGCCAGGGAAAATATCAGCACCTTCGGGTAAGGAACTTCATGTCTGTAGATTGTGACACTTAGAGCTGATTCAAGAGACTCTGATGTACCAAACACTTTCATGATGTCTAGGAAATGGGGTAGGAACCATTGCTTCTACATGTCCGAATTCTGTGCTTTTCTTTATTTTGTTTAGTATAATTTGAACTGTTTCCAAACTATTCTTATCTACCACCTTCCAAAGAGGAAACTAAGTAGGCAACCTTAACTATTTTGGGCTTCCAGTCAAAGCATGACAGAGTATGTGTAGAAAGCAAAGAATTTCATTTATTCTTAAGGAAGGAACACACATTGGTTTTCTTAATTCAGCATGTATTCTAGAATAAAATTCTAGAAATACTGTCAGTAAATATTCAGGATAAAAAATGTATAAATATTAGAAAGGAAGAAGCTAAAGTATATATTTTGCAGATGGCATGATTGCAGACCTAGATATCTAATGAATCAACTAAAAATCACTAAAAGTAATGAGTCCAGGTGCAGAATTTCTAAATCCTGCAAAAATTCAGTTGTTTGTATATATTATATATCATATATGTGTTAACTGTTTTTTATTTATATGTATATGGCAGTATTTATAGTAATATATAATGGAAATAAAATAAAAATAGATTCATTGTTGATACTCCAATAAAAACAGGTTAAACACAAAAGTATTGATTTAATTTCTAACAAACACTATTCTGAGAAATGATATAGAGTTGTTCATAAATCAAGTGCTATACCAAATTAGAAAAATAAATACAATAGTTCTTCCTACTAACACTAACATGTAGCTTTACCTATTAAAGCTTAAGTTAATTTCAAGTTATTAATAAGTTAATTTCTTATTTCCAACAAAATGAGTGTGATTCTTCTGATATAATAACAAGAAGAATGCCAAAGACATTTATTTTACAAGATGTAAAATTTTGGGAATGTAATTCCAGTGTGGAAGGCTGAGGCAGGAGAATCAGAAGTTTGAGCCCAGCTTGTACAACTCAATAACTCAGTGAAACCCACCTCAAATAAAAAAATAAAAGAGGCTGGAGAGGTGGTTCAGCATGAAGGCCCTAGGTTCAAATCTCAGTACTGGGGGAAAAGAAAAGATTACTGGTTCACCTTTTTTTTTAATATGGTTTTGCAACTAAATTTAAATATATATATTACAAAGTGATAATTATAAAGGCAACGGAGTAATAAGTTGAAACAGAATAAAGTCTTCAAGTCAGAAACATAAATTTAACATTAATTCAACTCAGAGTTTAAAATATGATGAGTCAGGAGTTGAGCAGGTGAGGAAAGGATTTGATAGAAATGCTACTGAAACAATTAGATACTGGTATAAGGAATTATTTACATAAGTAGTAATTAAGAATAATACTTGGAATCAGCTTATCTTTGGAAAATCTTAACATTCTTTGGTCTCCTTTTTTTTACCTTATTAGTAAAATGGGACCCATAATGCCTATCTAGAGGGAATTTTGAGGAACAATGAAGACAATGTAGGAAAGCACTTAGCATAATACCAGAAACATAATACACAGTTATTACCATGAGTCAGTGTGTTAAATATAAACAACATCGAGGGCAGGGACCAGGGGAAAAAATGAGAACCAAGCCCTGCCGTGTAAAGGTACAAGATCCCAATAATGAATGTAACTGTACTGTATACCTAAAATGTACCAATAAACTCAATGAGGAAAAAAATCATAATAATAAAAGACACATTCCATTAAAAAAATAAATAAAATAAACAATATGTAAGTATAAATGATCTAGAAATCCAAATAGAAAAACATTTTTTGTCCCCATAGGGGAGAAGAAACAAGTTTCTGATCACAGAAGCCTGAAGAATATTAGTACAGACAAAATGAATTTCCAAAAACTTTAAAAGCAAAGTGAAACAACCTGTAAACAAAATTTGGTATGGATGGTAAACACCACCTGTTGAGCTCCTAAGATGGGAAGCTTTGGAATGGGCTGGTTCAAGGCAGCCAGTGGAGTGACGGATGGAATTTCAAGTTGGAAACTCACTCTCTCTTGAGCAAAAGTCCTTCCAGGGATGCCGGGGAAGGAAGTCACAAGCCTTCTGTGTGAGCCAAAAAGCCACGAAATCAAGCAAAGGCAGACCCTTTCCCCTCTGCCACTCTTTCCCAGAGTCCTACACACCTTCCTGCAGAAGAGCTTCATGGGCTCAGTGGGTTTGTGGTTCTCCCTGGCAACCCAGCAGCTGAACCGTCTCCCTCTGGCCACAGAAGCAGCTCACCTACTGATTTCTGGCCAATTCAGCAGCCCCGGTCAGCCTTCTGCAGCCGAATCCATGGCCACTGTCCTCTTTGCCCTTGACTCCATCTGATCAAATCTCATTTACTTCCTTATTTTTTCCTCTACCTATCTTGAATTTCATATTAGTTTCATACTCACAGTCCAGCTAATAAACCTTTGCATAGTTCATACCGCTAAGGTATCGTTTCCCGGTGTATTCACTGTTGCTGGACCAAATTCCTCCTTTCCCTTCTTCCACTGGTGAACTCCTTTATCTTTTCTGACTCAAAAACTTGGGGAAGCCTTCCTCAGCACATCATTCTCCCAAGCATCCTAGCAGCCTGTGCCTGTCACCATAGTTTCCAGGCATCTTTGCTCTTGGTGTAATGCTTAGCTCACAGTGGTCCTAAGAAAGCTTTGTGTCGGCTGCCGTTCTCCAGCCCACTGAAGGCCACTAGTTTGGACATCACTGTCCCGCTGAAGCTGTGCATCCTCCTGTACACAGGGGTTCTCGACTCTGATTGCACACTGGTAACTACGGAGGAGCAAGGAAGCACTGCTGCTCCCCCATTTCCCCCGGTGACACCCCGCTCCCAGCCTCCTCCACAACCCCCACAGGCTGGGACTGTGTTCCCGCTTGCACTTCTCCACAGGCGTGGCGCTTTAAGCCACCCCCGGCGCGGAGCTGGCCCCAGAGGCCCCAGAGGTTCCCAGGCACCTACATCACTCGCCTTTGGTTCTCATCCCAAGAGTGGCACTTCAACTGTCACTGCACCTGATGGTGACCCCTTAGAGGCAGAAGGTAACGTGACAGTGATGCGGAGGGTCCAGTGTGAGTCTCCAATGTTCATACTTGTAAAAGCCGTATTTAAGGAAAAGAGCAGGAAAGCAGACATTACAGAGTGGCTTGGCTCTTCCCAAGGTTTTGGAAGGAGCAGTGCCTAATGCCACACTGTGAAGTTGAAGCTTTCTTAGCTTAGAGTAAAGCTGCTTCTGAGACTGGTAAGCACCATTTATTGGGTCAGTGGGGACCAAAGACTTTTCATGCAGGACTCTGCTTGTAACAAACAAGCCAAGGTATAGTATTCTCATTTTAAAAGTGAGGACTCTTTAGCCCAGAAGGGTGTATATTGATGCCCGTGTCACACACGTGGAACTAGAACTCAAACCCACCTCTGGGGAAAATGGGGCCTGAAGGCCTTGGAAGCCCCCTGTATTAATGGTGAAGTGAAACCCTTCATATGCCCTTGCCATATTCAGCTCTCTGAATATGGAAAAGTCTCAAATAGCGGTCTCCAAAATGGGGGGAAAGGGAGATGGACAAGGTTATTAGGATGAAGAAAGAAATGATCCGAAATTTGACCTATATTGACTTTTACTTTTACCTTCTAAAATGGCCATGGATGTTTGTGTTTGATAAAGTATATATTATAGAGTAGTGCATATATATAATTTATTAGTCAGTACTGTTTGTGGCACAAGTTAAGAACAATTCTCTGGGCCACACCACCTGGGTGAAAATCTTGGGTTTATATCTGTGTGTCCTTTGGAAAGTCCTTTCTGTGCCACAGTTTCCTCGTCAGTGAACTATTTTGGAGAGAATAGTATCTGCCATACAGGATTA
Organism: Fukomys damarensis; assembly: GCF_012274545.1. Taxonomy (NCBI): domain Eukaryota; kingdom Metazoa; phylum Chordata; class Mammalia; order Rodentia; family Bathyergidae; genus Fukomys; species Fukomys damarensis. Next base: position 52,444,302 of record NW_022900924.1, on the reverse strand, counting down.
CTGTGAGAATTAAAGGACTCAATACACGCAGAATATTTAGAATAGTGCCCTGCAATAGTTAAGGGTCTTTTCTAGGATGAAGGCAATGATTATAATTGTGTGTGCATTGAAACATACTAAGGGTATGTTCTCTACCCCTCTCTTCCTGACTCTAACCAAGGCAGGATGTGATTTTATGTTTGGCAATTACTGCTCTAACTATTCAATTGACTCTTTAGAAGCACAGAAACAAGTTATGTGAGGCCAAGACCCCTCCCCAAGCTCCCTTCTGCCCAAGCCAGCTCAGCCTTGGCATCTGGACTTGTGCTGCCTCGTGGCCCAGTTCCACAAGAGCAGGCCCTGGCATGAGGGGTTGTTTCTTTGTGCTGTCCCCTGGCCCAGTGAGCCCAGGAACACACACAAAGGGCTACACAGAAGTTCCCTTGGATAACTGGCAGATGGACAGGCTGAGAAACAAGGCTCTGTTCATAGCGACCGCCTGCTCCGTCCACCGAAGAAGACAGAGGTCTATGTGCTGGGGCCACCCACTGCCAGCAGCCCAGGAAACAGCTGCTGATGCCTGCACAGAACCCCTGTCACTTCAGGTCCAGGCTGAGGCACTGGGAAGTGAGGACATCGGCTACAGAGAAAGGAGGAAAGAACTGCACTGACCTTTGCAATGCTGGCTGCCCTTCTTTCCCCTGCTCCTCTTTCTGGTGATGACCTCACGGTCTCACCCTCCAGCAGCCCCAGTGCCCGAAGCCCAGACGTCTCTCCTGGGGCTCTCTGGGCTGTCCTCTCACTCTTTCAGAGAGATTTATAACTTATGCAAATACATGCGGATGATTATGTAAATGATGTCTTCCCTCTTCTCATCACAATTGTGGTAACACTAAGGGAAAGTAATGATGACTGAAAGATGGAACATATAGTCAACATGTAGAAGGGAAGGAAGCTGGAATTTAATCTAGACACACTGTGGAAAAAGTAAGAGATCACTGACCCCTCAAATTTCCATGAAATCTTTAAATCTGTAGTAAATTATAAAATCTGATTACCTATATCCACTGTGTTTTCCCATTGGAATTAGTTGCTCTTAGAAAATAATCAAGCAAACTAATTGCTATATTTTATCAAAGCTCATACTATTACATCGATCCTCTGTGAATATTTTACATCGAAAGGAAATTTCCTGAACTACCTAATAAACAAAATATCTCTACAGAGAGAGAGCCAAAAAATTCCATTGTTAAATTGCTCTTTGTAAACTTCTTTCCTCTATTTTAAAGAATGAATAAAGCTGGCTTTTCATGAACCATGTAAGAATAAACACTTGGGTTTTTAATGTTGAAATGGGAGTATACTTACTCTTGCAGGCTGAAAAAGAGCTACAAGACAATTACGCACATTTCACATAATTTTTTGAAATCTGAGAAAGGTAACTGAAAGTTAAGTGCATGATGATCGCTGGGAATCTAATAATGAATACTACTGCAGCTGAATCCCTATCTCCAACTTTCACCTACACGTGCTACCTATAATTTATGAAAGTGACCCAAATCCCAGCCACTCACAAGCTCCAGGAGCCCTCAGAACATTTTGTCTGAAGTTATAGAAACAAATGTTAATTTAGAGAACCACTATTCAGCACGGAAATTAAATTCTATTGTTTAAAGTGGACTCCAGTTTGGAAATGTTTAAGGAAACATCTCAGCATCACCACCTGGCGGTGGGTGCAGAAAATATCCCACTTTCTTTTTGGTTTTGATTCATTTCAATAGTCCCTCCGCAGATTTGTTCTATTTTCTCTCACAGAGCCTACATCATGAGATGTTCCTGAGAATCACCTGGGTAATTAAAAATTCAGAAGGGTAGCATAAATTAGATTTTCTGCAAAAGTTCAGTTCTCAAAATTTTATATATTTTAATAACAAATATTCTTGGGCTGTATTACTATACATTATTATTGTCTCAAGAAAAAGGATCTGATTGTACAAAACAGATAATTTGATCTTTTATTTTTGGTAATATTTTTATGTAAGGCACAAATAAGGTAAATTATTGAATTATGATGGTGTCTATAGTTACATGTGGATGGATAAGGCAAAAGTTAGGTTACCAGTGGAAATTAAGGGTTGGGTTGTAGCTCAGTGTCACCATGCCTGTCTGGCAAAAGCAAGGTCCTGAGTTGGAGTTCCAGTACAGGGAAAAAAAAAAACTAATGGAAACTTAACTTCTATATTATCTTTTTTCCTTTTTGTACCAGGGATCAAACTAGGACCTTGTGCTTGAGAGGCAGGTGGTGGAATCACTGAGCTAAATCCCCATCCCTACTTCTATATTACATTATGCTAAGCTGTGATCGTTTTGAGACAGACAATGGATGAGAAGTCTTTCTACAGCCTTTCTGTGGTGTTCCTAAGATGGCCTGGGCTAGTCCCCAGGAAGGAGAACACAGGGTGTGACATTATAGCATGGTTAGTCTAAGAATAGGGGTACACTGTGTTGAGCACAGCCTATGTGTAGGTTCCACACATAACAGGCAATAAAACACCTTAAATGCCTTCCTATAAGGAGCTTGATCTTGGGGAGGGGGTATAGAGAATAAGCAAATTTTTTAAAATGTGTAGTATGTCAGACAGAAATCATGCTCTCACAAAAATGCAGTGCCAAGGAGACAGGGAAAGTCCATGAAATAACCATTTAAAGTTACTTTTTTTCAGGCTGGGGATTTAGCTCAGTGGTTCCGCTGCCTGCTTTGCAAGCACAAGGTCCCCAGTTTGATCCCTGGTGCCCCCCCCATTACATTTGCTCATCAATTTTTTTTGTCACTATAACAAATACCTGTTGCGGCTCTCTGGGGGGACCCCGTCCCGCGGGGAATACGAGGTGAGAGCCGCCTCTTATTCGTGGGTCATCAGAGGCCGATCCGATCTTGAATGTCTGTGAAGGAAATCTTTAAGAAGTTAGAGTACACGGCCCAAGTCTGGTTTCTGATCAAAGGCGCTTTATTGGCTCAGCAAAACGATTATATACTGTTATCCCAGGGGGAAGGTTCAGCAAGCTTATTGGACAGTTCAAGCAAATCCTCTACCAATCACATGAGTCATTCAAGCATTTAACCATACAGCAATCAGTATTTTACCAAATGTGGGGAGGGGTAAGTGGGAAGGCGTACATCAACAATTAACCCTATGCAATCTTTAACTTCACAATCCCTAGGGGCAAGTAGGACGGGGAAAACACCACCTGCTTCCTGCTCCAGATCCGGTGACCCTGTGGTTAGCACAAAGGGCTATTTTTTCTGTAAGATTTCCTGTTTGCCCAGGGGCTAGACCTGCCAAAGGTCACGTATGTAGTCTAGTGGGATTTTTCCACCGAGGCAAAGGCTAAGGTTGAGGGCAGCCATCTTATGCAGGCCCAAGCAGTCTCTCACAGTTCCCCCTTCTCTGTATAAAATTAAGCAAGATTAGGGTGGAGGGCTCATGTCTTAGGCTACTTGATGTGCCTCCGGACCTGGACGTGATGCATAGGTGTTCCAGCGAGTCACGCTGCCCCCAGGTACCGGCATCAAGCTAATCCCGTCGGAGACACCTCCACAGCCTGGAGCAGAGCGAACGACGGCGCTCAGCCATCTGTTCAAATTCTACAAAGCTTAGGGGTTGGAACCCATGGTCACCAGCGGGCTGGCTATTTTCAGGGTCCTGAGAGGAGAGCTGCTGGTAGTGCACTTGTATGGAGTGTTTGGTGGCCTCATCAACCTGGTTCTTAACAAAACTCGTGAGGCGGCGGAATGCCCATGGGCCAAAGGAAATCAACAGCATAAAGCCAATAAAGGGTCCTAAAAGGCTGGGTAACAGGGTGGACAGCCAGGGGGAGGTAGAAAACCAATTTTGATACCAAGATTCGTCCTTTTCCCGTTGCCTCTGCCTTTGTTCGAGGCTTTCCTCAACCCTTCTAATGCTATCATCCACCAGGCCCAGTTTATCTTTAAAAAAGCAACATTCTTAAAGAAGGGGGTTGGGGCCAATGGCAATGGGTTTGAACTGAGGTGGTTCTTTCAAAAGCCTGATGGAAAAGGTGAGACCCGGATCACGGCCGCTGATGTAAAGGCGAAGGCCCCACTCAACCTGACGAGTCCAGTGGTATTGTTTGCCGGGCGTGGTGGTGCACGCCCATAATCCCATAAAACTAGTCTGGATTACAGTGAGCTCCAGGTCGACACCCGTAATCCCATAAACCCAGCCTGGATTACACAGTGAGCTTAGCCTGGATTACACAGAGAGCTCCAGGTCAATCTCATCTGCATAGCTGAGACCCTCATCTCAGAAAAGCCAAATAGAGTCATAGATTGTGTCAATGCCTCAATGGTAGAAGTTACTTTTCCAATGTCAAATGCCAGCGGGCTCCCACAATTCCCCCTTTTTTATTATATTTAGAGCAGGGAGCTTCCCAGCTCAGCAGAAAGACTGTGCCTGTCTTAGGTGAGAAATGTCCAGAGAAATCCCTTACCCGTCATCAAGCCATGAGAAGTTCAATACTCATGCTCTGTCTTAGGTTGGATATTTCTCCACAATTCTCTTACCCGTCTTTGACTACCAGCCTCTGCAGGGGTTATACCATGGGTTGTGAAGGCTTGCCATGTAGCTTTTTCTACCTCTATCAATATTTATAATCCTTGTTCCTCATACCAGGCCTCACTAATTTTTACAGGCATCATTACAAAGAGAGGTTGCCTCAAACCCATCACAGAATGAAAGGAAGTCACCATTTCTGAGAATATACAATTGGTCAATTGACAATCAATATTATTAGTTTCATAAACAATCTCTATGAGCATTAACACAAGACATTATATTAGAGGCCTCTATGCCAACAATATTGAAACTAAGGCTAGTAACTTTGACATCTGACCATAAATGTATTTTTCCCAATGCAGCAGGTTTCCAAATGTTGGTTTGAGGAAAACCTGAATCTGTTTACCAAAGTCCTGCAGATAAGCTTAAGTTTGTGGAATTTAGAAGTGACCAGTCCAAAAACTTTTGAGATGTCTCATTAAATCACCAGTCCCATTAAATCCTCATTCTGGATAAAGAAGGAAAACCTTTTTGCTTTTTGGAATGAAATTTCCACTTGTGCACTGAGACACATCCTGGAGTTTTCTCTGCTGCTTCAGTGTTGGGGTCCCAATCCAGTCTCCTCAGTGGAAACCCAGCTTCAAGCTGCTCAAGGATAGTGATAGGTCTATAAACATATCTGTAACCATAATTAGGTGGAATAGAAGAAAAGGGAGAACACCTAGACCAAAAGGTTATTGTCATAAACAATATGTTGGAAAACCTGCATGGTCAAACAATATGAATACATTTTGTATACCAGAAAAGTAGCAATAATAATACTTATATGAAATCTTATGTACTGTAATGTAGCTTTGTATTAACAGGATCTCCCCCCCCCTTTTTTTTAACATATTTAACAAGACATATCTTTTTTATAGGGCTATGAAAATTATTTTGGTGGCTCCCATTAGTGAACAAAGATCAGAATAAATTTTCTGAGCAGCTGCTTCTTTATTTACCAACAGGAGCATATCCAAACTTAAAGGTTATATTTAATTATCTTTTAAGTTTTTTATTTGATCCTATAAAGCCAGGTTGTAGAAATCAACAATCTATTTGTATTTGACGTCATTCTGATCAAGAACATACAAACATCTTTGAACATTTAAGACAGACAAACATATAAGACAATTTTAATGAGTGCACTCAGATGGTTTTGGCCAAATGAATTATAAAATCTTTTTGTTATGACTAGTCAAAATTTTTGCAGATCAAAATTAACAGAGATCTCTTGTAGAATTAGGGTTAAAGGAACGAATACTCTTCTTGACTATAAATGTAAACCTTTTATAACAAACTTGAAACCAACAAGCAAACATTTTATAAATCATTTCCATAAACATTCTCTACATTCTTAGGTAAAGACAAGAGGAACATACAAAAACCTTTCATGTTAAAAGTACAACTCTTACTTATAGCTTTTCTAATATTTTTCTGTCTCATTTACTATTAAACAAACTTTAGCTACGAAATATTGACATAAGGTAGGGCTATTGGCCATGCCCTGAGGTAATACTTTCCACAGCGGGAGGCAAAATGGCCGGGCTGGCCGCATTGAAAGCATGTTTTACCCCTGTTTTGGCCTTGGAAGGCGACAAGGGCCTTAGTGATCTTGTGCATAAAAGGATCCGCCTCTGGGCAGAGATTAATCATGTCGTGCAGAGTTTTGGCTTTGGAGTTGTGTTTTAGAATAGCTCTGCAGGTCTCATTAGCATTTTCAAAGGCTAATTGTCTAATGAGGGCGTTGTCTGCCACAGTGGCGGCATCACCGAGGGCACGCTCAGCCTCGGGGCCCTGGATGATCTTTGAGAGAGGTGCTGCCGTGCTGATCAAAGTAGTCAGCGAGCTCGCGACCAATCTGGTCCCATGTGGAAGGCACAATTTTGGGGCAGGTGATAACGAACCAGGGACATACTTCGTGTACAAACAGCAGAAATTGCAAGAGATCTTTCTTTCTAACTTCAATATTACGGTTTTTCAACTGCTTTTTTATATCAGAGATAAATTTAGCTCCTTCACTAACTGCGTTCCCCCTATTCTCGGGGAACTTTGGGACGGCGGCTGTGCCTTAGCTAAGATTTGACTAACCCCAACCCTGCACCACCCGGATGGGGCTTACCTGGTGTCTGACGGGCGGGCTCCGGACTCGTCGTCTCTCTGCCGTCCGATCGGGAGTCGGTAACCTCTGTAAACCACGTTGGGCGCCAGTTGCGGCTCTCTGGGGGGACCCCGTCCCGCGGGGAATAGGAGGTGAGAGCCGCCTCTTATTCGTGGGTCATCAGAGGCCGATCCGATCTTGAATGTCTGTGAAGGAAATCTTTAAGAAGTTAGAGTACACGGCCCAAGTCTGGTTTCTGATCAAAGGCGCTTTATTGGCTCAGCAAAACGATTATATACTGTTATCCCAGGGGGAAGGTTCAGCAAGCTTATTGGACAGTTCAAGCAAATCCTCTACCAATCACATGAGTCATTCAAGCATTTAACCATACAGCAATCAGTATTTTACCAAATGTGGGGAGGGGTAAGTGCACAATCCCTAGGGGCAAGTAGGACGGGGGAAATACCACCTGCTTCCTGCTCCAGATCCGGTGACCCTGTGGTTAGCACAAAGGGCTATTCTTTCTGTAAGATTTCCTGTTTGCCCAGGGGCTAGACCTGCCAAAGGTCACGTATGTAGTCTAGTGGGATTTTTCCACCGAGGCAAAGGCTAAGGTTGAGGGCAGCCATCTTATGCAGGCCCAAGCAGTCTCTCACAACCTGTGATAATCAACTTACTAAATTTTGAAGGCTTCAACAATTAGGGGTCTTCAGCCCATCTTCAGTTAGCCCCATTGCTTTTGGGCCTATGGTGAGGTAGGACATCATGGTGGGAGGTCCATGGCAGAGCAAAGCCATGCACCTCATGGCCTGGACAAGAAGTTGGCCGGTGGGTTAGGTCCCAATATCCCCTTCAAGCACATGCCCCTAATAGTGTAAGACCTCCCACTAAGCCCCACCTTTTAAACTTGCTACCACCTCCCAGTGGCCCCAACTTGGGAACCAAGCCTTCATCAAATGGGTCTTGGCAAACTTCCCAGATCCAAGCTATAGCTCAACTGAACTGAAAGCTCTGGGAAACATGTGACTCCAGTGTGAGGTCCAGTGCTGTTGTGACCACATGTGGTTGTCTGTCTAGCTCTCTGATGCAATGTTACTAAATTGGTGGGGGCAATTATATCTAAAACACATCCTCCAACTTGGACTCTTACTAACATAGGAGTTGTTTGAGCCTCCACAGTTAATTTTTGTTTTACTTCTCAGTTTATTCTGCAGCTGGCTCATGACAGTATTCGCTGGAGAGTCCCTTGAATATTCTAAGAGTTTCTGCTGAGACGAAGGAATGTTCAGGGACATTTTGAGACTGGAGTCTGTTGCTGGTATAAACTGTGAACTCTAGAGGACTCAAGGGATAGAATTGGAGAATTGAGGGAGAAAAGACTGGGTACCATACAGTGATAAGAGTCCACATGATTAGGGATATCAAGGAGTTTTAAGTTTCTTGTAGTAGACAGCAAAAAAGGTAAAATACTAGTGTAGTGACAACAGTACCAGTTTCCAAAGCAGAAGCAACCAAAGTCCTTCCTTCAGTAGCAAGGCACTGGTTCTCCCAGCTGTTGGAAGTACCTGGGAGAAGGTAAAGAGACTTAACTCCCTCTAATGAATGGATGGACACTGGCTGAAGGTGTGTCCAAGGCTATGCCTCCCTCCTTAGGGGCAACTCATATCCAAAAGTATGTCAAGTACGAAAGCCCAGCTCTCTGAGCTCATCTGAGCCTCAGACCTCTCCATGGGCCCACTGAAGCTTCTATTGCATCTCCAGCACAGTTCAACTCCTTCTGTTCAACCCTGATTTCTTCTCTCCCTTACAGGTGTCATTCTCAAGAGCACTCACCAGCAGAGTGTGCACCAGTGGTCTTCCCACATGGATATCTCTATTTCAGAGCCTCTTTCCTGAGGAAACTGGTCTATGACAGTTGCTAACAGAAGAGATTCTAGGACGCAAACCCTAAAATGGGATTTTGGAACCGCATCACCAAGCAACCAATCACCAGTAAGGATGTCATCACTGGTAGTAAGTGGAGTATTCATGGTCTCTGGCATGCTGTAACTGCAAAAGTTTACCAGTGGAGAAATTAGGATGGGATATTGGTACAGGATAATGAGGGCAATATCTCAGGCATTTGAGAGGTTTATAGGAAGTTGTAATTAAATGAAATCAGATGGCTGTTGCTGGGGGCTATTTTTGTAGTAGAGAAATATAATAAAAGGTGTGAAGGTGATTAATTACCAATGTAAGACACACTGTGAACATCAGAGGACTTCCCGGGCAGCATATGAAGGAGTCATTTCTTGTAGTCCCAGGGGAAACAAAGAGAGGTCAGACTCAGGACTTAATTATAACGGAAGTGGAATTCTAGAGAAGGTTGAATTCTCACAGCATCTTTATATGTGTAGCTTAGGGTTTTAACGGGGAAAAATTACGATGGGGACAAATTACGATGGGGACATGTGGGTCAATGAATCTGGAAATCTGAAACTCTGAGGTCCCCCTGAATGTTTGGGCCTGCAGAGGGCGTGTGTCTTCAGAGCTGGAGGAAGTCAGCAACACTCACCTGCAGAAACTGGGAGTGTACACACGGCACTGAGGGGCCCGGGTCATAAGCTTTCATAGGAGAGTCTGCAAAAGCGCAAGTGTTTATCTGATGCAGGATTCGGTGCCTTGTCATTCCAGGAGACATCGCTAAGACAATGCTGGGCTGACTCTTGCAAGCTTAGAGCAAATAAAGGTACACATTTAGTAAAGTTGAAATGCTAGGACTTCCACAGCAGAGAGTAGAAGAAGACAATACTTGGATTACAGACTTGGCTTGAGGTACGACTAGATCAACATCAGACAGTTTTCAAACAGGGCCTGAAAATAGAAATTGTGGAAGGCAAGGGACAGTAAAAATGGAATATTGAGGAATGGGCCGATAGGAATGAGCAAGAAGTTTGAACAGCTATGTATCACTGGTCAATGACCTCCAGAGAATGCTCACCAAAGAAGACGCACAAACAGTCAAGTAGACAGAGTTAGTCACCAACTGGTCACTGTTGTCCCCACTGTAGTGCTAGCATTGGTGCTGGACAAGTGTGGGTGTGGCTGTAGGGAGCATGAGCTGAACAGAACGGGTTCCTCCTCACCAGGACTGATCCAAGTACTGAATAGACTGCTGGCCAGAAACCAAGGCTGCACCCCAGATGACAGGTCTCACTGCTTGGTGGTAAGGCAGTTATATCACAATGCTTTTATCTGGGAGGACTTACAATCCATTTTGACTGGAATTGAGATATATTCCAGATATAGCTTCCTTTCTTGACTCCGCATCTGGCACCATTTCCAAGGATTTAGAACCTGAGCCAGGGACACAAGACCTCACATAACATTGCACAAGACCAAAGGGCAAACTTTAGAACAAAATAGGCACAGAGGTGTATGTTTGGTTACAGAACCACTTAGTCTAATCTCATACTGTGCCCCTCAGAAGCCAATGCCTTCCCAATAGAGCAATGGAATATGTCTTTGGAGATACTGCTAAGGTGCCAATTTTATGGCAATTCCCCATGACACTGGGGTAGCATACTCCAGAATGCAGGTTGCAGTATCATGTTCCCACTAGGTGGAATATAGGGTCTTAGAGATCATAGAGTGGAAGGAGAGGTGGCCCTTCTTATCACCTTTGCCAGTGACCCATTTGGAGAAGTTTGCTTCTACATAAGCAGCTGGCATGCCGAGATCTAGAAGTCCTGGTTCTTGGACAGGAAACACTTCCCGAAGGACACAATAAGGATCCCTTAAGCTATGGCTGCACTCAGTCACTTCTGGATCTTTGTACCCAGGGAGTTACCACCCTGGCATGGGTGATCAACCCTGATCACCAGAAGTGGGCAGAATTATACATAAAGCATCTGCAGGACTATATAGGAAACATGGGCTAAAAGTCAATGATAGCACATGAAACCAAAAGAAACATTAAATAAATACCAAAGGAGTTGGGGGCACATGGTTTGATAGTTTCCCAACTTTTTTTTTTCCTTTTCTTTTCTTTTCCTTTTTTTTTCAGTCTTATGGGACCAAACCCAGGTCTTCATGACTGCTAGGCAAGAGCTCCACCACTGAGTTAACAGCTCCAGCCTTTCTTATTAAAAAAAATTATTTTTGAGGCAGTGTCTCGCTGTGTATCTCAGGAAGGCCTCAAACTCAGCAATCCTCCTGCCTCAGCCTTCCAAATGCTAGGATAACAGGAGTGCGCCACCATGCCCAGCTAAAATTTTACTTTGAGAGAAATCTTACTTAGTGAGAAAGTCTCACTAAGTTGCCCAGGTTGGTCTCAAACTTGTGATCCTCTTGCCTCAGCTTCCCAAGTACCTGATGTTACAGGCATGTGCCACTGTGCCCAGCAGTTTCCCAACATTTTACATCATGCACCTCGGGCACTGTGGGCTGGGTTCCTTGGAAATCAGATTCTGAGATGGAGATTAGCGTTTTTAGAGAGTGCTCTTCTCATCAACCCCTAGGAAAGCAAATGGAAACAAGAATGAACAGAGGGAGAAACTGAGGCACAATGTGGCACCAATGTAGGCCTCACCCCAAACAATGTCACTGGGAGCTTTAGACTCACATCAGCCCTTCTGGGGGCAAGGAGATTTGTCAAGGGATGCCAGCTAACCTCATAAGAAAGTATGACTTTGATAAGGAAATCCCCAAGGTAGGCCAACTTCCAGCAGCCCTTTTAGCAAGTACCTGGGAGAAAAAAGGCTTCCACTGCTGAAAGGGGATCTGGGCAACACATTATAGACATTTTTAGTATATATCTATACAGGATGATTATCGATTTACAAATAATATTCTTTTACTGTTATACTGATGTGCAGAATATGTACAATAAAAATAAATTTAGAAGTTAGGAGATAATGATGAACTAAGCATTATATTAAAACATTTGCTAATAGATAGTTTCACATTATTAGCTAATATAAGACAATAGACATTTAGAGCAAAATTCATCTGGATGTCAAAATTTTTTGGACAACTTCTTATCAGGCTTGAATAAGCCATTCTACTTTTTTTTTTTTTTTCTTCGCAGTACTGGGGATCAAATTCAGGACTACGTCCTTGCAAAGCAGGTGAGGGGCCACTGAGCTAAATCCCTGGCTCCAGTCTACCTTTTAACACAGCTGATAACATCCTAATCCCAGGACTCTCAGCTCGGCCACTTTCTCATGATTTGTTGCAGTTTGCATTATTTATCATCAGTTGTGCTTTATTTCAAGCATTTTCAAGGCTTAAGGTAAAAAAATTAAGTGTCAATATTCACTCACCCCAGCACATGCAATTTTTGCTACTTTTCAAAAGATGGACAGCAGGGGAAACAGGAAGAAGACCACCATCAACCTCTTTGTACTTTGGAACTTGTGCCCTTCTCTCAGGACAGCTCATTTCTAATATGCAGGCTTCTGAGATGCAAGTCTGAGGATAACAGTGCTTCAGCACACAAAATATCGATCAAGATTAGTCTTATTTTTTTAGGTGAAAATACATAATAGTGCTATACCACTTTTTTGTCTGCAACTATAGGATCATCTTTCACACTCCCTTGGGTTTAGTGATCTCTCAACTAGTGCGCAGGTTTGTGCACTGTAGGTCTGGTACTCCCCTTTTGGTCCTTGTGGGGAGATAATGCTCTCGAATTATGCTGCTTTTCCATCATGTCATTACTGAGCCCTTCTCTGACAGTACCCACTTTCAGTGTAAGCCTTTTTTTATCAGTAATTATGCAGCAATCTATCTGAGGTTCAAGCAGGCCTCTGAGACCATTTCCTACTAAATGTTAATGAAACACTTACTCTTGAGTTCCTAGTGGGCATCTCCACGAACTGCCTAGCACAATCTTTATTTGCAACAGGACATAAAAATATATGAGCGGTTCAACATCAAGTTGAAGGAAATCCACTTGGCTCCTAACTTTTTTCTCAAAGCACAAGAAATTGTGTTTCATAAGACTAGATTCTTAAAACTGCATCGGAATTACCTATGGCACAAAGAAAAAAATGGAAAAACAATCCTCTAATTCTTAGACCCTACCTGCATTAGCTCTGATTCAGGACAACTTGAATAACTAAAGACCTGCAGTAACACCAGTTTATTGATGACAGGAGTTGATTCCTCTCACATAAGTGACTACTGAAAGGTGGTTTGGAGCGGCAACTACTGCATACTCCTTGAGGTCCCCAGGATTACTAGCTTCTTGCCTCTCTCTATTCCATAATATGGCCACGGTCATCACAGGCCAGTACAATGGGGAAAATTCCAAGCATGCACCTATGTTTCAGGCAGCAAGATGGAGGAAGGGACAAAAATGACATGGGCAGAGCTGCACACCTACTGACTGTTAGGAACACTTCCCAAAGTTGTTACTGGAGACCCCCACTTACATTCTACTCGATAGAGCATGAACATATGTCCACAACTGACATAGGAGAAACTGAAAAAGTTACTGTGAATTCTGGGCTCAGCCACAAAGTGAGGTATCTATTGCTACAGATGAATAGAGGCACTGGGTGATAATCTTTGCCAAAATTTATAAATCAACAACTCACCAGTTCTTGGCCAGCTCTGGAAATCCAAAGTGCATTTGTGATTGTTGGCTGTGACCTTATTCCAAGGACACCATGTCATGGCCGGAATTAGCAACTGCTTCTGCACTGTACTGAATGACAACCATCCATATGGTGAAAACATGCACAAAATATATTCCATCAGCTCTGCTCAGGTCATTTTATAAGATGTTCTCAGGCACTCATTCTGACAGGCTATTTTAAGTTGGGTGAAAGAAAACAAGTATTATAACTGAAATGTCCTGAAATTCTTGGGACGAAAATTAAAAGCCCTGCTCATATCTCTCTAGTCCTCTTTCTCCAGGTGCTAGAAAAGAAAAAAACTTTTAAATAAGACATGATCATTTCCAAAATATGTGGTCCAGCTGGAGACCGAAACTAAATGGAGATTTTCCCACTACTATTATCAACCAACATTCTTTACAGCAATCAGCGCAAGTGTTGTTGGCATGGAACCTCCTCACAGAGCGCTCGGCTAACCATACTGGCTAGTGTGCAGCTCCACGGGGTGTCATTCCCTTTATTTCTATCTGACTGACAACTTCCTGGTGTAAGGTACGAATGGCATCCCCTGGAGCAGTACACTGTTGCTACCTTGCCTGGAAGCCGTGTAAATCGCCTGTTAAACTCAAAACATGCCTAAGCTGGCAAGACAAGCAGATGGCCCTGACATTCTGAAGAATAGCTAGGAGCTATTCTGGTCTTGCCAAAAGCTGTTCCTAAACACATTCCAGAGAGCTTGATTTAGATTAATCTCACCAATGGCTACCAAAAGGTTCAAATAACCTAGAGAGCCTGGAATATTTCTGGATTTATAGGTGTTTATTTGGAACACGTCTAAGACCCTAGAAATCCCAGGTTTCTACAGCTTATACCCTTAGAAATTACAGGTTTCACTTTATTTGTCACATACACCTGTTCCTGTCAGGAATGAACATGTAGTAAGCATCTGCAGCTGTGGCTTTACTAATTGGAAGAATATCATTATTCCCATCTTTAAAGCTAGAGTCAGAGGACAAAACTTCAAGGGTGTTTCCAGTTTATAATGTTCCTCAGAAAACATTTTTTTAAAAAGTTGCTCATAAGGTTCTTTTCAGACAGGTAGTTTTAAAATTATTAACAGAAAAATTAGAATTTTAAGCAAAGCATTTTCAAGGACCAGAGAGGATACCCTAAAATCTTTTATCATGCTAACTACTCTTTTTTCCTTTTTTTTTTTTTTTTTGGTACTGGGGATCGAACTCGGGCTGTTGTGCTTGCAAGGCAGGCAAGCAGAACCACTGAGCCAAATCCCCAGCCCATATCATGATAACTACTCTTATAGGTAGGGCCCCATAATTAGACCAGTGCTTCTTTTGGTATGAGACTACATGATGAGCATAATCATTATGCACTTCAAACATGTACTAATAAAAATAAAAATTTAAAAACCCAGTACACTAACTAGTATGTTGCAAGATACGGATCCCCTTCCAAGAAATGTACTCAAAGATACATATACAAACTTTATCATAAAATTTAAGAGATTACTGACTCATAAAATCTACTCATGATCCTTCTAGTTTCAAAACCTCAAACTCATGTGGGGAGAAACTAAGATATAAGAACTCAAAATCTACTGAAGATTTGAAGAAGAGAATCTAATGTGTTTTTCTCCATTACACTGAAAATAAGTCACTTTGAAAATAAAGTTAGTACTTTCAAGAAATTCCCCAATGATGTTTAGTAGTATACTTCTAAAAAATTATTCTAAATTGAACAGAATATAAGATGAGCTCTTTTTTTCTCCCCAATGGAAAACATACACTCCATTAGTTCAATATTTCTCCCTTGGAACTTTTTCTGTTTGACATGGGGGTCTTGCTAGGTTGCCCAGGCTGGCCTTGAACTCCTGGGACTCAAGCAATCCTTCTGCCTCACCCTCCAGAGTGCCTGGGCTTCAGATATACACCACCACCCCTGGACTAGCAGGACTTTTGAGAGCTTTGGGTTTGTAAGAGAAACCATTGTGAAAACATTTCGCGCATACTACTTTGAAGAGCATTAACTTTATTATTTATTTATTTATTTATTTTTTGGGACCGGGGATCAAATTCGGGTTCTTCTGCTTGCCAAGCAGGAGCTGAAACCACTAAGCTAAATCCCCAGCCCCTTTTTTCTTTTCTTTTTTTTTTTGAAGAGCATTAACTTTAATGCCATTTGTTTATTAGTAACTTTATTGAGATATATAATTCACATACCTATTTACCCCTTTGAATTATGAAAATCAGTGTTTTTTTTCAGTGTACCCCCTCCTCCAATAATTCCAACCTCAGGTGCCTACTAATATACTTTCTGTCTCTATAGATTTGCCTATTCTGGACATTTCACATAAATGTCTATACAATCTTTGGTGTTTTATGACTGGCTTCTTCCCCTTAGCATAAAGTTTTCAAGGTTTATCACACTGTATCACATATAATTTCTCCATTTCTTTTTATGGCTGAATAATATACACTGTGTGGACATAGCTCATTTTGTTTACACAGTCATCAGTTAATGGGCATTTTAGTTGTTTTCAATTCTGCTATCAACATTTGTGCACATGGTTTTGTGTTGACCAGGCCCTCAACTGTTTTTTAGTACATGTTTGGGCTTTATAACAAATACAGTCATTGTGGGCAATTGGAGCACGTACATGACATATCTGCACTCTTTTTATATCCCCTTCCCCTCCAGGTCCTTAATGGCAAAACAGCAAAACAGAATAACAGACTATCTCTTATAGTTACAAAATCTATACCAAGTTTGTTTTGAAATAATTTTAGAAGTTTCAGAAATAGCTCCCTCTCCTCCTTGATGCCTTATACATAGGGGTACTTCATGGAGGCCTGTACTAAAGGAACACAGGTCTCCGGAGGAAGGCACTCACAGTGCTGCTTCTGCATCTCTACAAAGGATGAAACTGAAAACGGTGTCCATTCGGGCAAGCTGGGAACTGGCCTGCTAAAGATTCTGTAGGGTTCTAAGGTTGACCTGAAAGGAGTAAGAAAGATCAGAGCTTTAGATCCCATACAGAGGTCCATATAGGGAAAAGCCTCCCACCTACAGTTCCATTTGACCTCTAGCCAATGGCAGCCCAGAGTTAACAGGCAGGTGAGGGCACCATCTTGGAAATGGCCCAGCTGAGCTGCCCTGGATGATGACTCCTAAATAGTTGTGAGCTGTCACAGCCAAGCTTGACCAAGTTCAGATTTGTGACTCAGATAAACTACTGCTCTTATTTTAAATGAGAGAAAGAGAGATTGGAGCTTTAAAAAATAAAACTTTCACAAAGGCAAAAGGATTATATAATAATAATAACAATAACCAGTTCAAATTCAAAGTACCAAACTAAATACTATTAAGATATTTAATAGAACATTAATACCCAAATCTCTGACATTGTTGCAATTTAGTTTTATAAGCCAGAACTTCAGAGATTGAAAGCAATTTTAAGTTACCTAATTCAGGAACAAAAGATCCATTTTCTTTTTATTCCAAAGACAAGACGGTTTTCTAATATATTCTGTCAAAGAGCCTAAAGGAAACAACTCTGAGTTAATGTTTTAGATTCAAAATTATCTCAACTCCTCTTGTAATAGTAACAAAACCTTTAAAATACTGAGAAGGTGGGGTGACATTGATACAAGGGTAGGCACAGAAATCAATGGAAGAGAACTGAGTGTACACAATTAAATCCTTCCAATTAGCAAGGAGTGATTTTTGACACAGATGGAAAACAATTCAATGGGCAAAAGAAGAGTCTTAAACAACTGGTGCTGGAATCACTAAATATCCATGTACAAAATAACTCAAGGAATTAATGAATCAAAAAATAAACCTAGATCCTTATCTAGAACTATATGCAAAAACTAACTCAAAATGGATTATAAATCCATTGACAAACTAAAAATATAAAAACTTCTGGAAGAAAAGAGAGAAACATTTTTGTGAACTTGAGTCACAAAATACCAAAGCACGACACATGAAAGAAAAAAAACAATAAATTGATTAACATACAAACTTAATAACGTGTACTTCAAAGGGAGCCATAAAAAAGGAAATGAAGAGCCAAAGAGTGGGAAAAAAATATTTGTGTGGTAGGCAGAATAATGCCACTCCACAAATGTCCTCTTCCTAATCCCCAAACCTGTGAATATATAAACTTACATGGCACAGGGAACTTACAGGTGTAACTAAGGTAAGGACTGTGAAATGGGAGAGAGTTTCCTCTGTTATCAGGGTAGTTTGAAACTAACCAAAACTGTGATGAGACAGACTTCACCATGAAGTGCTACGGAGCTGCATGTGCAGGTAGTCACAAGGCAGCTTCCTTCCCCCCAGTACCGAGGACTGAGCCCAGGGCCTCCTGCATGCAAGGTACATCCCAAGCCGTTTTTTTTACTTTTTATTTGGCAGCAGAGTCCCAGGCTGGCCTTGAACTTGTAACCCTCCTACCTCAGCCGACAGAGTAAGTAGTTGGAATTCCAGGCACGAGAAACTACACCTGAGCAAGGATGTAACTTTTAATATGGAAGAAAGGGACTAAGAAGCTCGTGGCCTCTAGAAACTAGAAATCACCAGCAGTTTACACACAGCCAGAACATGGGAAGCTTGATCCTAAAGTGCAAGATAGTGAATTCTACCAACAACTCAAACGAGCAGAAAGTAGTACAGCAGCCACCAGCTAGATTCTAGTCCAGGGAGACCTCTACCAGACCTCTAGCCTGTAGAGCTGTGGGATAATAGGTTGCATTATTTAAACTGCTAGGCTCATAGTAACATGTTATATACCTACAGAAAACATACAGGTTGCACATCAATTATCTACTAAAGAACTTATATCTAGAATTTATGAAGAACTCTTACAATTAAATAAAAGGCAAACAACTCAACTTTTCAAAGGGGCAAAAATTTGAGTAGATATTTCACCAGAGGTTATACAAATGGTTAATGAGCATATGATACAAAGCTTAACATCATTACTCATAAGGGAAATGTGAATGAAAACTACAATGAATGTGATGGCCTCAAAGAAATGTGGTGTAATTTCTAAGACTGGTTTACGAAAAGACCCCTGCTATCCTCTGTTGCTGTCTCACTCATACCGCTGGAAGTCAGGTTGTCAGGTTGTGAGCCATGCTGGAGCAGGGAAGCTCATGTGGCAAAGAACTGAGGAAGACCTTGAGCCATCAGCCAACAAGAAATGGAAATGCTTGGTCCAACAACAGAGAAAGAGCTGAATCCTGCTAACAGTCATGTGAGTGCTCTCAGAAGCAGATTCTCCTCCAGGTAGCCTGACTGTGGCACAGCCACAGCCAGTGACTAGAGCCCAGATGTGGACTGCATGCAGGTTACAGTAAATTCCACCAGAATTCCTGACTCAAGCAAATATTGCTATAAACATTTGATTTTAAGCTACTAATCTACTAAGTTTTGGGGTAAGTTGTTATACAGTTTTCCATAACTATACATAACTAATGCAGACCCAAGATGACTACAGTAAAAAAGACATCAATACCAAATACTGATAATAGTGTGGAGCAATTAGAACCCTCATACATTGCTTGTGAGAATGCAAAAATGGTACACCATCTTGGAAAACTGCCTGATAGTTTCTTAAACATATTAACATAAACATAAACTCAGCATTCAACCCACCAATTTCATCCCTAGAAATCTACTCAAGAAAGCCTACATCCAGGGGGATTTAGCTCAGTGGTTCTGCTGCCTGCCTCACAAGCACAAGGTCCCAAGTTCGATCCCCCGTATCCCCCACAAAAAAGAAAATTATTTATAGTCATACCCTTGATTTCTACTCAATAATGTAAAGGAACAAACTACTGACACGTGATACAACACACACAAGGCTCAAAAGCATTGGGTTTACTGAAAAATGCCAGATGAAAAAGATTACATACTATATGATATACACATGCTCAAAAAGGGCAAATTTATGGAGACAGAAAGAAAATCAGTAACTGCCTAGGGCTTGTGGTGTGAATGGAAATTAACTATAATGGCCAGGAAGGAACTTTTTTTGCAGGAGTGGACAAGTTTTTAAATCGATTTATTGAGAAGGCTGCCAAACTCAATAGGCAATTATACCTCATTAAAGTTGCTAACATATACCTAGAAATGAATTAATCAAGAGAGGTAACGAGTTTTCAGAAGATAAGTATAACATCTTATATGAGGAGATAAAACAAAACCTTAGTAAAGAAGGACCCCATGTGTCTGAATATAAATACATAATGACACAAAATACAAATATTTTCCAATGGTTCTGTATTTTATTAAATAGCGCAGGAACACGATTCTAAAGTATGCATAAAAGAATGTGTGATAAGTTAGTTACCAAAAGCTTCAGCGCAGCAGAAACTGTTTCCTATAGAGTGTTACCATCTCAAGATTAAACCATTACATGAAAACCTGATCTTAACTATTTAGACAGAAACCTAGCAGAGCTTTAATGGGGTAGAAAGATAACATGGATGCCTGTGTGTTAAGGTGTGTCCGGGGGAGGGCAAATGTGGTCTCATGTCATCGTGTACACAAGGGTTTACATAATCTCATCTTCTTTTTAAGCTAAGGGGCAAGAATATTTCTTTAAAAATATTTCTTAATGTTTGATTACTTGTAGAGTTGAGGAAGATGAGTCTCTAAATGTATGTCCCCTGTGATTAGGAAGAGTATTCAGGAAAGGAGGAAGACAGCATGCAGTCTCTGCTTACCTTGCTCCTTTGGAGAACCATGAACTACACCCCACAGGCCCCGTGTTTGCTTGTCCAGTTACCCAGCGGGACTGTTAATTGTGATACGTCAACTTGGCTTGAGTAAGAACCACTTAGCAATCCTAAAGCTCCTCCTAAAGCTCTGAGTGTGTCTGTGGCTGGTTGACACAAAGGCCGAACATTAAGAAGGAAAGACCCACAATGGATAGGCTTGTAGCCTGGAGGAATAAAAAGGAAAAGAAGAAGGAAGCTTTTCCTTTTTCTAAGAGAAGCTCTCGTCTTCACCACTGCAAAAATTGTTGGTGGCCGTTTTGTATTCTGCCTTTTTGATTCCACAGGTGGTCAGTGGAACTCTTCCACTTCTGGGGCTATGAGCCTACCTAATATATCCCTTGTATAAGTATACATATATTTTAGATTGATTTTGTTCCTCTAGTGAACCCTGACTGATACACCTGGTAAATTAGCCCAATCCTTAATGAAGGGCAAGAAAAGCTCAGCAGAGAAGGATGAGAGCTGTCCGGGGTTTACAACTAACGTCATGCACTGGTGGCACAGAGGAAAGGTAAGAGTGGCTAGCAGGGAGAGGAGGAAGGACAAGGCAAGCATGAGGAGGGTGGGAAAGGCTGAGGCATCAGTGCTGCGGTCTAAAAAAACGGCTGGAGCAATATGTGCCTGGAATGTGGCAGATGGCTCTGGGACATCTAAAGCTGGAACTCTCTTCTGGTATTGCTCAACTATGGTAAGGGTGGCTCCTGACACACAGAACAACCCAGATTTATCTGAAGAACTTCAAAAGTTCTGCCCGTGCCCCACACTGACTCAGTTAAGATCTAAGGGTGGGGCTGGGCAAGACTGATTGAAAAAAATCCAAGAGCTGATCTTGAGCTATCACCTCTGGGAGTTCCAATGGCAGGGAGTTATGGCAGTCAGTGTACCAAAGGCAGCTGCTAATTCCTGGCAGGTTTGTTTTAGGACATAGATTGAAAAGAAGCAGAGGAAAAAAATAAGAGTACAAAACAGAAAGGACAAGAAAAAGCCTCTTTAGTAGTAGTCAGTAATCACTTCTCATCAGCATAACCCTATCACCCAGGGACACTTTAGAAGCTCTCAGAAAGCTCAAGGGCCTTCTGGGAAGTAACCAAGGCACCTGCCCAGGCCAATCTTGGGCCAAATCTAAGTACATCCATTGGAGAAGTTTGCTCAGGACACAGTTATAACTGGATTTTTCCTGCTTCATTTCCTGTCCCTCTTTGATGTGGCTGTAAACAAAGGATGCTATTATCTTTCACCTCTTTTTTACTACCACAAAACATATTGACAGTTTTCCCTTTGGGTCAACAGTGATGGTAGTTTTGAAAATATTTCTTCTGCACTACATAGTCTGAAAGTTCCCTTCTGCCCAGGGCAGCAGAGGAGCCCAGCCGCGCAGGCGCCAACACAGTTGTGTCTGTGCCCAGCCCCCCACTCCTGCGAACAAGAGAAAGAGGGCCTCTCTGAGGCTTCTAGATGAAAACTGAAGCCCACTGGAACAGTGGAGAAGATCTCTGTGATAAAAGCACACCACACCTCCACAGCTGGTAAGTCGGAGGGACCAGCACCTCACATCGGAACCTGGTGCAACTTCAGGGGAAAGACAGCCGGAACCTGCAGTAGAACCTTGCAGAGTTCAACCCAGCAGGTGGTCAGAGATCTCAACTCGGGCCTTGCAGCCAGAAATCAGCCTGAACCTCAGGGGACGACAGCTGCCAGCTGAGACTAATGAACTCAGACCTGCACACTGCTGCCCACGCTGTCTATTGTGTCAGCAGAGGCATACCCTGAAGGGGGCCCTCTGTTTCCATTTTTTTACTTTTTTAAGTAATATTTTCTCTTATTTTTAATCATTTACAAATTTTACTTTGTCTTTTTTTTAATTTTTTTCCTTTTTCTTTTTATCTTTTTTTTTCTCTTTCACTTTCTCCCACCTTGATTTTCATTTCTCTCTCTTTTTGTTCCTATTCCTATCTGAATTTGAACTTATTTTTTCTTTTCCTTTTCTTCTCTTTTGCCTTCTCTCAATTGCCATTAGAAAGTGATTACAGTCTCTAGCCTCCCTATTGCTGTTAGTTTATTCTGTTGTGTATATTTTGTTCTGTCTTCTCTTCTCAACAGCTCCCTAGAGTCTGTGTGATCTTCCTGTGTCCTCTGACCTCACTTCTAACCCTTCTCTATCCTATCTATCTACCCCCACAAACTCCTTCTAAATACCCATCCTGAAGGATAAAATTGCTATATTGAAGAGTTTATTTGCTATAAACATACTATGGGCTGGTCCTGGACTTTGATTTAATTCACAGTTAAAGGTGATAGATTAATAACTACCACAAATCGTCATTTTCTAAGCTGTGCTTGATGCTATTGTGATGCTGACTGTATCACCTGGGCTAAAGTGTTGTGATTGATCTAATCAGTCGTCCTCCCTGGTATAATGAAAATGAATTTGACTCAGAGACATTAGAGACTCAAAACCTAAAGACCAGATATAGGGAAGATTGAAGTACTAACCCAGGAATTAAACCAAGGACAGTACCAATGACAAAAACAGAAATGAGAAGATATTTAAACAAGACACAAACCCAGACTTCCACCTCACCAAAGGTAAACTCTGGGGGAAATGAAGTGGAAAAGTCTGACAGTCAACTCTCTGGACACCCTGAACCGATAGCACAGGAAATAACAAAACAGAAAAATGAGGCTCTAGAAAAACTCAAAACAAAAATAATTCCCCAGATAATCACAGAGATGGAGAGAAGAATGAAAGACATGATTAGAGACTCTAGAAACAGAAACATAAAAAAAAAAAAAAAAATACACGAGCTCAGGACCATGATGGAAACCATGAATGGCCAGCATAGCAGAGAAATGGAATCCATGAAACAGATTCAAACAGATATCCAGGGGATTAAAAACTCCATAGTCTAAAAGTTAGTCTGGCCAGGATTGAGTAGAATGCTTCTTTTTCAGTCTCTTTGCATTTTTTAACTTGTTCACTCTGTACCATGTCAAGAACAATCTATTTTGGCTTTCACTGAGTTGTGAGTTATGACAGAGCTGTAGTGAAAAAGTATACTGTCACTCAGCAGCACCTACATCAAAGAGGTGACTTCAGCAAGTCAGACAAATGGTTATTATTAGTGATTCAAATAGACTTATAATTGAATTCTTTCCTTGGTCCATTCACACTTTGTCTTAATTCTGTGAAGTATTCGGAGGCAGAGGTAGATTAAAGTTATGATAAAACATAGGCGAACTGTGCTTCTGAAAGCAGAAGAGAAGGTGACTGTTTCCTCTGCTTCGTTCTGCTAACTGGCCAGGAAAAGATCCTCTCTGCCTGAAGTACAGAGAGAACCGACATACAGTTCATAGATACAGCTTCCTCAGACAAAGGTCTGTCTCATCCCTAACCCGGATCTAGGGTCCATCCTAAAGGCTCTGTGAGGACAGAGAACAACACTTCCACAGGCCTCAGGCAGCACCCCAGATATCTGTAGCGTGTCAAGAGGAAGCTCAGCGTAGACACTCACTTAGGCCTCCAGCATGGGACAGGTCACTCTGATCCTTTGAAACACGTTCATCTAACTGTTCACAGAGAGTAAAAATAAATTACAGAGAGCAAAAGATAAAATGAAGAAAAAGACTGAGGAAACCACGACAATTTTTCACAAACCACTTTGGGCAGAATTAGAGCTACCACCCAGCATGGCCACAGCAACGGGGCCAGGGTTCGTTACAGAGACAGATGCAGAACATCCGCTTCCTGACCTGAGGCTCCCAGGGGGATGTTCCCTGTGCCCAGCACTTCTGGGAAATGTGAGCAGAGAGTCTGGATGCTCTTGGTCTCTGAACTGCAGCACCCACTTCCAGCTCATGCCAGAGACATTCACACAGGAGCCAGGAGTTCTTAGTTGAGTCAGATAGGCTTCTAGCCACAGGCAAGTGCTAATGACTGGCATTTTACAGGACCTTCCCACTCCACAAGCAATCTGATTTGGCCAAGTAAATTCTGCATTGCTCTGCTAAATCTATTGTACTGCATGCAGTAGCCTTGGGGGTTTCATATAACAAGGAAATTAAGATGTATAAAGCTTCCACCACCGGCTCTCCAGGATACAGTGTTAAGTTTGTAGAGAAACCTGCAGCTACTCTCCTAATCACATTTGTAGATAAGTAACCTTCTACGCTCCCTTCCCACCCATAACTGGTTCCAAAAGTGCTGACTGTACACTGACCATTGGGGATTCTCTCCCTCCCTGGAAAAGTAAGTCTTAATCATTTCCCCTCTTTCCTTTTAACTTCACCACTTGAGTGGTGGGTGTGGAAATAGGATGAATTAAGGCAATATTTTTACAAATGGAAAAAAGGAAACACAAAAACAATTCTACATACACTTTTAAAATTGAGACATCATGCATATTCCACAAATGCCAGACAGCATTTTAGCCAAGCTTTTCATGGCTGATTTACTGATAGCTTTAAGACCACTTGTAATGTTTGCATGCCATGTGGGAAAAGTGAAAACCAGAAAATATTATCTCCAATCTCATCCTTGTTCCTTCTACATCAACGGCTCTCAAAGTGTATTTGCCAGAGCACAATATTAACATCACCCGGGCATTTGTTAGAGATGCAACTTCATGGTCCTTATCCTAAATGTACTAAATCATAATGAGCAGAGCCCGGCAATCTGTTTCTAAGTCTGAAGACTCTGATACATGGTAAGGTTAGAGAACAATTGTTCTAGGTCAAGACAATTGCATTAGCTCCTTAGGAATAAAGATTTGCAATATATATAAAAATGTATTTATTGTATAACAAATCCAAATATATTTAATATTAGTATTTTCTGGGACCTGTGCATTAAGTTAATACGCCAATTTTGTTTTGCCAAATCACTACATACCGATAACAATATCTAAAAACAAAGAATACGGGCAGAGTGGCACACACCTATAATCCTAGCAATGGAGGAGGCTCAGGCAGAAGATTGAGAGTTTGAAGCTAACCTGGGCAACTTAGTGATGAAACTGTCTCAAAGTAAAAAAATGAAAGGGGCTGGGGACATAGACAAGTGTTTGATCACTTACTTGACATTCATAAGGCCGTAGGTTCAAGCTCCAGTACAAACAGTGGTACACACTAAAAAAGACACAGTAAAGGTCCTAGAGTTTTCCAAGGGACTCTCACCACTTAACCTCCAGAAAAGGCATAGGGGAGCTGCTCTGGTTGCAGCAAGGACCACACACCGGGAGCCTGGTTACTGTAGCCTTTATGTTCTCAAAATATAGTTTGAAATCAACCAATTTATGGAACCCTGCCCTTACAAAATATAAAGCCCCGAAAGGAGGTTGGATGTGATCCACTTGGCTAAGATGGAGAAGAGCACGTCTTTCAACACAAAGTCCTCAGCCCATTTCTCTATCACCACATATCTCATCCACACCAGCCAGCCCTCCCTTTTGATAATAGGAAAGGTAGATTTAAAAAAAAAAATCAAGAATCTCCATTAGCACTCACTTCAATAGAACCTATGCAAAAATTCTGTTATATCTCCTCTCGCTTTAACCATTTTCCAAGACCTTCAGCTTCTAAAATGGAAGTTGTCACGGCTGAATGGAGTTGATTCACTGAGATCTATCATCTTTTGGATAATAAATCCTCTAAAATTAGCTATTTGAGTTGTTTCCAATATTTTGCAGGGAGAAAGCTTCCGTTATCATCACTGTGCTCTCCTCTGTGCTTTGGTGATTAGTGCTGTACAGTAAATTACCAGCAACAGAAACACTGAGTCAAAAAATATGAATGTTTTTAAGCCAAAATATCTGATTGTCCAATTGCCCTCTTGATAGGATTACTGCAAGTACTGCAGTGAGGTAAATGATTTAAACTCAATTGCAGCACATTATATTTTCTACTTTTTTATTTGTTTTGCATACCCAAATGACTTTTAAATCACTAATAGTTTTTTATTAATCAAGTTGCAAAAACATTTCAGAGTTAAGTGCACACTTACTTTATAACCCAGCAAAAGCCATTCTCAGGTAATGACCCAAGAGACAGGAAAATAATGTCTGAAGAGACCTGTGACAGCCTAGAGGGGAAACCAAGAGTGGTTACATAAACCACTACCGACATCCACCACTCTTCAGGCATGGCGGATAATTCTGTGTGCCCATTACACAGCAAAGAAACTGAGGGGCCATTTGTAATTGTTTTGGTTGGGAATGCTGCTAGATTCCAGAATCACTAGTAAAACCAATTGTGAGCTACAAAATAAATAAACACGTACAGCTGGGAAAAAATAGAAATAATAACAAAAATTAATTTGAATATTCAGGAAAATTAATACATGGTAGGTTAGCAAAACATTTTAAAATCAAATATTGTTTAAGGAATTTTGGGGGAAAACTTTTGCTCTTTAATTTGTGCTTGTTTCCTTACAATTTGTGTGTGTTTATACACATTCTATGTAGCAATAATTAGAAAACATATGCAAACTTTTATGTACATATATATGTGTGTTTTTTTATGATACTGAGGATTGAAGCCAGGGCTTTATGAATATGAGGCTAACCTTTTCCACCACTGACCTACATACCCAGTCCTGTAAATTTATAATTAAAACTAATCTTACCCTGTTTTTCTACTAGAGATAGATCTAGAACCTCCTGTATTCTATGCAAGTGCTCTATCACTACACTGCAGTCCAGCCCTCAGCCCCTTTTAATTTGAGACAAGATCATACTTGGAGCTCAAACATGAGGTCCTCTTGCCTCAGCCTCCCAAAGAGGTGAAATTACAGGTGTATCCTAGCATGCCTGGTTTAAAAATATTTTTAACTAAATTGTTATCAGATACAGATAGCCCTAAATGGGAAAAAAATGATTTTCTTATGTCTGGGGGGAAAAAAACCATAAAAGAATAGTCACTTTTTTCTTCTTCCCCAGGTGTCACAGATTGAACCCAAGGCTTCAAGCATGCTAGGCAAATGCCGTCCCACTGACGTACAACCACGGGCCCTTAGCAATATTTTAAACAAATACTTACAATATTAAAATCATGATTTGTTAGCAGTTCAGTCTCACATAGGCAGTTCTGGTTCTGCTGATTGTGATACCCTATGGACATTCTGAATTTCATATATCCCTATATACTCTTCGTGATTATAATTTTTAATAGCTATGCATAATTGTCCAAAGCCAGATCAGTTAGGTGAAGTCTGGTTTAAAGCAGACAATGCCTTGATATTTGGATGCCACCAAGTGGACAAACTATATCATGTTGCAGAGATTGAACATTTTACTTTTTATACATTTTTAAAAGTTAATGTTTAACATTCTGCAGCTGCAGTAAGGGATATGGAGAGATTTGGCCAGTTGGGATCTGGGGGCCTGGGGCATCAGGCTACCACATAAGGCAATCTAGAATAAGGATTTCAGCACAATTATAAGACATTTTAAGTCTGTCATGTGAAAGACGTCTCCAGTTTTGTTAAACTAGGAAGCACTAGTTTAAAAATTAAAATATCCATGTGACTAAAAAAGGATTACATATTTAATGATTTTTACTAATGTAGCCACTAGCCATGTGTGGGTATTGAGCACTCTGTGTGACTAGGAAGACTGAGAAATTTTAATTTCATTTAATAAAAATTAAATAATAACATTTAGGTAATGAAGATCTTAATTCCTAAAGAAATGACAGTTATACCAGCCTAGTTCCATATTAGTACATAAATGTAATTTATTAAATAATAGACTCCAGTATCATATCATTTATGCACTGTCTTATACTTTATGAATTGCCCTTCAGATATCTCCACTATATCGCTAATCACTTCTGCAGATGTGGAAATCATAAAGTTACATGCCCCCTTTCATTTTCAATTCTACAACCTAAAATATTTCTATCATTCAGAGTTCTCACCACCTGGGCTATATATTACTGGATGCCTTTTCAATTTGCCACTAATCTTAATGTCTTGGTCATGGGATCTATGGTAAACGGGAAGAGGACCAAGAGGCAGGGAGGAGAGGGGAAGAGATAGGAAGGAGATAAAGAATTAAGGTGTGTTATGTACACGTATACCAAATCCCCATGATGAATGGAATCATTATGCACTGCCAATACTAACAAAATTTTAAAATGGGAAAAAGGTTAATGTTTAAGAATAAAAAGTAATTAAAACGAGTAAAAAGAGAAAACCCACACCATTTTCATAAGTGCACTATACCATGATCCTCATTATTCTTGAGACAATTTAAGTCTGAAATCACAATCTAGGAAAATCAGGTAAGTAAAATAAACATGCTGTCAAAATCGAGGCCTTCTACAAACTAAAACCACAGGTGTGGATGGTCCACCTGGGTCTGTCTTCAGCCCCAATCCAGGACTTCCAGAGGCAAGCAGCCTTTGCTCTGAATCATCCAAATAACTTCTAACAAAGCCGGCAGCCCTGTCAGGAAGCACAATGATGCAGGCCTGCTGAAGGAAGAGAAAATCAGCAAGGAATCCACTAACCCGTGGGCAAGGAGTCACCAGCATTTTCTCCATGTGGTCAACTTGCAACACCCACCTGAACTGAGTCAGCGTGGCTTGGGAGTGGAGAACACTCCTGAGAATTGTTTTCAATGGCATAAAAGGAGAATTGGAGAGGAAGATTGGATACTGTTGATTTTCTTGAAGAAGCTTGCTGCAGCTGGCTTTCCTGATGTGAATTTGGCTGTTCTTGTCATCAGAGGAGCTCGGGTCCTCGCTGTCACTAGGAATGGCTGCTGTTCTTTTCAGGGGAGCTCTGGTCTTTACCTTGAGCATGGCTTCCTGGCTCCAGTGCTGATCCCTCAGCCTGGTGGCGCAGATCCTTCACCCCACAGGTGCAGACTTTCTAGCTTCCACCACTGGCCTTTGGGCCTTTCCTGTGCAGATCCTCCATATGGACTTGCAAGAGGCAGTTCTGTGGACTCTAGGCCTCAGCTGGACTTGCGCAGGACACTGCCGTGGGATCTGAGCCCTTGGCTGGATCCCTCAGGTCTCTGGCACATGGACAAATCTCTTGCACTCCTCTGCATTTGGCTTTTGGAGTGAATATTATAAAATAATCCTATAAATTATGTGTTCTGTGTTGGATCTGTTCCCTTGCGAACCCTGACTACAGCATTCCAAATAGTTCCTCACCCCACCAGTGCAAGCATCACTTACACTGAAACAGTAACTGGCTGGATACACACACACACACACACACACACACACACACACACACGATGACTTCAAGAAAGTGGTGTCTTCCAAGGTCAGCAAAACCATGTTCTTTACAAAGTGAACACCTAGGAGTGAAGCCCCTTTGCTTCTACCAAGCAGGAGACCAACATATGCTCTGTCCTGCCTTGAGCTACACACTCCTCCCAAGACTTTTCTCTGACAATTTTTTTCCCATATCTCCTTGCTCACGGAAGGCTGACAACCTCCACAGACCGAAAAGAGAGTTTAAAATCAAACAAATACCAGGCATGCCACTAAAGGGACACTTGAAGCTGCAAACATCCTGTGTCTGTAAAGTGAGAAGCACTGGGCATCCGTGTAACTTTGTAGCTGAGACTGAAGCTGAGCTGCCTGCTATGGGCTGACGCTTGGGTGCCCCTCTGTTTGCTTCAACTTTAATTCTGTTTCTTAACCGGAAAAAGTCATGATAAAAATTTCCAAAGGATAAATTATAAAAAGTCTACTTAGAAGCAGCCATAATAGTTATTGTAAATCCATCCATAAATATTTTATGCATAAACCAACAGTTGCATTTATCCATTCTCCCCTTGTCCATTTGCTCACATCCTCCCTATTGTTACACAAAATACAATAATGATTTTATCACTTAATATATCAAAGTGTTTCTGTCATATCAGTACATTCATTTAAAAAAGTTGTATCATATTCTATTAGATGTATGTCCCATAATATATTTAACATGTAATTAAAATTGCACAGGTAAATAATATCTTTTTTAAAATGGACATTTACCTTATTCCCAATTTGTGCTACTTTTGTCATCATCTTCTTATTTAAAATTTTCTGGATCAATCCGATTGCTTCTTCAATTCTGTGAATTCTGAATCCACAGCTTTATCTAGACTACCCAGCTTGAGTGCCTGACCTGCCAAAATATATCTTCCTAAAACAAAACAAAACAAATCACAGAACCATGCGAGATGAAAGTGAGAGTATTGGTCTTTCCAGAAAGAATGGTTGTCTTTCCTGGATAAATGTTTATGACCAGGTAAAATGAATAAGGACCATCCTGATTGCTGAGATAGAAAAATCATTGCAGACACAGCCAAAAAAACATGATCCAAGCTCCAGGTCTTATTTTACAGTTTGTGTTGCTGTGGGGAACTACCAGAACCGGAATTTCCTCACTAATAAATGGGAATAATTATGCTCACTTCACTAATGCGAAGGTGAAAATTATAGTCTCTTTTTTTTTTGTAAATTCCAGAGAAGCACTTTGTAACCTATAAATCTCTATAGGAATATGAAGTGATTGATTTCAGCTAATATAATAAAAGTGCTGGCAGCAGAGAAACAGCAGCACTGTCTACCTTGCACATCCAAGAGGCTGCAGTTGAGTAACAAAAGAGAGTCCCTGAACATCAACACAATTGAGTAGGGGGAGAAAAGTAGCAATGAAGATGATGTTACACAAGGTGCAATTAAAACTGTACAAGGCAGGGCTGGGGATTTAGCTCAGTGACAATGCGCCTGCCTTGCAAGTGCAAGGTCCTGAGTTTGATCCCCAGTACTGGAAAAAAAATTGTACAGGGCAAATAGGGTGCTCTTCTACTATTTTTTGGTTAATTAGCATCTCAACCCTTCTTTCATTTGTGGAATCTCTTCGTTGTGAGCTTTGGAGCCCCGTTTCCTACTACAGAAGCTGAAAAGGAGGCTGAGATGACGAGGTAATGGTTCATTCAGTGCCCTGGCAGTGGGCTGTGGTCCACAGTCATAAGCTTGGTGAACCAAGTGCTCTGTGGAGGGTTCTTAGTGTTGAGTCATTGTTACTAAGCAGCAGCAACAGCTGAAACCTCAGTCCATTGGTGGCAACATCTGGTATCCCGTGGTGGTGTTTCAGGCAGCATTTGGTGTCCACTGATGGTGCTGACAGCCTCTAGCATGGGAATGTCACTTCTAGGGCCTAAGGAGACTTGATGGAGATTTGCATTCATCTCAAATATTCTCAGCAAATCTTCACCAGTTGTAAAGATATAACTTAATCTGCAAATTCGGAAGTAGGCAGCTGAAGTCACAAGCATCCTTTCCCATGGGTCAGAAGGAAGGAGACAGTGACATGTCACTTGTTTTCTTGCCAGTACAGTCTTACCTTCTGAAATGTGATTGTCAAATCAGTCTGGGTGGCAACAATTCCAGCATCTTCCTGCTCTTATACACAGTGTTGATGGTTGGCATCTCTGGGACACAACTTTCATTCTTGGTTCTTAGGAGCACTTCAGAGAACTGCAAATGATTTTCTTGATCAGATACACACTTCAGTGACTCTTCAGGAGGCCCTCTGGAAAAGAAAACAAGTGATTGCGGATTGTCATTGCAACAAGTGATTCACATTCTCCAAGCCCACTTTGTATAAAATGTGACAACTAACTTTCCAACAAAGCCAAGAAACCTTTAAAACTGCTTTGCCACATGGAGGCCAAGTCCCCTGCATTACAATACAATCCTGTGGAGTTTTTCAAAAGAAAAATACATGAACATGAAGAATAGAAGAAATGGTCTGGGGATGTAGCTCTGTGGTTCTGTTGCCTGCCTCAAAAGCACAAAGTCCCGAGTTTGATCCCTGGTACCATTAAAAAAAAAAGAACAGAAGCAATTACTGGAGGCTACCATTTCCTCAAATATGTGTGTTATGAAGCATTATTCTTAGTGGCTAACCTCGTTGCTAAAGCTCAAAAGCATTTTATGTAAGTGAAGAGTTGATCCTGCCTGCTGTAAGAATATTTGTCATGAACTTTTAGGAAAGGCCGCATATGGTGGTGCATATCCTTTTTTTTTTTTTTTTTTTTTTTTTTTTTTTAATTTGGTTAGCACCATAAGTAGACAAGTTGACGAAACAGTAGAGGATATCTGAGGCACACTTTGTGGACAGGATCAATGAGTCACTGTGATGTGAAATCCAGGTTTACCAACGCTGACGATAAGGCAACAAAGCTTGTCTTTGTTGGGAATATTTTTCAGGAGGGTGCGCATGAAGGCGTGTTATGTGCACTTTTGTTGCCAACTAACACCACGGCCACAGACCTATTCAAGTCGACGTATCACATATTAGGAAGACTGAACGGGTCCTTTCATAGCAGCACACGCATGGATGGAGAAGGTGCCACGACAGCTTTTGATGTCACTACTCTGATTAAAGGGGTAACTTTGACTGTGAGCCTACCTATTGTGCCATCCACAAAGAAATGCTGGCCAGCCATAAATTGTCACCTGAGCTTGACATCTTGCAGGATGTGATTAAAATTAACCACAACAGTAAGCTAGATTTTTTTTTTTCAAATGATCAGGGGAAGAAGAGATGGAAGGAGAGGAAAGGAGAGGGAGAGAAAAGTGCTGTAAAAAGAATTAAAATGTGCCATGAATATGTACCAGTTCCCCATGATGAATGTAATCACTGCTGCAAACACATACTAATAAAAATTTAAAAAGAAAAATCAAAGTGCTAAGTGGGACCCCCCCAAAAAATTATCACCTCATTAAAGTGCATGCTCTTGACTCGTGTTCCCATAGCTCTGTGAGGAGGTAAACACATACTAATAAAAATTTAAAAAGAAAAATCAAAGTGCTAAGTGGGACCCCCCCAAAAAAATTATCACCTCATTAAAGTGCATGCTCTTGACTCGTGTTCCCATAGCTCAGTGAGGAGCTGAAATTAGAGTGCATATGTCTTCTCCTATACACAGAAATGAAATGGCTTTCTAAAGGCAGATCGCTGGCCAGAGTTTGAGTTACAAAAGCTACTCTGGAAAATTCTTTTAGAGAAACAGTCACCACCACGGGCAGCGTATTTCAGTGACACAGAATGGGTCACAAAACTCCTCATTCGTGGGACATATACTCAATCTGTTCAATGAGCTTCATCTGTCGCTTCAGGGGAGAATCATAACTGTGTTCAAGTTAGTAGCTAAAGTGACTGCATTCAATGCTAAACTGGAATCTATGGAGGTGATGAGTAAACATTGGGATCTTTGACATGTTTCAAACATTTGCAGAGATTTTTTAAAAAAGAGATCGAACCCGGGCCTTTTTTCTCCCTGTTGATGCTGATCCCCTACCTCAGCTTTCAAAGGCGTTTGAGCATCCTCCCAACCACAAAAGACCCTCAAACTGTGAAGGAATATATCCATGACCCATTTGTGAATAAGCCAGGTAAGTCAACTTTGTGCTAGAAGAGAAGCAACTGCTTGACATCAAAAATGACATTCGTCTTGAAAGTATGTTTGCGACAACTTCAAATTTCCATATGTTCTGGATTAGAGTCAAGGCAGAATATCCTGAGACTGCCACAGAAGAACTGAAAAGTCTGCTTCCATCTCCAACATCCTATCTTTGTGAAGTAAGGCTGTCTTCAGTGGCAGCAATCAAAGCAAGTGGACTGGACGTAAACAAAAGACTTTGGGTGTCATTGTCTCCCATCACCTGTCTAGATGCAGGAAAATAAAGCTTGGGATAATTGATAGAGGCAATTGCTGGCAAAGTTTACACCAACCTGGGGTAATTAAATTGCATGATGTTGGAATTCCAATGAGTCTCAGAAGCTGGGTTCCTCTTCCACCAAGAACAACTCCTAGGCTGACTTCTGGGAGGTCAACTTGAGCCTATCAGAAACTGAAGATAGAAAGGCCATTACACGGAGCTAATACATTCAAGTTTAAGACAAGCATCCCTCTGGATTTCTTCCACCCTTAAAAGGATTCTCTCATTGAATGCAGCAAGACTTGCCACAGGGCAAATTAGATTATGCCTTCTTTAATTAACAGCATAAGCAGAGCTGTGCTAAAGCTTCATGTTCAGACACATCTCTAACTTCTGGCATATTTTTCCTCTGAGGCTATTGTGACCTGTCAAAGACAACAACAAAAAAAGGTCTTCTTGCAAAGCTTTCTGGGTCCCTGCAAGAGCCAGGAAGCACACACACACAAAATGAAAAGAATGGGAAAGAATATTGTCAAATGATAGCTTTGACATAGGACTTGTATCTAGAATACACAAAGAACTTTAACAACTCAATAATAAAAGTAGAGTGAATAAAAAACAGGCAATAGAGGGCTGGGGATTTAGCTCAGTGGTACCACCTCCTGCCTTGCAAGCGTAAGGACCTGAGTTCAAACCCCAGTACCAAAAAAAGAAAACAAAACAACAGGCATAGGATGTGGACAGATGCTTATGGCTATATTTACAGCTTGCCCCAGGAGAACCCTCAAGCCCCTCCAAACCGCTCCTGGAGCTCAGCTATGACTTCTGTGTGGGCAATCCGACCATGACACCCCAAAGCGGGCTCCAGTCCCACTCCGAAGGCCACCCCTTGGATAACTGCTACCACCGGTGTCTCACTTCTCTGTATTTCATCTACTGCACTTGCCCGTCCTTTGGCAGAGGAGCCAGGAGAGTTAAAGCTATGGATAGTCACATCTAAAGGACACAAAGACCAGGAGAAAAGAGGGCTGAGAAAAGCTTGGATTTTCTTATGAACACCAAGGGGCTTAATCACTCTTAAGAAAGCTCCAGACTTCCTGGGTCCAAGAGACACTACAGCCGTGGAAACACAGGAAAGGAACAAGTAGACTGGGAAATGCAGAACAAAATAAGAAAAATTTCAAATCTTTACCAGCAATCCTGTAACCTTCAGAGATCTGTATGTCCATATAGCAACTCTATCCAAAGGAGACAGTAAAAGCCCAGAGGAGCCTCCACTCAGGACCATCACTTTGACCTGGAATCAGCCCCACCTATTTTTACATGGCACTGCTCATTAGCCCCATCCCGTTATTTAGCTCATCTTTGCTCAGAGCAGGAGTCCTTAACATATAAAATGTCAAGGGAAAAAAATGCATCCATATTTGTGAGTTACTTGTTAATCAACTGGCTTAGAATTATATCTTGATAGATTTTTAATGAATAACAAGACAGCATGTCTTGTCTTTCCTGATTATACAAAGGTAATAATTTAAGATTTTAGTAAATTCTGAGTTTTTCCCCCCTGACCATTTTTCTTTTTTTCTTTTGGTACCAGGGATTAAACTTGGGACCTTGTGCTTGCAAGGCAGGTGTGGTGCCACTGAGCTAAATCCCTGGCCCTCCCCTGACCATTTGTAAATGGCTTTGTGGCCATAAGTGAGTTGTTTAACTTTTTGTCTCAATACTTACCTTAAATGACTGAAGTGAAAAGTAAATGACAATTTAATATGTTTTTGACATTAATAGCATATTGGAAAATCCTATTTTCTGTCTTATTTTTCCATGATATTATAGGTACTGAGTTTTTTGCTGGAACATTATATATCCTCTGAAAAAAAGTAAGCTTTGAATAAAGCTTTAAAATTAATTATATATTCAGTGCATTCACTTTTTTCCCCTGGGAATTGAACCCAGGGCCATATCCCCAACCCTTTTTATATTTTTAATATAGACATAAGGTCTTGCTAGGTTGACCAGGCTAGTCTCAAACTTGTGATCCTCTTGCCTCAGCCTCCCAGAGTGCTGGGATTATAGGCATATACCAAGCTTCACCTGTTTTATTTATTTATTTATTTATTTTTCTTTTCATTATCTGCTCTTCAGGTAGTATCAATCCAGAGATCACATTCTTTTTACCAATCCATCACACTTGGCTCTCTTGTCCAGTGTTTTTGCTTTGTGCTGTTTTTATGATTTCTTTTGATTCTTAAAAACAAGATGAACTCCAGTTTGAGCCTCAGGTCTATCATTCCTGTAGCTCTATACAGAATGAGTTTTCATGAGTAACCTAAATTAACATTTATTAGATAAACACATCATGTGTTATGCTAAGTCATTTTATGTACTGTCTCATTTAAGTTTTATAACACCTAGGTTAAACCACCTCTCATTTTGCAGGTAAGGAAGGCAAGGCTTTAAGAGGTTAACTACTTAGTTAAGATGTATGACTAGTGTTATGGTTTGTATCTAGGTGCCCCCCGCAAAGACTCATGCAGTCACAGGTGAGCCTTTTCAAAGATGGCTGGATCTAGGATGTGTGCTGCTGGGATCAAGAATGTGATGCTGGGATTGATTCGTGTTGTAATGCTAGGATTAAGGCTGCCCCACCCTTGGTGTGAGTGCTGCCTGCCCTAAGGTTGGGTAGCCTAGATAAGATATAAGGGACAGAAAGAGGGTCACTGCTGGTTGCATGCTGCTTGCTCCTTTGCTGCCTTCTGCCTACCATGAACTGTTTCTCCTTTGTGAAGCCCCTCTTCCATGCCAATCTACCTTGGAGCCAGCTAACTATGAAATGTAAGCCAAATAAACCTTTCTCCTTTAACTTTGAGGAACAGACATTTTGCCTCACAAACAAGAAAAGTAACCAAGATAACTAGTAACTGATAAAATAAGGATTTAAACTCAGTGTGATATAAAGCCTTTTTTTTTTTTTTTTTTTTTTTTTTTTTTTGACAGGTCTTGCTATGTAATTCAGGGTGACCTTGCACTCACTATGTAAGCTGTGGATAGCCTCAAACCCACTGTGATCCTCCTGCCTCAGCTTTCCAAGTGCTGGAATTACAGGTGTGTGCTACTATGCTCTGGCAAAGCCCAATTCTTATATGCTAGATGATGGCTTTTCACCTAAGGTCATTATTATTGTCTCAATTTGACAGAAACCAGGCCATAGGCAAGGCTATGGTGATTTCACTTTTTAATTATTTTCAGCATAGGAAAAATCCAATTAATTTTTGGATATTGGTTTATATCCAGCAAAAGTACTACATTCTCCTGTCCTACTAAATTTCTCATAGATTATTTTGCTTTTTTTCTACAAATATCACATCTTTTTAATCAGATGTTAACCTCCCTTCTCAACTTTTACACTGTTGACATCATTCTGCAGCTCACTGGAAAGACTAGGACCTCAAATACTATGCCACATATAAACTGTGGGAAAAGTCAGCCTTCTTTCTTTCTCATAAGGAAAATTTGCAATTTAACCTGTTTGATGTTTGCTGTAGGTTTTTTAAAAAATAGATATTGTTATCCTGATTAAGACAAACACATGATAATTTCTAGTTATATTTTGCTATTGATTTCTACCTTTTAAAACTATAATTTTCAATTATATTGATTGTACAAGTTAATGGGTTTCACCACTACATTTCTGTGCATGCATATGTTGTGTATTGATCAGATCCACCCTCTCAACTACCTTCTTTTGCCCTCCCCTCTCTTCCAACTTCTTCCACTCCCTTTTTCCTACCTTAGAAGTCCATCCTCTATTTACAGGCCTCTTTTTTTTTTTTTTTAGTTTTTACATATGGATAAAGATACCTGATGCTTATCTATCTGTACCTGGCTAATTTTTTCAACACAAT
This sequence comes from Fukomys damarensis, assembly GCF_012274545.1. Taxonomy (NCBI): domain Eukaryota; kingdom Metazoa; phylum Chordata; class Mammalia; order Rodentia; family Bathyergidae; genus Fukomys; species Fukomys damarensis. The sequence continues at coordinate 52,406,616 of NW_022900924.1, read as the reverse complement.
GTCCTCCAGTTCCATCCATTTTATGGTGAATGACATTTCATTTTTCTTTATGGTTGAGTAAAACTCCATTGTGTATATATACCATATTTTTATTTTTATTTTGAAATACAATTTTGCTATGTATTACAGGCTGGCCTTGAACTCACTATGTAGCCCAAGATAGCCTTGAATTCATGGTGATCCTCATGTCTCAGCCTTTTTTTTTTTTTTTTAGTTTTTACATATGGATAAAGATACCTGATGCTTATCTATCTGTACCTGGCTAATTTTTTCAACACAATGTCCTCCAGTTCCATCCATTTTATGGTGAATGACATTTCATTTTTCTTTATGGTTGAGTAAAACTCCATTGTGTATATATACCATATTTTTATTTTTATTTTGAAATACAATTTTGCTATGTATTACAGGCTGGCCTTGAACTCACTATGTAGCCCAAGATAGCCTTGAATTCATGGTGATCCTCATGTCTCAGCCTTCCAAGTATTGGGATTACAGATGTGAACCACCACTCCTGGCTCCAAATACCATATATATATAT
>NW_022900924.1:52374074-52405885 GCF_012274545.1 Fukomys damarensis | reverse complement strand
TTTTTTTTAAGTCTGTTGTTAGGCACTTAGATTGACTCCTTATCTCGGCTGTTGTGAATAGTACCACAATAAACATGGGTACATAGGTATCTCTTTTGTATGCTGACATCATTTCTTCTAAGTATATATTCAGAAGCAGTACACCTGGATCATATGGTGATTTATTTTTAGTTTTTTGAGGAACCTCCATGCTGTTTTCCATTGTAGCTATACTAACTTATATTCCCACTAACAGTGTATGAAGTTTTTTTTTTCTCCAATCCTTGCCAGCTTTTAAAAAAAAAATCAGTAATTCTGACTAGAGTGGGGTGAAATCTTTGTTAAGTTTTGATTTGCATTTCCCAAGTGTCTAAAAGAGTAAAGCCTTTTTTCATGTATTTACTGGGCACTTGTACTTCTGAGAAGAGTCTGTTCAGATCATTTGCCCATTTATTGACTGGATTACTTGTGCTTTTGTTGCCAATTTTTTGAATTCTTTCCATAGTCTGAATTTTCATCCTGTCAGATGGAGAGCTGGCAGCTATTTTCTCCCATCCTGCAGCTTGTCTTCACTCTTCTGTTGATTGTTTCCTTTGCTGTGCAGAAGCCTTTTAACTTGATGTAATCCCATTTGCCCTTTCTTTTTCTTTTTCTTTTTGGTACCGGGGATTGAACTCAGGTCCTTGCGCTTGCAATGCAGGCCACTGAACCTCTGAGCTAAATCCCTGGCCCTGATTTGCCCTTTCTTGCTTTTATTTCCTGAGCTACCAGAATTCTATTCAAGAAATCGTTGCACGCGCCAATATCTTCAAGTGTTTCCCCTATATTTCCACTAGTAGTAGTTTCTTACATTGAGGTCTTTGGGTCCATTTTGAGCAGATTTTTTGTACAGGGTGAGAAAGCGTCATTTAGTTTCAGTCTTCTACATGGGGTTATCCAGTTTTCCCAGAACCATTTGTTTTGTTTTGTTTTTGGTACCAGGGATCCAACTTGGGTCCTTGCACTTGAGAGGCAGGCGGTGGAACCACTGAGCTAAATCCCCGCCCCGCCCCACCCCACCTCACCCCAAACCATTTGTTGAAGAGGCTGCCTTGTCTTCAAATATGTGTCTCTTGCCTTTGTTAAAATGAAGATTAGCATAGATGCACGGGTATATTCCCAGACCCGCTATTCTATCCCATTTCTATGTGTCCCTTTTTATACCAATACCATGATGTTTTCTAACAACGGCTTTGCAAAATATTGGCTAAGGGTTTGTTGCACATAGCTTTTATCATGTTGAGGTATAAACCTTCTGTAACTCATTTCTTCACAAATTTTATCATGAAGGGATCTTTTTCTAGTGAGTGACATGATTTTTTTCTTTATGGCTGAATAAACCATATTTTTATCCGTGTCTGAGATGATCACATGATTTTAATACTCCACTCGATTTATGTGCTGTAAGTGCCTACTGAGTTGTGTCGGTTGAACCATCTTGGTTTTTTGGGGGTTCTTTTGTTTGTTGTTGTTGTTTTTTTTTTGTTTTTTGTTTTTTGGTACCTGGAATCGAAGACCTTGTGCTTGTGAGGCAGGTGGCAGAACCACTGAACTAAATCCCCAGCCCTGAACCATCCTTTTATCCCTGGACTAAAATCAACTTGATCATGGTATATGGTTTTTTTACTGTGTTGTTGAATTCCATTTGCAAGAATTTTACTGAGGAGTTTTACACTTACGTTCATCAAGGAAAAAAGACAGTGAGAAAGCAAAGAAAAAAGAAACAGAAAAAAATACATTTTTGAACAGAGCAACAAACACAAAAATAATTCTTATTAAAATGAAAGTGTTGTTTCTAATGAAGTGGTCAATCTTGTGGACAAGGATGAGGTTTGCTACCCATGCGCCCTTTGACTCTTTGTTTTTCATTCGTAAATGGGATTCCATGGGAGCTGGCGCCTGGACACAGTGCATCTTAATTCTTTTTACATCCTCTTCCTCTCTCTTCGCTCCACCCCCATCTCTTGGTCACCTTCCCATTTGCAAAAGATCTATCTCCCTGCTTTCTATGATCTTTTTTTTTTTTGCTCCTCAATTTACTTATACTTTGGGTTTCTCATATGAGAGAAACCAAGCAATATTTAAGCTCGTGTGTCTGATTTATTTCCCTGAACATTATGGTCTCAAGGAATGCACTCTTCCAAGACTCTTCCAAGAGGTTATCCACCTCTTCCTTCTTTCTTTTGTGCTGTGGCCCAGGAGACCAGTAGGAGCCGATCGGACTCAACCAGCTGGAAGCCCTCTCAGCTGCCTAGCACGGAACCCAAAGTGTGCCTGGCAGAAGTTCACTCTGGAGAGATGTGCACAACACTCGCCTGGGCCTGGGCTGACACGGGAGGGTGCCGCAGTACATCCTGGTCTCCAGTGCACTTTGCAAAGCCCACTTAAAGGGAAAGAAAACCAGCTATATTGGGAGAGGAACGCGCAGCAGGCCCCGCACGAACCCCCACACGCAACTCTGGGGTTCCCAGACCCACTCCTGTGCAGAATCACGCAAGCCCAGCTGGCCCCACAAACCCTTCACACGGCTACCCGAACTGTCAAGCCTTACAGGAGCAGCGAGCTCCATTCTTCCTCATCACCAAGAAATTTCCCACAGTGTGGGGTTTTCAGCGGGTTTGTTTCAAGAGCATTCCAATGGGGCCAAGCTGGGTCTCAAGGTAGATACCCACTGTGGAAATGCTTGCCGTGGGTTCTTGGGTACAGAAGATGCAGGGAGCTTTGCTTCCCCAAGCATCAAGCTCAGACAAAAACCATCTCACGATGGCTCCTTGCTCCAGCGCCTAAGTACAGGGAAGGAAGCGCAGCGGCCTGCTGTGCGGGTCCCAGAGGGCTGTGCTCGGTGCCCTCCTGCCCTGCGCTGATTTCCCTGCTAGCTGTACTTCCTGGGTTGCTCTTTACCTGCATCCCTGCCCTCTGGGGCGCTGCTGCCCACCCGCCGCTAGGGGGCTCCCTCCCGCCCTCTGCTGGGCTACGCAGATCTTGGGTTCCTCCAAGTGGGTTGCTCAGTTTCCCCGTCTTCCCACGGGCACAACCTTGATAAGCAGCTGCTCTCTAGTTGTTTTCATTCCAACTCGTGGAGAAGCTGCCAAGTACCGGCTGCTTCTAATCTGCCATCTCGAAAGTCCAGATTTCTAGCTTGCATTGCACTGTTGTCAGAGAGTGTATTCTAAATGAAATTTATGGAAACAATGTCTGCTCAACTTTGTAAATGTTCGAGAGGCATTTGAGAATGCACTTTCCAATTTGCAGGTGCGTTATTCTATGTAAATCCATTAGATCATTTGATGACACTTAATGCTTTTCTAGAAGAATTACTTTTTTTCTAGCCATGAATTTTAATTATATTTTCTCTTCTACCTCTTTATTACAATAAATATCAAATTATCTGTAACTTTGGCCCCTTGTTCCACTTCTCAAAGTCATCATCCCAGGCAGCCAGTTTTAAGAGGAAGTCCTTTCAGAGCTGGTGAATGTTTAGCACATTGTTTAAATCTCCGTCGTGCTCAGCCTTCTCATCTGTTGATGAAGACTGTAGGATTTACTGGGCATTGAAATATAATGTGTGTAAATTATTACAATTTTCACTATTATTAATAATAAGCTACACGGAGCTGACATAGCAGTGAGGGTCAGCGGTAGCCATTATGATTAATACCTTCATATTTATTTATTGTCATGTGACATGTGTCTTTTCAGGCTACTATTGCATCAAATACCCCAGCTACAGTAAAATTCAGGTGGCCCTGGTATCCATGTGACTTCTGTCAAAAGGTTTAATATATTCATTTGGGGAAAAAAGGAAGAGGTGCTGAAACAGCACTGAATAAATCATCACATTAGGATCTTTTGTCATATTTGCACATTCTCACACAATGACCCAGTAAAGCAGCACCACAGTCACCACGGTGGGTGCCCATCAGAAGGAAAGTGAGTTCCATTTCAACACTGTGTGAATTAAAAGCACTTCCTAAACGGCTTCTGGGTGCAGCAGTGGGTTAAGGGTACTCAGATAAGGTAACATTTAATCACGCTAAATCCCCTCAGACAGATATTACCACCCCTACTTTCAACAGAAGAGAAACTCAGGTCCAGGAGATGGAAGAGACCTGCTCAGGCTCAGATGGTGGAGGGGACATCGGCAGAGCAGATGGACAGTAGCAGGTATGATGGCCATCATGCCTGGAACTGAGTCTCATCCAAAGGCCCAGCCCAGTATAAAAGAGAAGAAGGGTAAATTGTTGCCTGAGTTTCAAGAGGAGAGTCCTGTCTTTCCTGCAGTTTCCCACTAGGTGTTACCCACATGGGCGGCTCACACGGCATCAACTTTACTTACTCTATGGCTGGATTCTGGAGAGAGTGGGGTAGGATTAGATACTAATTGCCTGTGCAGAATTTGCCAGAAATCAAAATGGCTTTTATTATCTGATACAGCTTTCCGTATTCCTTTTATTCCATGGAGTACAAACTAAAAGAAAAAACTACATGAAGCAAATTGATCAGAATTACATTTCTACTATCACAGAGATTTTCCCCTAGTAATGAAAAATAAAGAGATATACACAGTGGCTAGAAACTACATGTACGTATTATTGAGGCTGTCATTTGTTTAACAATAATATATGTGTCTAATGTGAATTAATCACTGCACTGAGTAAATGCATCCACTTTCAAAGCAATATTATTTTCCTCCACTCTGCTCTAATGGGACTTCCTGGAATGTGCACTTACCAATGATTATATATCTCATGTACACTCTAAAGAGAAGATTGGTAGATGCACACAGCTATCAAGTTAGGTACATTAAGATAAGTGCTACAGTAAAGGTACAAAGAAAGTGATGCAGAAGTTCTGAGAGGGACAAAACTCCTTTCAATTTGTCACATTGGCAAAATAGAAGAAAAATTAAAGGAAAAACAATCTAGGAGTGGCAGGAGCTGCCAGTCACCATTCCTCCCATCTTCTTCAAAGTGATCAAAAATCCAGCTTTCAGCTAGATACATCGCAGTCCAACCTACCCCAGTCCCAACCCCAACAACAACAAAAAAGACTTTATTTTCCAGTCTATTTTCAGTAAGATCTGCTCAAGGCTTTGAGTTCAGACTAATGGAATGGAAGCATATTTGGTATATGCAACTTTTCAAAAGAGCCTTTAAAGGATTTCTATTTTTCTTTCCTCCCCACTCCTGGCAAGAATGCAGATGCAATCGCTAAATCAGAAGCAGCCATCTTGGATCATCTTGGATCAAAAGGTAGCAACCATGTTTTGAAAGCAGCAAAACAAAACAGACAGAATTCAGGCCCCGGATCATTGTGGGGCAGCCATATATTCTCCACACTGCTGGGAGAAAAAGTAACTTTTTCTTGCTTAATGCACTATTACTTGTGAGTTCTCTGTTACATCAAGCCTAATGGCAAGGAACCAAGAGGGTGAGGGCAAAGGTACAGAAAGACAGCGTATGCAGCAGACGTTGCCAAGTCTGTATATGCAGAAGTCACCCACAGAATAGATAGCTAACCAGAGACTGGGTGAATCTAGCAAAAAGAAAGAAAAGTGAGCTGAGGGAAAATCCTATGGACACATGTCCATGTCCACACGAGCAGGAGAGGCTCAGCATGGTGAGCCGGCACCAAGAAAGCCCCAGACCACCAAGACCAAGAGATGAGAATTTGCCAACAAGCAGGGGCTTAGTAGAATACAGCTTTGCTGATGAAGAGACCAGGCCCTAGGTAGCAGTGAAAAACTACTAAAATAAAGAAATGGTAGGGCTGGGGATTTAGCTCAGTGGCTCTGCCACTTGCCTCGCAAGCGCAAGGACCAGAGTTCAATCCCTGGTACTGAAAAATAAATAAATAAATAAAAACGGCTAGAAGCAGACTATAGTAAATTTTGCCTTGGAATTCTGATTCCTCTATAAGTGTCCATTATTTATTGTACAAGGTAAAATAAAAATTAAAAAAAGAAACCTCAACAACAAAAACCTCTATAAAAGCCACCGTATTCAGACCAGCAGCATTCAGTCAAAGCCTCAAGGAATAAAGAAGTACCTGCTGAAGTGTACAACATTCCCTTTAACCCAGTTACTTCTCACCTCTTAACTGAGAGGAAATCAAACAAAAACACCTCTTATTTTCAACTGGTTAATCAGGAAACAAATGTGTAGTGAAAACAGGTTCTGAACCATTACATAATGTTGAGAAGTCCAAAAGGCATGTGCGGTAAATCCTTCAGTATTTGTGAGAAGAAATGGGTTTCAAGAACCCATTCCCCAGGACAACAAAATCCCTAGATGCTCAAATCCCTTATGGAAAAGGGTGTAGTTTCTGAATATAACCTACAAGCAAATCACCTGCGGACTACTTAGCCTATCCAAATAAAGGCAGATGCCATGTTAATAGTTATACTGCATTGTTTAGGGAATAATGACAAGAACATGGTCAGTAGGGATTCAGTCATCTTGGACCTAATCACATTTTCTATCCACGACTGGCTGAATGGCAGATGTGGGAATCCAGGGATTTCAACCCACTCTCCCCTGTATTGCGTACTTGTTGACTGTGAAAACCTCAAAAGCAGAAAAAACAAAAACGGCTGTAACAAAAACAACTTTACTAGACTCAGCTGACTTACAGGAATCACAGCCTTGCAGCAAGGCACAGACAACAAGCCCTTATAAAAGTATTTTTCAGGGCTGGGGATTTAGCTTAGTGGTTCCGCTGCCTACCGGCACAAGCCTGAAATCTTAGCACCTTGGGAGGCTGAAGCAAAAGATTTGCAAATGTGAGCCCAGCCTGGGCAAACTGGTGAGAGCCTGACTGGAAAGAGGGGTGGGGGTGGAGGGAGAGGGAGAAAGAAAGAGAGATGTACTGAGAAGGGCCTGGATTCAATCGCCCCCATATGCCCAATTTCCCCCTTATTACCTCAGAGGCTGAGAATGGAGTCTCGCGTGAAGATAGAATTTCATAAGTGTTGACCCAACAGTAATGGCTAACCCAGTAATGAAGGATCCAAAGTATTTGGGTAAAAGTAATTTATTCACATAAGAATCTCTAAACAGGAAGGGGAAAAGGAAAGAAAGAAGAAAGAAAAGAATAAAGCAAAAAAACAAAAAACAACTGAGGAACTTGTTAACTTGATGAAAGAGCTGGAATGAGGTAATAGCTCCTTTCCTTCATATACAGGGTAAAAACATCTTAACAAGAAACTTCTATAAATGGCATATTGCTGAGACCTGCAATAAAGGTCAAAACCTCAGGGGGAGAAAGGCACATACTTGCCTCATGAATTCCCTTTCACCTAATTACATTTAGTCTCTTAACCCACAGGAATTAAGCCTCTTGCTTCTGTTAATTAGAAATCAAATCTGATCATGAAAAACAGACTCTGAACCATTACTTAACACTGTTCCCAGGGTTAATATATGTCCAAAGGGCATGTATTTCCTTCTGGGTGCATGACAGTTACAAAATGGGCCAAAATTAGCTTGATCAATGCCACTTGGGGGAAGAGACTGGCTTTTCCTATTTAACCAATTCTTGTTTTATTTTTTTATTTACCTATTTTTGTTACTTTGAAAAATTCATAGATGGGGAAAAAAGAAAGGAAAATGGCTGAAAGGGATGAAGCCTTATTAGAGTCACCTGATGGAGAGAGGCCATGACCTCCCAATACAGTAAAGGGGGTTAAGAAAGCATTTCCTCCCCTTAACATTTTCATGTGTGGGTACAGATTCTGAGGCAAAAATAATTTCAGGAGTGCTGACCACAGCTCTTCAGCTTTGTTGACCACAGCAAGCTTCTCTTTTGGATAACTTTTTTTTTTTAACCAAGGTTATCAAATTAAGTTTGTGGCTTGCGACCTGCATTTTTTCAAACCAAGAAGTGGGAAGGGAAAATACATTATGCCAAATATATACAGATAGATTTGGTTTTACAAAACTTTGTTACCAATTGCATGTTTGTGTGTACGTTTTCTTGACTTTTTATATAAAACATGAGATTTCTTACTACATGCATTACAGTGAAAAAAAAATAGTAGGAAAGCCATCTTTTTAGAGAAAGTTCTAGTGATCAGCCTACACCTACAAACAGGATTGGCTTTCATCAGAATGGAAGGAAACAGCTGGATAAGCCAGTAATGAAGGATTTAAACTATTAGGTTGGGTAAAAGAAAGTAATTATTTAAATGAGAATCTCTAAGTGAGCTGGGATGAGATGACCTCCCACATAAAATTAGAATCTGAAGGGAGAAAAAAAGAAAGAAAAGTATTAAGAGAAAAAAAAAACAGGAAATCTATAAACATTGGTGAAATATTCAGAAGACCAATGGGAACAGGCAGGGAAGTATATGTTCCAGCATGAAGGGAGTCCTGATTAACTTGAAGTGAATCCTGAGCTTAAGGGTCTGTGGGGTTTTGTTTTTGTTTTTGTTTTTGGTACAGGGAACTTGGGTCCTTGTGCTTTCGAGGCAGGTGGTGGCACCACTGAGCTAAATCCCCAGCCCTCTGTGGGTAGAGGCTTGTAGCAGGCATCAAACTGATAGAACAAGGACAGATAACACCTGTTAAAACAGTTTATAACCCCCATCTTATCCAATCCTCACAACATTATGAGGTAGATGCATTTCTAAGGGTGTCTAGGAATACAGGTTCAATGCTGCAACATTTAAAGTAGTTATCAGAATATTGCTAGTTATAGGTATTAGATTATGGCACATTTTTCTGAAGGTCTTGATGGGTGCAGCTGCCCACGATGAGCCAAGCCATCACAGAATCCTGCTAACTAGTTCCAGTCAGTATACAGATGGCCCTAAGTTCACATGGATTCATATAACTTACTTTTTCCTTTATCAGAACAAACATAATGATTTTATTTTTTCTGGGAAATGTAAGTGAAATTCATCCTATATGAATTTTACCTCTGTAATTTTTTATATTAGTAAACACTACCATTCACACTAAAATACGTATGTATTAATACCAAGGATAAAATCAAATCTGATACCTAGGATTTTAAAAAGTTAATTAAAATGAGTAGATCTCCTTTCAGTCTCTTATTGCTCCAGAACATGTGCTACAAATTCTAACCAAAGATCTTTCTGTTGTGCTTTATATATACTTTTCTAAATTATAATTTCCACGAATCTGATTCTCTGTGGATAGGTGGTGCTTTCCAAGGCGGATGTAGAACTATACTTTATTCCAAGACGTGGAAGGATCAAAGCAAATTTCCTTCATTCATTCATTTTCAAAAAGGCAACACTCATTTCACTTTCAACAATAATACTCTAAGTGCACCACACAAGGATGAGATCCTATAATGAAATAAAGGTAAAAAGTAGTTTTTCTAAAAGGTTGCTTATCAGGCTTACTCTGATAAGAGTCCCCCATGGGAGCACACAGGCCCTGAGGTGTAGAACAGAACAGAAGTAATTTAGCATTTCTGGGAAAGGGACAATTCTCATCTACTCACTACATTAACATTAATGGGGACCCTAATTTTTCATATATATGATATATCATATATCACATATTTATCATATATGGGCGGTGCTAGAGATCTAGCACAGAGCCTCAAGCACGTTAGGCAAGTGTTACACACTAATCAACGTCCCAAGCCCCTTTCTTTATATACATAAGAAAGTTTATGCACAGGTGGTGCATGTGTGCAATCACAGCACTCTGGGAGGCCAGGCTAGAGGGTCACAAATGTAAGCCCAGCCCCGGCAATTTAGCAAGAACTTATCTCAAAATGGAAACAAAGAGGAGGAGGGGGCAGATCAGTCTGAAGGCCCCCCCAGGGGGTTCGATCTCCAGTACCTACGGGGTGGGGCCGACCACTTTGTCTTCTGGTTGCTAACTCGTTCACCACACTCCTCAGGGCAGCCTGCCCTGGAAGTGGGGGCTCAAGGCTGGACCTTGAGTCCAGACCTTTGGAACCCAAAGCTCTTCTGAGAAGCCAAACTGCGTGCAGGCAGAGTTCTGCACAGAGCTGGCATCCACAGACCCTGCTGCAGCCCAGCTCCTCCGCTCAGCCTCTGTCTCCTGACCGGTTGGACCCTGAGCAGAGTTCTCTGCATAGAGGAACCCAGCTGACCCAGGGAGAGGGCCTGGAGGACACCAGTTGCGCGTCTGTATTCTCGGTTTCAACCAGCAGGGGGAGGCAAAGTCCGCAGCCCCCCCAGAGCGGGCTGTGCCGGGCTGCAGGACCAGGGCAGGGAGCAGGTTACCTTATGGCGTTGACCGGCGGGTTTCGGAGGCGGATCAGCGCCAGGGCCTGGGACAGCTGTAGGTACTCAGCCATTGCCTTCTGTTGCTCTGCCAGTCCCCCGGAGACCAGGCCACTTTTCTGGGTGCCAAGGGCCGGCCGAGCGAGGAGCCCTGGCTGGACCACTTTGAGGCAGGCCCTGCTTCCCGGAAACCCACGACCTTTGCACCCCTGCTCCTTTCCTAAGACCCATTCCCGTGCTGTACTGAAACTTTTTATTTCTTCCTCTTGTTTGGTTCCCACTTCCTGCCACCCAGAGCTTCTCACAGAGAATCATGGAAAATGGGAGGAAGTAACTTCCGGCTGTGTGACTCCCTGACCCGGAAGCACTGGCTTCACCGGACAAGTTCTGGGCTCACGGAGTGGGCAAAATGTTCGTCCTCATGATCCATATGGACAGGGACAGGTACCCGGTGCTGCCACAATTATGTCAAATGACGGGAGTGTGAAACACGGACACCCTGCCTTCCATCCAAAGGAGGACGGTGCCAACTGTCAGGCGTAAAGTGCCAGCGTGGACGCCATTTTAAAGGTTAAACTCGCCCTCTTGAGAAGACAACAAAGGCCCAAGGTCACTAAAAAAGTAGCGTTTACTCAGGAAAATGGTCAGGAACATACACCAAGTGTGAATATTCCAGGTAAAACAGATGATTCCTGTAAAGATTAACCATAGCCCTACACTTTGTCATGGAAATGGCATTCCCATAGAGATTAACCACAGCTCTGTACGTTGGCACACCCTCATCCTGTGCAAACTATATGTTCTGCTCCTTTCTTATAACCACCACATTTCGCTTCTGTAATTTTGCTTGCTTCCGCCTCTTCTAGAAACGTATAAAACCCTCTTGTACTCTGGGCTCAGGGTTGTTGCCTGAGGGGCCCTCTGGCCACACTAATAAAGGTCTGTTTAACACCATTCTTGGGTGTGGCTTGTTCGGTTCCTTTGGGATGTTGTCTTGCTGTTGCTGTTGGTAGTTCTTCGAAATGTTTGGTTAAGATCCCTGATGGTCTTACACCAACCTCAAACAAATGTTTAGGAACACGTCCTCTACCGTGGCCTACTGTACACCACAACCTAAAACACCTTTGGGCTCCTTGTCTGCTTAATCCTGCTCTCTTCTTCTATCCCTCCTAATGGCTGAGATTTCTAACACCTCACTCATTAATCCACGAACTGAGCACCCACTCTGCACTGGACATAGACTAGAGACTAAAGACAAACCATGCCCAGCCCCGCTTCTCTCTAAAAGTTCAAGGTTCTTCTAAATGTGCATGGCCACCCATGGTCCCCACAGTCCAGCCAGTGGTCAAAAGGCACTCTGGAAATTTCTAAGAAAAAAAAGATATCTGAAAACTTTCCTCTTGGATGTTTCACAAATTTTAGTCATGAGTAAGGATTCTTTCCATCCATATTCTTTTATCTCCTGAAAATAAAAAAGTTTCCAACAACACTGGGAAAGTACTGACAGCCCTAAGAGGGCCTGGTAACAAGTAGTAGTCAGAACCCACCCCAGAACTGCAAGGATCTCAGTGATCAAAATCAATGTGTCAGAAGCAGCCAAGCTCCATCAGCCCAATGTGTATACCCCTGAGTAGCAACCACCAACAATAGCTTCACGAAAGCAACAGCTTTGCACAGCTAATCCAGATGTCCATCTGATGCTTTGAAAATTGCTATTCCCTGAGCTCCACTGTGCCCAAAAATCTCTCCTTAAGACCCACAGCCAGGTCATGCAAGCGATGAACTGAGCTCTACCTTCCTTCAGGAGCTGGTCTCCTGGGGGAACAAACTGTCACAGTGTCCTAGCAACTTAAACATCGCCACAGAGGTCAGGTAGGCAAGGCAGAACATCTTGGAATAGCCTGAAAGTCCTACTGTTGCAGATGGAGATAAATAACCTGAGCGGTCCTGATGTACTTTCTCGTCTCTATTCTTGTAGGAGTCTGTTGTGCACCACTTCTCATCTATTTCCTGAGTTTCAGTTGGAGGCAGAAATTTCCGCCACTGGCTGTGCCTTGAGTAGAGCTGCAAGCTTCTGTGTGAATCTATAAAACAGCTCAGTGGGTTAGAGTAGGGCAGGGGTCAGGGGGAGGCCCCTGGGGGACAACATTTAAAGGGCTCTCACTCTCAGGTTCATCCAGTTGTACCCCTGCCCTGCTCCTGGGCACCAGGTCAATTCAACGGCCGGGTATCCCCCTGCTTGCGGCAGTGCCATGCGTTTGGGAATACTGGGAACTGACACCATGCTCTTGCAGTCTAAGTACTGAAGTGTCTACCTGTGTGTGGGCTCCTTACTTGCTGCATCCATGAAAAGTGCAACGAGCTTATTTTTACAGAAGGCCTCGCCATTACTCTCTTAATTGTTAGTATGAATGAACTGTTTTCTTAAATCATCTTCTTAGTTGTCGCAATAAATGCTACCTAAGAGGATGCCACTTTTCTTGGCTAAGCACCTCCATGCCATTTGTATATTACTACTTTTGCTTGTTAAATTGATTGTTTTCACTGGTGCCGTTATATTACCACTTCACAAAAGTAGGCCATTTAGAATGGCTCTGAAGTTCACTAAAGCTTACAAGAAAAGTAGTGTAAACACTGTTACTTAGCACACTCCCCAAGGGATTTTAGTAGAAGTACAGAACCTCTGCACACTAGATCACACAAACCCCTATCTATAATCAAATAGATGGCTAAGCAAAACCAGGTCCCTTGCATTAGTGATCTTGTAGTCCTGAAACACAGGGTGTTGTATGTGAAACTTCGCTTGCTAGAGATAGGAAGCCGTCGAAGCTGAGCTTTCTGACTTAAACAAAATAATGCTTTCTCATCTGGGTAATAAAAATCTCTCACGCCCACTCTTCTATATCCCTTCCTCTAGTCACTGTAGGATACAGATGCACATAAGGCCCTGGAATGCAGCAGGGTTGTATGAGTGTGTGGGGGACGGAGACACGAAAAGCTGACTTCTGCAGTGGTATGTGCAGGAGGAGGGGGCTCTCCGATGGCTGCTACAGGAGCAAGACATCAAGGTGGGTCTGCTTGTTAACCTTTCTAACCTGTCCTAGCTAAGACAGCCAGGGAACTGGCAGCAAGCACACCCTTCTACAGTGAAGCTGGCTGACATTTGAGAAAAACAACTGCTCTGAGAAATATTTGAGATGAGAAATGGGACTAAAAAAAAAGAACTCTTTCGGTATAACCAACGGTATCAGGAGAGACAATTTATATCATTTCAAATGGCTCGTTCAAGTGTCGGGTCTTGACTCTTGGGGACTCGTGTGTGCTTAGTATTTGATGATAAAGGCAGGCCATCAAGGAAACCAAAGAAGACCCAACTGTGGTGAAAACAATGCAATCACATGTTGGTCTTCTTCACCTGGTGAAGTAGACCAGATGAGCTGCAGAACATATTCAATGGCCACATCCACAGGCTGCGACCTCATCTGTACTGAATGCAGCCAGAAATGGAACCAAGGAAGTGGTCATTGCTCTCTCCCACATTTCAGCCCCTGGCTGTCCACTGGGCGGTGCTTCTCTCTTCAAGTTTGCGGGTCTCTGCTGTGCCATCATGATCTGTGTCAGCTTCTGAACTGAAATCATGCAGGAAATGCCCCTTCTGCACAGGACAGGCAAGCTTGGCGGCATCTCCAGCGTTCTACTGCATCCAGTTTCATTTAGTGTGGAAAATGTCACTATGTTATACACCCCAGGTCTCTCTCCCAATTTCCCATCGAGTTATTTTACTGGAAAGAGAATATTTAATTTGCCAATGATCATCTCTTTTAATTGTTCTGACAACTGACACTCTTTAGTAAAAGGCTAGAGACAAAGTTTGAGAGATACATACATGGAAAGGCAAAGAAACTATGGTACAACAATTTAAACATCTTTTTTATTTGTTTGTTTTTTGAAATAGAGTCTCACTATGTAGATCAGGCTGACCTTGGATTCACTATGTATGGCTGGCCTTGAACCGGTAGCAATTCTCCTGCCTCAGCCTCCCAAGTGCTGGGATTACAGGCATGTGCCACCACACTGACGTAGTTAAAAGCATCTTTTGAAAAGAACAATAATGCTGGAGGATTCACGCTGCGCAATTTCATGACTTACTATGAAGCTGTAGTAATTAACTATGGGGCTAGTAAAAGGCTGGACACACAGACCAATTAACAGAATAGACAGGCTCTGTGCATTTATTATAAATATAATAGATGTTTAATAAAAGTGTCAAGGGGACTCAATGCAGGATGTCTTCTCAACGAGTGATGTTGATACAATTGAATATCCATATGTAATTAAAATCTCAACTAAGACCCAACCATACACAAAGATACAAATTTATTTTGTATTTTACAAATTATTAACTTTTTTGTGATGTTGGCGATCCAAACCCAGACCTTGTGTATGCTAGGTAAACAATGACCACTGAGCTACATCCCCAGCCCTAAAATATTAACTTGAGATGGCAAGGCCACTTTTATAAAAATCAACTGGGAAACGACAAGAGAAATCCAGGAATCTGTGGCAACGCAGCCATCAGTCAGAGGGTCCCAGGTCTTCCAAGCAGAAGTGGGGGAGAATAAGCCGTAGAAAGAGAACTAACAGAGGGCAGAAGCTACATGAGAGTGAAGCTGGCGGATGGGATTTCACATGTGCCAGCTGATCTCATTTTTGAATAACCAAGACACAGAAGGTGCTTCTTTCTATAAAAGTTTGTATGTTTCCTTTCCTTAAGTGAATATTCATGGGAAAAGGCTGGACCAACTACCTGACTTCTGAGTTGTAGCATAAGATTGAAAGGCAGGCCTTTTGTTCTAAAGGTAGGAAGAATCTCTAGCTGGTGACCGGCAATCATTAAACCTGCCTCAGAGCCTTTCTTAGAGGCGGAGCTGTCAAGTTCACAGTTGTGTGGCCCCAAAAACCAGCCCCAGGGCTGGAGGTTGAGCTCTGTGGGGCCAGTGCCTGCCTTGCAAGCACAAGAACTTGAGTTTGATCCCTGCTACCGGAAAAAAAAACATAAAGCACAAAAAGAAAATCCAGCCCCAGTGAGAAGGTGTGGGCCTCTGATACATTTTAAATATAATATTTATCTTGTCCATTTTTCTGCTGACTCATAACACATCATAAAAATATTATTAAGCATCTTCACATTCAAATCTTTGGAGGAGATTCTGTGGCTGTCTAAAAATACACTCTACTGCCTCAGGAAAGTTCTCTAGAGACTGTCTCTCTACTGAAATTCCCAAAGTCCCTTATCTCATATCCAGGAATCTCAGAAGGCACCTTTCTACTGCTCCCTGTAAACTGTCCCTTTTATATGCTTGAATGTCATCTTGGGCTGTCTGTATAAAACCAAGGGATAACAAAGTAAAAGTTAAAAAAAACAAAAACAACAACAATTCATTTCAGTGTTAGAACTAAACTAACCTAATTTGTGTGGGAAGAAAGCAATTGATTTTATAGCACCGGGATTTAACTCAGTGGTTTCACTGCCTGCCTCACAAGTGCAAAGGCCCGAGTTGGATCCCTGGTACCACCAAGAAAAAGAAAATAAATCAATCAATTTTAAAAGTAGGCCTAAAATGAGTCAAATAAGAAAGTTATTAAAAAGCTAAATGTGTTGTAGAACTATAAATTTTTTGTAATTTTGCCTTAAATTTAAAGAAAAAATCTAATTTTATACCCTCCCAAGAAGATAAAAGATATAAATTACTTTTAAGAAATTTAAGTGGGGTGTGCTGACATATGTCTATAATCCCAGCACGTAAGAGGCTGAGGCAGGGGGATCACAGATTTGAGCCCAGTCTGGACAGTTTAGCAACTTAGGTGAGACCCTGTCACAGGCTGAGGATTTAGCTCAGTGGTTCTGCCACCTGCTTCTCAAGCACAAGGTCCTCAGTTCGATCCCTGGTGCAAAAGAAATAAAGGAGGGAGGGTGCTGGGAATGTAGCTTAGTACAAAAGCCCCAAGTACTATAAAAAAGAAATAAAATAAATTTACATTTAGAAATTACTCTGAACACTTTTTTAAAATGTCCACATATGGGCCAGAATTTAGCTCAATGGTGCCACCGCCTGCCTCGCAGGCGCAAGGACGGAGTTTGATCCCCAGTACCCCCCAAAAAAAGTACAAATAAACTCTCTCAAAAAGACAGTTCATATAATCAACATGTGAAGAAAATATAGAACAAATGTGCACAGATATTAACAATTGAGAGATCAGGAAATAAAATTTGTGAGTTAAGATCACAAGATGATTTACCTGTAAGATTTGCAGAAGACTTTCCCCTCAAAGTTGGCTTTCATTGATTTTCTCCATCTGATATCACCAACACCAAAACATAAGACAAGCATAACTTGTTATGCTTATGGCGCTTACATAGCCACATAGTGGAAACTAATTTTCTAATTATGCAAGCATTGAAACCAATAATCAATTAGCAACATTAATTAAAAGTGCCAATGCTATTTTTAGAGTTACTAGCTGCCTGGGACTTGCCCATAGCACTTACTGCCACAACATAGGCTTTTATAGCATGTCAGCCCTGAAGACTTCAGTGAGTGCTTTTTAACCACATAATAAAATAACTAGGGAAAAAATTAAAATGTCCCTAGCCAGATGTTATACCTTTATGACCCACATATCCATGAACTATACTTAAGATATAAAATTCTTATTTTCGTAACCTAATCTGAGACCAGTTTTAAATTACATTCTGTTGTAAACATTTATAGTCTACATTTCTGAGTTAACTAAACAACTATAGCTGTGAAAAAAAACACCTCTAAAACCATTTTGTTCTTCAATAAGGAAGAAATAATGTAGGTCCATGGAAAGAAGGACCTCTTAACCCAGAAATGGTTTGATACTTCATCCCTAACCTAAAATACCCTTCAACCAATAAACAACTTCCCAAGAAGTCCCCATGTTCACTGACTTCAAAATAAGTGGGCAGGAACCACTGACACATAACCCCCTACAACTTGGAAGGATACAAAAGGGTGAAGATAGAATCAATTCCCATGGCATGACATCAAAATGCCAAAAGTGGCCTAGAAAATATATATGATTTGGCGAAATGGAAGTTACACTGGTAACAGAGAATTTGCACACTGCTTTCCTTCACTCCTGGAATTGATTTATTCCACTTCTCACTCAGGGTGGTGACACACTACATCATCTCAGACAGAGGCAAGAAGCAGCCAGCCAGGGAAGCACTCTCGTGCCTTTCCACACCTGCTGATTCACTTCCCCTGTGCACCAGAATGATAATAATGTAGTGATGAACACAATGTAAGAGAGAAGCAGCTGTTTTTGCTTACAGAATCTTCAAGTTTCTATGGTAGTGGCTATAGCTTAAAGTAATTGTTCAAGCTCTACACTGTCATAAGACAAAACCAAAAGCTGCAATCCAAAACTTCCTCCTCTAGACCATGGGGAAGGGCAACAGCAACTGTGCATCACCAAAAGGCTTCTGCTACCTTTTGAAGTTGCTGATCTGATTTTTTTTTCTTTTTTGCATTTAAAAGCCTGAGTAGCCTCTCCAAACACTCCTTCATCATTGGCAGACAAAGCCTATCCCGAAGAACACAGTGATTCAAACTCATGTCTAGAAAACTTTGAACCAAGGACCTTGGACTGTGTCTTCTTAGTGTTGCTGTCATTGTTGTCAGGAAGTCTGGATAACCAATATCATAGTGGTTGTCAATGCTACAGGCACTACATTATTTCTCGTACAACTCCAGGAAATACTACCATCAGCCAACAAATTAGTAAACTGGAGAGCTGGTGGGGGTATAGCTCAGTGGTCTGCACTGAGCTAATATGTGTGAGGTCTGGGTTTGATCCCCAGTATGCAAAACAAAAAAAAAATAAACAGCAATCTGCGCTTCAGAGAAGGTTCTGGCTATTTAGCAAAGACGATAATCAGTGAGTTGGAGTTTTCCAACTTGTCTCCTGTATCTAATTAACTTTGAAGGACTCTAAATTTAGAAAAGCATAACTTTCTTTGTTCTCTGATAATGTTGATGATTCAGCTTTTTCTTCAGCCTTCCCATGTTCTGTAAAGCAGGTAAATAGAGGCCTGGCTGAAGTGGGCTGGGGGACCGGAGCCCTCACTATGAATTTCCCTGACAGGTCCACTGTAGCCCAACTTACAGAGCAACTTGAACAGCTCTGGAGCATGATCTGTAGCTAATTCCTTTTCTCCTTTCTAGAATATTTACTGAATTCTAAAATAATTACTGAATTGCTTTCACATTATGAATGTATGAGTTCTTAAAACATACATTCTGTTACTGCATTGGTAACAAATATAACAAATTTGTATTTTTGTGTATTTTTATACAAGAAAGACATATGATTTTATTTATGTTATAAAACTGAACAATGCCATTGATTCACTGTCCGTAGCAATGTTGGCTATGCTGAACACAAGAGACAGATGCAGGGACTGACAGACCTGAATTATGGTGTCTTGTCAAGTAATTACAAGTAACGTCTGAGCTTAATCACTTAACAAATATTCATTATGTGTCCACCACATGATCTCAGTGTTTTAATTCAATGTTCTACCTTTCTTTAACAGAAAATATCCAGTATACAAACTTGGCCTTTAAATTATTACACTTTTGAGGGATGCAATGAATGAGATTAGTGAACAAAATCAGTTTTATTCCCTTTTCAAGGTGGAGGGTTATCAAAATGACAGCAGTGTGTATAAAACAGAAAACTTCTCATGGAGGCTTATATGTGAATTAGTGATTCTGTTTAAAGTGAATTCAAGGTTAATTGCAGGAGTTTACTGCACTAATTATAGCTTCTAAATAAAATATAAAAATAAGTATTAGCAGTTACAACGAAAAAGTAACCCACAACATTTTCATGTTGCGATAAACAGTAAATGTTTTAGGTTTGTGGAGAGCATAAGGTGTCTATGACATATCGTGCTTTGATTAAGTTTTAAACAACCCTTTAAAGTGGGCAATCTGTTTTTAACTTGCAGGCATTAGCAAAGATGCAGCAGACCTCGTTTTGGTAACATCATTGAACTGTAAGATGAACGGAATATGGGTGAAGAGTGTATAAGAAGTTGTACCGTTTCATAGCTCTAAGCAGGAAATTATTTCAAAATGAAGTTAAAGAAAGGTTAAACACAATGCAAATCCAGATCAGATGACTTGCATGTCAAACAAACTACTATATAACAGTAAAAACTGACACTTCCTCTCTTCCCCTCCCACCCTGAAGTCCTTCAGGAGTCAGCTCCTACCCACACTTCAACTCTCAACTCAAGCATCACTTCCTCGAGCAACCTTGCCCCACTGTCCCCCTGCCCCACCCCTACTTCACACTCAAACAGTCTGTACCTTCCTTCCTAATGGAAATGGCAGTGGTAATTAAATACTTAATGATGTTAGCAGTCATTTAACGTCTGCCTCACCTCCTAGAACAGGACGGCAGAAATCACTGGCCATCTTCAACGCTGGATTCCAACACTGAGCCCAGGGTCACGCACGCAGGAAATGTTCAGTGTCATAAGAGGTGATGGATAGATGGGGTGAGCAGACCTCTTCGGCGTGGAGCTAATAAAAAGAGCTATAGGAAAGAGACAGATTTCAGAGGTGAACTAAAAAGTAAGACTTCTCAATATAAGAAATGACTTCCTAAGAATTATACCGCTAAAAGACAAAATCAGCAACTTTCTAAGCCTGTACTGAAGTTGATTTTCAAAAGGGCTGAAGAAAAGATTCAACGTAACAGGTCAGACTCAGATAGGTTTTTGTTAAGTTTCTCTAATTTTATATGCTGGTTAATTCTATTCATAAACAGGTACAGGACACGCATGTATCTAATTAGTAAATTAACAAAATCATGACTGTAAATCTAAGAATATTTGATAAAATGGCCACCACTAAATATAGAGCAACATGACTAAAAACATTATTAACAAAATTAGTAATATTAGAGGAACAAACGTCAACTTACGGGGGCTTTTCAAAGGGTAAGCATAGTGAAAATATGAACTGATTCAGTTATATCCCAAAATAGACAGTTATTGCAACTCCAAATATTCTACCAATATTAATAACCTATTCAATTTTATCTGTGTTAACTAAGAAGTTAATTTAAGATTTATCCTATGACCAAGATCTTTACATTGAAATTAAAGAAAATTATAATATGCTTATTCATATTATTCAGACTAATAGCAGATTATAAAGCAGTAAGTGATGTAACACAGAAAGTAAATGCTATTTAGAAATGGATCAAAATGTAGTATAATTATACAAGGAGAGTGGAAGACTCACTGATGTTTGGCTTAGAGACATCTTCCCATTGAACAACTAAAATAACAGCCAGGTCCTCTTCCTGTGTGCCTCTTGAGGGATAATCCTTTAAATTGAAGTAAATCTATATTGTTAAAAAAAAATTTACCTTAATTTTCCCCCTAAGAAGTCATGTTATATTCTACCAATTATATCATAAAATAATGCTATAAAATATTTTAATAGAGATTGAGCTAATAATAAACATGTTGAAGGGAATTAGTTTCTCAGCACAAAAAATATTATAATACAATTTTTTTGGTATTGTCACTAAGAAGCCAAGTCCTGATGCAAAGAGGAACTCACTGCTCATTTTCTTGGTCCTTGGTTCTTTGTGCCTTTGGTGAAACTTTCAATCCAGGCACAGGGCAGTCATGCAGAAGTACAGGTACAGTTTATTGTAACGTAGATATAGGAAGAGTTACGCTTTTGAGCAAGAAGGTGGCCCATGCCATGAAGGCAGTGAAGACCTAAGAAGAGCAACAACTTCTGCTCCCCGCTAGCGGTGACAAGGAGTCCTCACCCCACCCCTACATGTACAGTGTCAGTGGCCACGCATCGAGGGCCAAGTATGAAACCTGGACTACCACCTCTACCTGGCAGTAACGGATGCTTTTCTCTACTAGAGTGGAGGAGGAAAAAAAAAAGCCAGTAAAATACAAGATTTTAATCCAGAGTTCCATAGCAGAACATAAAAATGTCCTGTGTTAATTGAAAATCATTTGTCATAGCAAGAAACCAGCGAACGCCCAAAGAGAATGAAAATGGCAATCGATATGTAGATGTAAATACTGAAATCACAAAAAGTTTAGATTTTTCTGACAATGAATTTAAAAACAGCCATGATAAAGACGCTTCTATGAATAACTGTAAACACACTCAAAACAAACGCAAATATAGAAACCTTCAGAAGAGAAATAGTCTCAGCAAAGAAATAGAACAATAGCCAAATGAAAGTATGATAATGGAAAAATACGGTAACTGAAATTAAAATCTTAGGGGTGGACTCAACGGAAGAATGGTAGAGGAAAATTTCAGTGACCGAGAAGATGAAACAAGAGAAATTATCCAATTTGAGCAGATGGGAGGAAGAGGTGAAAAAAAGAATTAACGTGCTCATTATGTACTGCAACATGTACTGATAAAACAATAATAATTGAAAAAAGACACAACAGATATTATCCAATTTGAAGAGAAAATAAACTCTGAAAAACATTAACAGAGCCTCAGTGAAGAGACCATGATAGTAAAGAGTTAAGTCAGATTCATGAGAGCAAAGAATGACCCTGATCTGTGCCTGTTCCCGGGAGGACTGGCCACCCTCCCCTGTACGGTAGATACTGAGCTAGAACAGAACATCTTGAGAATGGAATTTGGCCCAGCTCCTAGCCAAGCTCAAGAAGTGGAAACATTGCACTAAGTTATGTATGTCTATTGGCACAGGGCCACCTTTGTCTCACATGGTATAAAAGTAACAGCAGTGGCAGTGAAAAAGAGAGAGAGAGAGAGAGAGAGCTGCTGTGCTGTACTTCTCTCCAAGTCCTGTCCCAGAAAGGAACCTTGTTGGGGTGAATGTTGCCTTCCAATCTGGTGATGTATTGTACCCTATGTTTGACTTTCTAATTCCATGTGTTTTCTTGATCTTGTCCTTCATTCTATTAAACTATCTATTTCACCTCTCAGAGTGGTGTGCAGTGGCTTTATTCATGGATCAAGCCTCAAAATCTGATTAAAGGTGCACCTCTGTTGGCAAATTTACCTTGTCAACCTACCCAGTGACCGTTAGAGTTCATGTTATTAGAGTACTGAAGGGAGCGGAGAAAAAGGGCAGGGCTACAAAAGCACTTGAAGAAACCTTGGCTGAAAACTCTCCAAATGTGGGCAGAGATGTAAACTTACAGATTCAAGAGTATGAATGAACCTTCTTAAACACAAAGAAATCCAAGTCAGGACACATTATATTCTAACTTCTGAAAACTAAAAGAAAAGAAAAAAAATATTGAAAGCAATCAGAGGACAATAACACTTATAATAACAAAAACAGCAACAACAAAAAACCAATTCTAATGAAAATGGATTTCTCAACAGAGTACATGGAGGCTACGGGAAGTGGCAAATTTCTTTTTCAATTGCTGGAAGAAAACAAGAACAGTTAATCTATAATCCTAAATCCAGTGAAAATCCCCTCCAGGCATGAAGGCGAAATCACAGTATTCATAGATGAAGGAAAGTCAAGAGAATTTGTCACCAGCAAGTAAGAATGGCTAAAGGATAGTCTCAAAGCAAAAGGGAACAATAAAATAAGGAATTTTGGAAAATCAGGAAAAAAGAAAGAATACATTAGACAAAAATAAATATTTCCTTCTTTTCTCAAGCTTTTAAATTATATCTGACAGTGAAAACAGAAATTATAACCATCTGATGTGGTTCTAAATACATCCAGAGGAAATACTTCATAACAATTATATCATAAATGGGAAAAGCCAAAGGTACATGGAGAGAAATACGGCTTCTATAGCTTCCTCAAGTGGTCAAAGGTTATCACTAAGCTATAACAAATGATGTACCCTTTCTCCCCAAATAAGACCTAGCTGAGAAATAATCCACCTTGAAAAATGGAACCGAAAAGTTCCGGGTCCAGCCTATCCTTGCCATTTAGCTGTCGTTATTCTCTTGTTCCACGGCTAATCTGTTAGGTAGGTAAGGCAAGGATAGGATGACGGAGACTGGCATTTTTCATCTCCAGTTTTCAAGCATGATTATTTTCCACCTAAGTTTTAGTTTTGGGCAAACACAGTACCCATAACCTCATGACTATATCAAGTACCAAAAAGCTGCACAAAGAGAACATGTAAACCAAAATCAAATTCTAAAAATTGGTCAAGTAACTCACAGGACAGCAGGAAAATAAAACAGAAATGAAAAGCTTGGGTAAAACTAAAAACAAAATGGTGTAATCTCTAATATATCGATTATTACATTAAAATGAACATAGTAAAATATGTCAATTAAAAGTCAGAGTGAGAGACTGACTTAAAAAGCATGGCCAGCTAGAAAGAGAGATGTAGCTCAGTGGTGAACCAATTGCCTAGTGTATGCAAGGTCTTTGATTTAGTGCCCAGTACCAAAAAAAGTAAAAGACCAAATATATAGCCAGTATACAAGAATTCACTTCATATTTAACAGTACAAATAGGTTGAGAATAAAAATGACGTAGGAAAATATGAAATATATCTCCCAACCTGTTACCTGTATGATACATCAAGTTCTTATTCTCTAGAAATCGAAGAATGAGTCCTAGGAACAATGGAGGTTAAAAGTAGGAAGATATTTATTGATAGGAAAGTTCCTGAGGGCAGGAGGGGTCCCAAGTGGGCAGCCCAAGGACCCCACTTTACAGAGAAGTTTTGCAGGGTGAACCCCACATAGGTACAACGTGGGCCATAGCCATGATCATCCAATAGGGTTACAAGTGTAGTCCCTTAGGTGATGGTGGTCCAGTTGGGAAGCAAGTCACGTAGCAAGAGTGGGTGAAAAGAACAAGGGCTCTCCTAGGAGGCGGTGGGCCAGAGGTCTCTGTTCACTCCTAGCATGGTTGATGCCTGTCTAGACTTCACTGAGCCCAGTTCTTTGAAGAGGTATGTGGGTCTGGTCATCGTGTCTCCATCCTAGGCTTCGTTTTCAGCAACATACACCTGTGGTGTGTTTCACCTTTGTCCTGACCTTCCGAGGACTTAGCCCTATCTGACTGCCTATAGTATTTCACTACCTAGCTCATCTATCTATAGTAAAAAGATGTCATATGCACTAATAGAAGAAACCAGGTACAGCTATATTAGTACCAGATAAAGTAGAGTTCAGAACACAAAATTACCATAAACAGAGAGAGAAACTAGGGGGAAAAGTCAGCCTAACAAGAAGACATGGCAATCCTAAATGTATGTGCACCAAACAACAAACTGAAAATACAGTAAGTCCCCAACTTTTGAATGAGTTCCATCCCAAGAGAATTGTTTGTAAGTTGGATTCATTCCTAAGCTGACAGTGAATCTCATACAGTACACCTGTGAAAGTTTACAACTTGAATGTTTGTAAGTTGCAGACTGTTTACAGCCAGCAAAAACTGACAGACTTGAAAAAAGAGATCAAAAACTGGTTACAGACATCAATAGCCCTCTTTCAACCACTAACAGGACATAAAGACAAAATATAAAAAAGACTAGCTAAAAAGCCCTTTATCTATAGATCAATGAATAAATGAAATTTAATAGGCAAACATAAAACACTCGACAACAGTACAACACCTATTTTTTCGAAGGGTTCATAGTACTAGGGTCATCCCCTGGGCCATAGAACAAACCTCAGCTATGTTATAAAAAAAATCATACAACATGGAATCAAACTAGAAATCATGTAACAGAAAGGTAATGAGAAAATATCTGAACACTTGGAAAGTAAACGACACTTGCAAATAATCCACGCGTCACAAAGAAGTCTTATGGGAAATCTAAGGAGAAAATGATTGGAATGAAAATGAACAAAACCTACCTCCCTCTTCTCCTGCCCTATCCTTCTCCCCCTCCCTTAACCCTGTCAGTGGGCCTCCAGCCACCCCTGTGTGAGGTGTTCACACTCATACATACACATACGTTCTCTGCACATGCAGAGTGACAGGATCACCACAAGTGCACACACCGTGGGGCAGAGTCCCTGAAGATGCATGGGCCTGTAGGCAGGCAATGCAGGGACCTCACAGGCAGTCCCTGGAAAGAGACCACAAAGTTAACTCCATAGAAAGAGAAGACAGCCCCACCAAAGACAGAGAAGCACCTAACAAAGGACACGATCCATGTTTATGGGGTCTCAAAAGAAAATCACTAATTATTCATGAGTTCTTCCCCAAGCAGGCAAGGGTTATCTGGACAGGGTGGCGGTTAGTTACTGCGCAGGTGTGAATTTGCACAGGATCCAAAATGTACTTTAAAATGTGTTATGTGCCAACTTTAGGTAATTTTATTAGGGAAACACATAATAATGAAGGCATGAAGAAGTTTAGGATCAGTTCTGAGTCAGACCTGTTGCTCTCTTTGCTTGTGGCAGTCTCACCCAGTTCAACCAAGCACCCTCTATTATCAAAAGGACTATGATGGCTGGCCTGCTTGATTACCATCTTGACTTACCTTCCCCTCTTATCAGGAACCTGGCAACTGCTTGCGTTCTCTCTCTGAGGCTGCTACTTCAAAGTCCTACCATTACCATCTTGGCACAAAAGTCGAGGCTAACTTTTTGAGGAAATACACTTTAAGAACTCAAAATCCATTCAAGGTTTAAAGGAGAGAAGTTAATTTTTTCCTAGATTAACATCAAAATAAGTCACTTTGGAAGCAGTTGCTACCTTCTAGAATCTCTCCTATTGATGCCTTTAATTTAAAAAAAAATCATATTATACAAAACCTAGTAGTATAAGCTCAAAAATTCTTCTAAATTGAACTACAATTAAACCTATGCTCTGAATCTTTTTTTGCTTTTTACAGTGGAATAACTATACTGTTTAATTATAGTTTTGTCCATCAGCTCTTCTTATTTGAGATAGGACTCTTACTCTATGGCCCAGCTAGCCTTAAACTTGTGGCTCAAGTCATCTTCCTGTCTCAGCTTCCTAAAGAACTGGAACTACAGACAAATGCCAAAGTGCCTGGCTCCTTCAGAACTTTTGAGTTTACAGGTGGAACTACTGTGACAATAGTTCCCGAACACAAAACTGAAGGACAACATTTTTAGCAGTATTTATTAAAAATTGATTGATATATGATTCACATACTAAAAATTCATTCCTCCATGTTATACAACTTAAGTTTTTAGTATTTATAATTATGTAATCATCACAATAATTGCAGAATATTTTAAACAATCCAAAATAAATTCTGTACGCATTAGTTATTGCTTCCCTTTCTTTACCATCTATAATTTCAGCTTCATAAACTGCGATTACCTTCTGGTTCCATAGATTTGCTTATTCTGAACATTGCATACAGATAATCATAAAATGTGTGGTCTTTTGTGGCTGTCTACTTCCGCTTAGCATAATGTTTTCAAAGTTCATCACATGGTGACATGTATCAGTGCTTTATCTTCATTTTATGGCAGAATAATAGTCCACTGTATGGACATACTTCATTTAGTTTACCCACTTGTCAGATAATGGACCTTTGGTTGTTCCCAATTTGGGGCTATTATAAAGAATTCTGCTATCAACATTTCTGTACATGTTTTTGTGTTGATCATGCCCTTAACTTTTAACCACATAAGGCAAAAAGTGAAATAGAATTCTTGCAGTTATAGTGAAATTATACAAAATTTGTTTTGCAATTACACAAAATTTGTTTTAGATGTTTCAAGATTTAGCTGTTTCCATATATAACACCAGGAAGGCTTATGCTGACAGGGGAACCTGGCATCATAACGCCGTCACAAATTAAGAAATCGCTGAAGACTACATGTACTCTAAGATCCCACTAAGCTAACAACTTACCACCTCTGTTGCCTCACTTTGAATAGAAAAGTAAAGCCTGGGTTGCAGACATTGCCTGTCTTGGGGAAATGATCAAACATTACTAAGCCCCTTTCTAAGCATCAAGAGTGACTATGTTTGTGAGATTGGGCCTTGGACAGAAGTTTTACGCTGAGTATGACCTGCCAAGCTACCCGCCAATTCCCCCTTCTGGTCTAACATTCTTGGCCTTGTCAGCAATGCCTGCCTGTGTTTTGCCTCTGTCAGGTTACTACCCCTGCAGGTTTCTATGCCTACACACTGCTGACTCTGCCCTGCCAACTTTCTCCACGGCGCCTCCAAGTTGGTCAGAACACCAACACAGGCTGCTGTGCTGGTTTAATGCCCCACTGGACTCTAGGCCTCTAAGACTCTAGGTCCCTAAGATGGTCAGAGCTGTTCAGGAGAGACTTAGTGAATGCTTGTGAATATATCACCCATAAGACCTCCATCTGTACTGTGTACATAAGGCTAAGAGGCCAAAATAAATTTATGACTAAGATGCATTTCTCATTTATGAATCGATGGCATATTTCTCCAACAACCAAAGCACTTGGAATCTCAACTTATTCCCAAGGCTCTCTCATCAGATAGCATGGTATTATACTAACACAAGATCATTCATTGAATTTAATAATAAGGGCAGATTCAGAGTCATAGGAAGCATTTTCTAAAGATTAGAATCATGGAGAAGTTTTAACTGATTATTTCTTTGTTTTATATTTCAGAATGATCTTGCTTCACACTTTTGTATTTAATTTCACTGAAATTCAATGAGGTTTTCTGTGATGCTAGCATGTGGGCCCAACCTGGAAGGCTGAATCACAATTTACTGCTAGGCGGCCCAGCCAGGTGCTGCCATTCTTTCAGAGGAGGGTTTCCCTGGGAAGCCAGCTTTTTTAGATAGTTGCAGGGCTCCAGATGGGGAATATCAGGATTCTGCTGGTAATACTTCTGCAACTTCTCTAGAACTGTGGGCAGCCCCACTGTGGAGGCATAGAACATGGGCCCTCCCCTGTGGCGTGGCCAGCTGTACCCATGCAAGTAGACCACATCAATGTGCTCTGGGCTGGCAGCCATCCCTTCTCCCAAGATACAGAAGGCTTCATTGATCACTGCGTACAGGCAGCGCTCCTGGATCTCCTCCTGCTGAATGACACGTGGTTTGATGTGATGGGTCTCTCTGTACTCAGACAGGAATTTGGAAAGCCAGGGGTCAGGCCTGTGAACCCTACCCAATGGCTTGTCATATTGATACCAACCCTGACCTGTCTTCTGGCCAAACCGTCCTAATTCATAGAGCATATCAGGAATGGGACTGTATCTTGCATTGCCTCGCTTTCGGGCAGGAGTTCCTGGAGGCAGCTCAGGCCCAGTAAGACCTTGCCCCTTGCGAATTTTCCAGCCCACATCTAAGCCAGCAAGGTCAGACCCTCGAAAAGGCCCCATTTTAAAGCCAAACTCTTCCATTGCCTGATCTACATCCTCTGGCTTACTGCCATCTTCTAACAAGAAACAAGCCTGGGCAAAATAACGTTTCAACATTCGATTCCCAACAAACCCATGACAATTGCCTACAACTACTGCAACCTTTTTAATCTTCTTCAAGAGGGTCATGACAGTGGCAATGGTAGTGGGGGAAGAGTGTCGGCTGGGAACAACCTCTACCAACTTCATGACATGAGCAGGGGAGAAGAAATGGGTGCCGATGACCATCTGCGGACGAGCAGTGGAAGCAGCGATCTCATCCACGTCCAGGGCTGAAGTATTGGTGCACAACAAAGCTTCTGGCTTGCACACAGCTGACAGTTCAGCAAAGACCCGCTTCTTCAGGCTCATGTCCTCAAATACTGCTTCGATGACTAAGTCGACACTGGCAAGCTCCTTCATGGATGAACTGAACCGAGGCTTTGGCCCTGACGCACGTTGGCCACTCTGCTGCATGCTTTTGGCTGCTTCCTTTTCCAAGGTGGAAGTTACCATCTTCTTTGCAGCTTCTAGCTGCTTTTGGTCTGATTCTACAGCAATTACAGGGATCCCGACTCTTGCAAAACAAATGGCAATGCCTCGACCCATTGTTCCCAAGCCTGAAGGTAGAGAGTGAAGGAGAAAAAGAATGATTCAAGGATACTGGGAACTGAAAAATCACTTACTGTGTGAAGCACCCTTGGCAATGTGGCATTTAAAAGGATTGATTCGAGCTGTAGGAGGTGGCACATGCTTGTAATCCCAACACTTAGGAGTCTGGGGCAAGAGGATTATTGTGAGTTTGAGGCCAGGCTGGGCTACACAGTGAGTTCAAAGCCAGCCTGCACTACAAAATGAGACCTCATCTCAAAAAGCCGAATAAAAAAAAAAACAAAAAGATAGATTTAAAAACATGAAATGGATACTGAGATGTTCTATAGAATATATGGGAGCAATGAAATTCTGCAACACAAAATGTTCGGCTTTGGTAAAGAGGTAAGGACGAATAAAATGTGCCTATAGTCCAGAGTCAGACAGTCCTAGGGTCAACATCTTCACACCACTAGAGTTTCTGCCACTGTTGAAATGAGGTGCAAACCTCTAGGATTCACATGTAGAATGGAGAGAGTTCATGGACTTGGATGAGAATCAACAGAGCTAACGTGAGTACTGCGTTCAACATAGAACTGGCCCTGGTTTATGGAAGCACTTGACACGTGCAGATTTGGAGAAGCCCATGCACTACCCCATGAGCTCACCAAGAACACCAACTGAGGAGATGGGCCGTGCAGTAGCTGTTTTCCAGGACGCCCCAGATGGGGTTGACCACTTATTTACACTTCTCTCAGCAAAGAAAGCATACTGCAGGGCTCTGGCCTGCCCAGATTCCTGAAGGTACCGAAACAGCTGCTCCTCTTTCTTGATGCCTTCCTCATACGGGTACGTCACAGAGGCCTGGACTGAACGGACACAGGTCTCTGGAGCAAGGTACCCAGGGTACAGCTTCCTCATCTTCACAAACGCTTCACTGAAAATGGTGTCCATGTTGGGCAAGCTGGGAACTGGCCTGTTGAGGGTTCTGCGAGGTTCTAGAGGTTGATCTAAAAGGATTAAGAAAGATCAGAGTTTTAGTAACTTACACAAAGGGAACAGGATTCTACCAAAATAATAATAACTGATTCAGATGCTCATTCTCCACCACAAACTCAGTTACAAATCTTTAGTGGTGGGCCCTGAGCAAGACTGTTTTTGAAAACTTCAGTAGTTGATTTTGAGCTATGGACAGTGAGATGTTCGATAGAAGAGACTTATGTCAGTAGCTGTATCAAGGACAGCTCATGTTCCTGGACAACTGTAGGCCTGAGGTTGAAAAGGGAAGGTGGAAGGGGGTGGGGGGAGAGGTAAAATGGAAAAGTGAAGCTTGCTTAATTGCATATACTAATTATATCTTATCAACATAATCCTGCTATCCAGAAGTAAAACCTTGCAGCCTGTATAGACCCTTCCAGGACTACACAATGCACTTGTTCAGACCAGTCCAAGTACCAAACTAAGCATATCTAGAGAGGTTTGATCAGGGCACAGTCATATCTGGTCCCCCACCCCCATTCCATTTCATATAATTCTCTTGCTGTTATGAAAGGATGCTATTATCTTCCACCTCTGGTTTATTACCACAAAACTAATGGATAATTTTCTCTTTGGGACAAAGGAACAGGTGTTTCAAAAATGTTTCTTCTGTACTTGATCGTGTGAAAGTTATCGCCATCATTAATTGTTGCACGTCAAGTCAACTTGAGTGAGGCCCACCTAGAAGACTACTGAAGCCCTGGGTGTGCCTGTGAGTGACTGACACGTAGACTGCAAATGATGAAGGGAAGGCCCACAGAGATCTGTCTCCTCCCTAACCCTGAAAACAGTGCACTGCATCCATCCTAGATGCCATGTAAGGACTGAGGTCTCAGGCTTGTCACAAAGCTCAACACAGATACGCACTTAGGCCTCCTGTGTGAGACGGGTCACTCTGCTGTTTTGAAATACGTTCTTATGAATGTTTGCAGACAAAAATAAACTACAAAGAGCAAAGGATAAAATGAAAATTAAAAACTGAGGTGACAACTAGGATTGTTTTAAAAATCCACAAAATCCAAATGAATAAACATACCAAGGGCAGAATTTGAATCTAATTCTTTGGGCAGAGTTAGAGCCGTTAAAAATGGCTAACACCACCCAGCACAGCCACAGCACCAGGGCCAAGGTTCGTTATAGAGACAAAAACTTCATCAGCTTCCTGATCTGAGGCTCTCGGGGATGTTTCCTGAGCCCATCCCTTCTGGGAAATGTGGGCAGAGAACCTGGATGCTCTTGGTTTTTGAACAGCAGCACCCACTTCCAGCTCATGCCAGAAACTTGCACATAAGAACCAGGAGTTCTTGCCTAGTTCCAGGACAGGCAGGATGCTAGCCACAGGTAAGTGCAAATGACACATTTTATAGGACCCTCCCCTACCAGTTGTGCCAAAGCACTTTTTTTTTCAGCTTTAATTGAGTTTATTGGTACATTTTAGGGATACAGTACAGTTACATTCATTGTTGGGATCTTGTACCTCTACATGACAAGTCTTGGTTCTCATTTTTCCCCTTGTCCCTGCCCTCCCCTCACCCCCTCCTCCCCTCCCCAT
>NW_022900924.1:52371640-52372968 GCF_012274545.1 Fukomys damarensis | reverse complement strand
TCTTATGGTTCCAAATGAATTTTTGGATTCTTTTTTCTAGTTCTGTGAAATATAGTGCTGGAATTTCAATTGGCATTGCATTGAATGTATTTAGCAGTTTTGGTAGTATGGCCATTTTCACTATGTTGATTCTTCCTATCCAGGAGCAGGGGATATCTTTCCATTTTTTAATATCCTCTTCAATTTCTTTTTTCAGAGTGCTGTAGTTTTCAGTATAGAGATCTTTTACTTCTTTTGTTAGATTGATTCCTAGATACTTAATTTTTTTGGATGCTATTATAAGAGGAATTTTTTCCCATCTGTTATTTGTGTATAAGAAGGCTATGATTTTTGGGTGTTCACCTTGTATCCACATACTCTACTGAATCTGTCAATTAAGTCTAGAAGTCTTTTGGTGGAGTTTTTTGGGTCTTATGTAGAGTATTTTGTTAGATTGATTCCTAGATACTTAATTTTTTTGGATGCTATTGTAAAAGGAATTTTTTCCCATCTGTTATTTGTGTATAAGAAGGCTATGATTTTTGGGTGTTCACCTTGTATCCACATACTCTACTGAATCTGTCAATTAAGTCTAGAAGTCTTTTGGTGGAGTTTTTTGGGTCTTCAATGTAGAGTATCATATCATCAGCAAATAATGACAGTTTAACTTGTTCCTTTCCTATCTTTATTGCTTTAATTTCTTTCTCTTGTCTAATTGCTGTGGCTAATGTTTCCAGAATTATATTGAAGAGGAGTGGTGATACTGGGCATCCTTGTCTTGTTCCTGATTTTAACATGAAGGTTTTCAGTTTCTGGCCATTTAATATGATGTTCGCTGTTGGTTTTTCATAGATAGCCTTTATTAAGTTGAGGTATAGACCATCTATTCCAATTTTTTGCAGGGTTTTTTTTAATCATGAATGGGTGTTGAATTTTATCAAATGTCAAAGCACTTTTATTTGGCCAGGTAATTCTGCTTTTCTCTGCTAAATCAACTCTTTTGCTTTGGCCTAGGAGGCTTCGTATAACAAGAAAATAAAGATATATAAAGCTCTCCAGGATAGTGTTAAATTTGTGGAGAAATCTGAAGCTATGCCCCAAATCACATTTGTAATTCTGTGCCCTGGCACACTTTCTTCTCACTGCTAAGGGTTCCCAAAGTGTTGAATGGAACACTGACCATTGATGATTCCCTTCCCTACCTCCTTTCCTATATAGGATGCAGAAAGTTAATGTCTTAACCACCCCTCTCCTTTTAACTCAACATATGAGTAGTTTTTTTTGCGGGGGGTGAGAATGAATTAATGGAATATTTTTACAAATGAAAAAAGAATTAAAATTTTTACTTT
>NW_022900924.1:52322489-52371626 GCF_012274545.1 Fukomys damarensis | reverse complement strand
AAAAAAAAATTAAAATTTTTTTTTTTTTTTTTTTTTTTTTGGTATTGGGAATTGAACTCAGGTCCTCATACTTGCCAGGCAGGTGCTACACCCCTGAGCTATATCCCTGACCTATAAATTTTTTACATACACTTTAAAAACTGAGTATCATTCACATACCACAGAGTTCATGTGGCTTTTTAACCACATATTTCATAACTGACTTACTGATACCTTTAAGGTTGTAGGTAGTGTTTCATGCTAGGTGGAAAAAGTCAAAACTCAAAAAGTACCTCGGTTCTCATCCTCATTCTTTCTACATCAGAGTGTGGTGTCCAGAACATAACATCAGCATCACTAGGCACTTGTTAGGCAAAATCTTGGTCCCCATCCTACATGTGCTAGCACAGAAAGTAAAGAGTGGGACCCCTGTAATCTATGTTTTAAGCTGCTAAAGAGATTCTGAGGCAGTGAAGATAGAGAACAACTGTTCTAAGGTTGAGACAATTGTTCTATTTTCATAAAATTTTATATTTGCATATATGTATAATTTACTAGTTCCATTTATTTAGTATTAGAATATTAATATTTCGTATAACCTGCTCATCAAGTCAATACATTGATTTATTTTTTGGCAAATGACAACATACCAATAGTTATATTCAAATGCAAACAAAAAAAATGAGGGAAGCATACAGGAGAAGGGCAGGGTAGTTCATGCCTTTAATTTAGCACTCTTGAGATGCTGAGGCAGGAGGATTGCATAGTTGATCCCAGCTTGGCCAACAGGGAGACATGGTCTCAAAATAAAAAGGGGAAGGGTAGTAGTTTAGCACAAAGGTTCTAGATTCAATCTTCAGTATGCCAGGTAGATAGGGCACAAGATCTCAAATGGAGAAGGAAAAATAAGCATAGCTAAAGAATATATTTGGTGAGATAATAGATGGGAAGTAAAGATAAAATTCTGAGCCAATCCTTTGTTAATCTGCCCTATTTCTCTACCTTACAACTGTAGCATTTATCTATGACAAAGCAGTACCAAGAAATAGTGGTAGAACTTCAAATAGTGGTAGTCACTAAAAAAGACAGTATAGGTCCTAGAGTTTTCCATGGGATTCCAACCACTAAATCCTAAAACAGACAGAGTGAAGTTGCTCAGGTTGTGTCAAGGACCAGACACTGAGGACCCAACCACTGTAGCCTGTGTGTTCTCAGAATACGGTTAGAAACCAATTAATTTTGTAAAAGCTTTCCCTTTTGTGGATGAATATAATAAAGTCCCAAAAGAATACTGGTTGTGGTCCTGATGGCTTCTAAAATGAAAGTTCTGATGTGTGAATGGAATTGGCTTATTGAGATTTACCATCTTTTGGGTAATGAATCCCCTAAAATTAGATCTTTGAGTTGTTTCTAGTATTTTACAATGCCAAAGCTTCAGTGATTGTTACTATATTCAGATCTTTGTACTTCAGTCATTATTTCTGTACAGTCATTATTTCTGTAAATTACCATGAATAGAAACACTGTGTCAAAAATTATAAACTGTTAAGCCTCAATACATGATTTCCTAATCGTCCTCTAGGCAGGATGGATTAAAAGCAGTGTACTGAAAGTCACTTAAATTTTCTTTTTTTTTTCTTTTGGTACCTGGGATTGAACTTGGGTCTTTGTGCTTGCAAAGCAGGGGCCGAAACCACTGAGCTAAGTCCTCAGCCCCAAAGTCACTTAAATTTAAATTCAACTTTACCACATTATTTTCTTTGCCAAAACTAGTGACTTTTAAATCATTAATATTTCTTCATTGATCAAGCTTAAAAGCATTTCAGAGTTAAGTATATACTTCTTTTACATCCCAGCAATACCATTCTCAAGTATTTATTCAAGAGAAAGGATTATATATGACTATAAAGACCAGTGAGGGTCCAAAGTAGAAATACATAGCGTCCATCAACTGATAAAGAAATTGGTGTTTACTCCTACATGGGATATATTCTGTAGTAAAAAGTAACCTAACTTTGAAACATACAACAACATGGATGAATTTCAAAAACATTATGCTAAGTGAAAGAAGCCAGACAGAAAAGACAGCACACCAATACTGTATGTATGATTCCATCCATATGAAATGTTAGAAAAACATAAAACTATAATGACAGAAAGCAGGGCAGTGGTTGGCTATGGCCAAGGGTAAGGTAAAGGGATCCCGCATAAGAACACTTTTAAAAGTGATCATATGTGGTAGTGGATGCACTACTAAAAACTGTTACCAACATTCACCACTTTTCAGTGAAAATGGATGATTTTATTGTGTGTAATTGCAACTCTAAGCTGACAGGGCTGCTAGATTTTAGAATCACAAAGCCAATCACATTCTATAAAATAAACAAATGAATACATAATGCTGAAAAAAAAAAGAAAGCCAAAAGTAATTCTGAAATGTTGGAGAGAACTAACACAACATAAGCTAGTAAAAAGATCAAAAGCAAACACCATTTATTAAATTTGGAAGAAAAGCTATTGTTCTTACATTTTTGCTTATTTCCTTTCAACTTTGTGTGTATTCATAATAATCCACAAAGCATATTTAAATTTATTAGTGCTGCTGAGGACTGAACCCAGGGCCTCTATCATGCTACACACTCTACGACTGAGTTGTACCTCTGATCTACATCCCCAGCCTTATAAATATATATTTTAGACATTTTACATCACAAGAAATTTTGTATTTCTCTGTATACTTTTTATGATTTAATTTAAAATTATTACATGTAATAATCCAAAGCCAGAACCATGAGGTGAATTTCCAAGTTTTAAAGTTAATGATGCCTTGATATTTGGATGCCACCAAGTGGACAAACTAAGTAATGTTTCTGAGATTGAACATTTTATGTTTTACACATTTAAAAATGTTAATTTCATGTTTAAAATTAACTTCAAAAATTAATTTTTAAACTGAAATAAAAAGTGAAACCCACACCATTTAATAAGTGTACTACACTATGATCCTTATCTATTTCTTGAAGTAAATTAACTCAAATCAGAATCTGAGGACATCAGTTAAGGAAAAGAATGTGCTATCAAATTTGAGATGTTTACAAACTAAAACCACAGGTGTGGATGGTCCACCTGGGTCTGTCTTCAGCCCCAATCCAGGACTTCCAGAGGCAAACAGCCTTTGCTCTGAATCATCCAAACAACTTCTAACAAAGAAGGCAGCCCTGTCAGGAAGCACAATGATGCAGGCCTGGTGAAGGAAGAGAAAATCATCAAGGAATCCACTAACCCGTGGGCAAGGACTAGCTGACTCTCTTTAGGAGTCACCAGTGTTTTCTCCATATAGTTCCTCACCTCTCCAGTGCAAGTATCACTATGACATTGAAACGGTAAATAACTGGACCACAGAAAAAAGACAGATGACTTGAAGAAAAGGTCAGGCCTCTTTTAAGGGACTGTCTTGGAGTGGATCCTGAGCCTTTGCTGCCACCAACAACGGGACATGCATACACTGTGCACCGCCTGTAGCCCAGTACTGCTTGCAGTTATTTTCTCTGGCAATCTTTCCCTATTCCTTCTTGCTCGTTTAAAGTTGACAACCTCCGTAGGCTGAAAAGAAACTGTTTAAATGCAAACAAATTTGAATCATGCCACTAAAGGAACACTTAGAGTTGAAAACCTCCTAGGTCTGTGAAGTGAGAAGCCCTGGACAGTGAATTTATAGCTGAGACAGAAGCTGCAGATCTACCTTCAGGCTGAAATGTGTGTGCCCTCTCCTGTTTCAAAGCTAATTCTATTTCTGAACTGGAAAATCACTCACAATTAAAAACAAAATTCCAAAGGCGCAAAAGGGTAAACTGGAAAGATTCCTTCCACCTGTTTCCGCTGGCTGACTGGCACCATACCTGAGCAGGTATAGTATTTCTAGTGAATCCTTACAGAAATATTTAAATATTTTGTGCATATACAAATATTCACCCCCTATATACATTCTATTCCATCCGCCCTTTTTTTTACATCAACAGCAAACCAGCAAATACAACGCTTTTTAAAATTTAATAATATATAT
The DNA here is from genome assembly GCF_012274545.1 of Fukomys damarensis. Lineage (NCBI taxonomy): Eukaryota > Metazoa > Chordata > Mammalia > Rodentia > Bathyergidae > Fukomys > Fukomys damarensis. The sequence goes on along the minus strand of NW_022900924.1, from coordinate 52,367,584 downwards.
GGGATATATATATAATATACAATACATATATAGTTTATACCATAGCAATACATTTATTTTAAAATTGTAACATAATCTATCACATAGATGTGCCATAAGATATTTAATGAGTTCTTTATTAAAATGGACATTTATTTATTCCATTAGGATCTTGTGTACTATTATAATTAAGAGTGTAAAATAGGAAGAAAAGGGCTAAAGGTGTAGGGAAAATGGGACAGGTAGGGGAAAGGAAATAAGGGAAAAGAAAAAATATGAGAAAATGAAAAAATGGAAATAAAGAGTTTGTTAATGGGGAGGGGACAGGGGGTGAAGGGAGGGCAGGGACAAGGGGAAAAAATGAGAACCAAGACCTGTCATGTGAAGGTACAGGATCCCAGTAATGAATGTAACTGTATTATAGACCTAGATTGTACCAATAAACTCAATAAAAAGAAAAAAACAACAAAAAAATGGACATTTAGCTTGTTCTCATTTGTGAGCTTTTCATTTATTATCTTCTTACCTAAAATTTTCTGGGTGAATTTGATTGCCTCTTTCAGTGAGTCTGAGTTCACAACTTCATCCAAAATACCCAACTTAAGTGCTTCACCTGCCAAAATATGTCTTCCTAAAACAAATCATAGAACAATATGAGATGAAAACAACATTTCTTTCTCTAATAGAGTTGTCTTGCCAGGATATAAACATTTCATATTAAGTGAAGTAAATGAGAACTCCCCTGACTACTTAAGTAGAAACATTACTGCAGACATAGCCACAAAACTTTAAATTCAAGCTCCAGCTCTAATTTCTACAGTTTGCTTATCCATGGGAAACTATCAGGACTCTAATTTTCTTTATTAATAAATAAGAATAATTATGCTTACCTCAGTAATTCTGAATATTAAGTGAAAATAATATTGTCTCCTTATATTTTGTAAATCCTTATAGAAGCACTTTAATACCTTACAAATTTCTGTGGAATATAAATGATAGTTGATTTCAGATAATAGTAATAAAAATGTTGGCAGCAGAGGAGCAGCAGCCTGGCCTATCCTGTATCTGCCACACACTAGAGGCTGCTAATCAACTGATTAGCAAAAAACATAGTTCTCAAATATGAACACAGTTGAGTGGGTGGAGAAAAAATATCAATTAAGTAGATGCATATCAAGTACCATGGAAATAACCTATGGCAGATATGGTGGTTTTCTGCCCCCTTTTTTGGGTTACCTATCATCTCATTCTTTTCTGGTGAAATCTCTGTTGTGTGACTTTTGGAGCCCTGCTTCCTCCTGGGGAAGTTGAAAAGGAACCAGAGATGATTAGACTACTGGTTCTTCAGTCCTGTGGCTCAAGCACATGTTTGATGAACTCAGTGCTCTAGTGACAGTTCTTAGTGTGGAGTCATTGAGACAAAGCCTCTGCAACAGTTTAAATCTCATTCCACAGGTGGCAACATCCACCATGGAATGTTACCTCACTGAAACTTGATAAGCATTTTGTATCGCCCCTAAATTGTCTGGGCAGTCCTTTACTACCTGTTAATATGGAATCTGATCTGCAAATTCTGATATAGGGATTGGAATCATTAAGGAGGGAAATATTGACACATTGCTTTGCTTTCTTGCCAGCAAAAGCCTGCCTTCTGAAAAGTGATCATCAAATCAGTCTTGTTGACAATAATTTCAGTGTCTTCCTCATTGTTATACAGCATTTTGGATGCCATCTTTGGGATAAAACCTCTAATTCTGGTTCTCAGGAATCCTGCTGGCATTCAAAAGTCACAGGTGTTCACACTAACAGAATTACACTTTGCCTATTTGTGATACCTATCTGAAATAAGCATAAAAAAGAACCTTCAGCTGGTTGGTGATATGTATGTACAACCTAAATCATCAGGATGTGCTTTTTTTTGCAGTATTGAGGATTAAACCCAGGCTTCATACTTGCAGGGTAAGTTTACATTGTAGAGGTCTTTCACTTCCTTAGCTAGGTTAATTTCTAAGTATTTAATTTTTCTTGGTGCTATTATGAATGATATTTTTTCCTAATTTCTCAGTGTTTTCATTATTAGTATACAAGATTGCTCTTGATTTGTGTGTTGATTTTGAATCCCACTATATTACTGCATTTTGTTATTAATTCTAAGAATCTTTTAGTGGATTTTGGGGGTCTTCTACCCATAGGATTATGTTATCTGCAAATAATGATATATAATGATAATTTGGCTTCTTTGTTTCATATATGCACACCATTTATTTCTTTTTTTGCCTAATTGTGCTAACATTTCAAGTAATATGTTGAACAGGAGCAGTGATAGTGGACATCCTTGTCTTGTTCCTGATTTTAGAGGGAAAGATTTCATTTTTTTTTCCATTTAATATGATATAGGTTTTTTTCATAAAAGGCTTTGTCAGATTAATTGTTTCTATAGCTATTTTTTCAGTGCTTTTATCATGAAAGGATGTTGAATTATGTCAAAGGCTTTTTCAGCATCTACTGAGATGATCATATGTGATGGTTTACATTTATTTATTTGCATAAGTCAAACCATCCTTGCATCCCTGGGATCACTAGAATGAAGCCTACTTGACCATGACGTATGATGTTTTTGATGATTCATTGCATTCTGTTTGCCATTATCTTGTTAAGGGTTTTTGTGTCTATTTCTTTAAAGAGACTGTTGTATAGTTCTCTTTTATGGTTGGATTCTTGTTTGGTTTGGGAATCAGGGTAATGCACTGTGGAAATGCAATGTAGGGATGACTATGGGAGTACTCCTTCCCTTTTAATTTCATCAAAAAAAGCTGAGCAATGATGTTAAAGCTTTTCTGAAGTTTTTGTAGAATTCAGCCGTGAATCAACCTGGACCTTAGCATTTCTTAGTTGGTAGATTTTTAAATTACTGCTTCAATATGATTGCCTGTTATTGGATTACTCAGGATTTTAAAATCTGCTTGGCTCAGTTTTGGTAATTTCTACATATGTAGGAATCTATCTATTTTTTCTGAATTCTCCAATTTATAGGCTTACAGGTTTGTGAAATAGTTGTTAATAATATTTTTTTTTTGGCATTGTCTGTTGTGATTTCATTTCTAAATCTGCATTGATTTGGGTCTTTTTTCTCTTTTTCTTGTTAGATTGGCTAATGATCTCTTTTGTTTATTCTTTCAAACAACCAACTCTTCATTTATTTAGTTTTAGTTTTTGTAACCCTGTCTTCTACTTCAGTAGCATTTATAATCCTCATTTAAAAGAACAAAGCCATTTTAATGCATACAGATTCAGATTACTTTCTAATTTCCCTCATCTATAACAGTGTTTTTATTATAGCTTGTTTCAAAACATACAGATTACTATTAGCAACACTGAAACATTTTAGTCTTAGTAATCTTCTACATTCTTAGAAATTATAAAGCATTCCAAAAAGATATTGTTTATACATATTTATCAATATTTTTGTATCAGAAATTAAAACAATTTTAAAAGGTATATATTTTGAATCATTTTAAAATAATAAACTCATATTGCAACATTGTATTCAATGCAATTCAATGTATGCAATTGTATTCAAAATAACTATACAAAGTTTATTATTTTGCTCTTTTTATTGCATGTTCTTAATGATACCATCTAACACCAAGATCCTACTCTTAGTTTTACTCAGAAAAAGACAGTTTGGCAATAAGACTTAGCTAAAAATTACAGCAATCTTACTATGTCTAAGAGCGTTCTAAGCACACAGAATGTATTAATCTTTGCAATCTTGACTACCATGTGGTAGAAACTCATATCCATATATATATGAAAAATCTGAGGAATAGAAATGTACATTTACTAACTCAGGATCTCATAATTATGTTTAGAACAAATAGTTGTACATGTTCTTTTTTCTAAAATTACCTCAACTGAAAGTCTTTTTACATGTCTTACAAAATATGTATATGGTATATCTAGGGTTTAGTGTTATATTATTCACATTCCCAATTGAAAAAGAGAAACTTTCATTTGTACATGATGTCTTAATATTTTGGAAATGAACAATTCAGTCATTTGCACACCAAAATGTGAATATTATAATCTTAGCTCCTGTGGGTAATGAAATTTCTGAACCAGATCTGAACACACATTTCTTATGTGAACCTCAGCATCTATAAATAGTCACTTAAACTATAATGCAACCCCAAATTTGATTAACACTTTGGATACATTTTCCTTTAAAAGACTCTCACATTGGATTTTCATGGAAATTTTGAGGTTTCAGAGAAGGTCTTTCCATTTTTCAGCTGATAAATTTGGTGTTCAAGAAGGTAAAGCATTCTCTTAATATGATGTGGATAGGAGGAGGCTAAGAGAGGACTTTTCTGTATCCTGTACAGTTCCTCGCACTAATCTAGACATTGCTAGCAAGGTTCATACCAACCTGAGGTAATTAAGTCAAGGGCAGCTGGAATTCCAATGAGTCTGGGGAGAAGTTGGGTTCCTCTTGCACCGGGAAGAATCCCTATTGTGACTTCTGGGAAACCAATTTGAGCCTATCAGAGATTGAAAGTAGAAAGATCATTACAGGGAGATAATACCCACATGCAGACAAGAATCCTCTTAGATTTCCTCTACCCTCGAAAAGCATTGTTTCACTGAATTCCTGGAGTTTCCACTGGCCAAATCACTGTATACCTTCTCCTTTAAGTAACAGCATAAGCAGAGCTGTGCTAAGTGTTGATGTTCAAACACATTTCCACTTCCTGGCACATTTTTTCTCTGAAGTTATTGTGACCTGTTGCAAATACCAAAAATAATACCCTCCAGTAAAGCTTTCTGGGGGCTGTGAGAGACATGAAACACAAGAATATGAAACGTACCCCTACAGATTAGGAGAGAATTCCTAGCATGACTTCTGGGAGCTCAACCTGAACCTATTAGAGATTAAAGGTATAAAGGCCTTTATACCTATTATAATGGGTAATGTGTTCAGTTTTCAGACAAAGTTCTGTGGATTTCTTCACTTTCAAAAAACAATATTTCACCGAATGCAGCAAATGTTGCTACAAGGCAAATTAGTGTATGTACTCTCCTTTAACAGCATAGACAGAGTGAAGTCTTCCTGTTCTTCTGGCATATTTTTTTTTCTCTGAGGCTACTATGACCTGTTTCAAACAACAAAAATAATACTCTCCAGTAAAGCTTCCTGGGCTGCTGCAAGAGCCAGGAAGCACCAAAAAAAGTAAAAAGACAATCCCACAGAATGTGTGTGAATATTGGCAAACAATAGATGTGATATAGGACTTTTATGTAGAATGTATAAAGAATTTTGCAAAAGTAGAAGGACAATCATTTAAAATTGGCAAAGAATCTGAATTTATATGTCTCTAAAGAAGATATACAAATAACTAATGAACACACAAAAAGATACTCAATATCATTAGACATCAGTAGGGACTTCAAGTCTAAACCACAATGACAATATCACACCCACTGGAATGAATATAGTCTTTAAAAAGGAGAAAATAACAAGTGATGGAGAGGATGTGAAAACACAGAATTCTCATACAGTGCCAGGAGGAGTGTAAAATGATGCAGGCACTTCAGAAAACAATTTGACAACTCCTCAAAGGTTAAATACAGAGTTAGCATGTGTTCCAGCAGGCTATTCTCAGCTATAAACCCAAGAGCAATTAAAACAGATGCCCACAAAAAGTCTTGTACACAAATTTTCAGAGCATTGTAGTTCATAAAAACTAAAAACAAAGAACACAAACATCCATCAACTAATAAACAGATAAACAAAATAGGGTGTATTCATACAAAGGAATTATTCAGCCGTGGAAAGGAACAGTGACCTGATCTATGTGACAGTGTGGATGAACCTTGAAAATACAATGCTAAGGAAGAGGAGCCAATCATTCATGTGAAATATGCAGTGAAATGAAATATGTACTAAGCCAGTCATTCAAACAAAATTCATTCATATGAAATATGTAGATAGGTAAATCCATCGACACAGGAAGTAGATTAGTGGTTGCCTATCTTTGGAGGAGAAGGATTGGAGGGTTACTGATAGAAGATACTAAGTTTCTTTTGGGGGTGATGAATAACTCCCAAATTGGCTGTGGTAACTGTTGTACAACTGTTATGGCTTGTGTCTAGATGTCTCCCCCAAAGCCTCATGCAGTCACAGGAGGGACTTTTTTCAGAGGTGGCTGGATCTAGAGTATGTAATGCTGGAATTGATTGATAATGCAATCCTAGGATCAAGGGCACTAGGAATAAGGGTGTGAGTGCTGCCCGCCCTGAGTAGCCTGGATAAGATAGATGTAAGGGATAGATAGAGCTGTGATCAACCCTTGTTGCTTTGCTACCTTCTGCCCACCATGAACTGTTTCTCTTCTGTAATACCTGCCTGCCATGCCACCCTGCCTTAGAGCCAGCTGATTATGGACTGAAACTTCTACAAACTGTGAGCTCAATAAACCATTCCCCTTTTAACTTTGGGTGTTGGGTATTTTGTCTCAGCAATGAGAGAAAAATAACTAAGACAACAACTCTGTGAATGTGCTTCTCTTTTGCTATGCTAAACACTTTAAAATGGGTGTATTGCATGGTAGGTAAATTATACCTTAAAAAAGCTCACAGAGGGGGCAAAAAAGACCAGGCCATACCTCAATCCAGACAGGACGGTGAGCTTGAATTCTTACCACATTGCCTTTCCTGCTATTTAAAAGTAGCCAAAGGTCTGTTGGTCATTTACAGTTGTAAGGGTGGGAAGAGGAGGCTACTTAAATGCAGATGGCTGGATACTGAGACTACTTTGCCAACAGCTCTGAAATACCTTGCATATTTTAGCTTGTCTCACGGGAGCTTATTGCAACTCAATCACCACGTGTATTCCTCACTGCTCACCCCCGCCTCCATTTACTTGCTCCCAACTCAGATCTCTACTCATTCTGCAGAAGGTCAGGGTGAGAAGGACACAGAAGAGGTAAACTTCAGACATACATGTGTCCTTATAAACTTTTACTAATATTAAAACATTATAAGGAAATAAATACATTAAGGTACAAGTTGAGTATCCCTTATTTGGACTGCTTACAATTAGAAGTTTTAAAATTTTAATTGTGGAATATTTGAATATACTCAATGAGATCTTGGAAATGACACTAAGTGTAAACAGTATATTCATTGATGTTTCATATGTATTTTACCCAGATTTCCAAAGGTCATTTTATACAATATTTTTAGTATAGCTGTCTTTTGACTTTCACGCGGTGTGCAATTTTCCCCTTGTGGTAGCATATCCACACTTAAAAAGTTTTGGAGTATGGAGCATTTTGGATTTTGGATTTTTGCACTAGGTATCTTCAGGGTTTATCTAGGAAGTTTGAAAATATCATGAGTTTCTAATTATTTTTTTTAAAAGACTTCTGCAGTAAAAGATACATTACCATCATTCCCCCCTTAAAATTATCCCCCTCGTTGTTTTTGCCATTTTCTGAATCAGTTCTGGAAGTCCTCTTGCTGACTCAGTGTCCCAAATTGATTCAAAATGTTTTCTTTTCATAGTCATTTTGACTTTGGGGAAGAACTAGAAATTGCACAGTGCCAGATCCAGTGTATAGGTGGAGGTGGACGCACCATAGTGTTTTATGTGCCTGTATTTCTGATGGATAGTACTCAGCAGCAGCATTCACTATGTCTGTTGTCACACCTCATGAAGGAAGACACTCATAAAATAGGAAAAAGATCAGAATAGAATGGAATTCGACTTTGATGGTGATTTTAGAGCTAAAGACAAGGGAAGACAAGGAGCAGAAGACTCAGAATGGTAGCTGTTCACCCACTAGAATGGAAGTAGTTTCATCTTAGTCACACAGACTACTATGGGGCAGATTAGCATCAGTTCAGGAGATACCCAAGACTTGTTAATCAGCAAGTTAGCCATTTAAAACGATCACCTCTGATGTATTTCCTGCATTTAGGAAAGCATGTCCACCCCAGGCCCACATGGAGCTCGGCTGTTACCTGTGCGTGGGCAATCCTGTAGTGACAGCCCAGGGCCAGCTCCAGTCCCCCTCCTAAGGCCACGCCTTGGATGGCCGCCACCACGGGCTTTCCATATCTCTGAATTTCATCTACTAAAAGTCCCAGTCCTTCAGCAGAGGATGTAGGAGCTCTGAAGCTATGGATATCCGCACCTAAAGGACACAAAGACAAGGAGAAGAGAGTTTTGAGAAAGACTTAGGCTTTCTTGTTAATTTGAAGGGATTTGGTCACCGTCTAGAAGGCTCAAACCTCTTGGGGCCCTGGAGACACAAGAAAAGAACTATTCTGAGAAATAAAGAGCTAAATAAGAGAATAGTCTTCAAATATTTACCAGAAATTCTGTAACCTTTGAAGATCTGTTTTCCCATGCCATAGGTAGCAACTCTATCTAGAGGCAAACTTAAAAGTACAGGGAAGAGGAATAGTTCTCAGCCAAAGACCCTCATTTTGACATTGATTTGGCCCCTCTCAGTTTTTACATGACCTTCTTCATCACAGCAACTTAACCCCATATCTTTGTTAGGAGCACAAGTCATTATAATATAAAATTTCAGGGTAACTGCATAATATTTATAATTTATGTGTTAATCAACTAGCTAAGAATAAACTCTTTATAGGTTTTTATGATTCATAAAAATAAAATATTTCTTGCTCATCCTAATAAAAATAATACAGTTATTTCAGAAAATCTGAAACATGTACAGAGTTATAAGAAACATGATGATCACGCAAACTATTATCACACAGAAATAATACAATATTTTGGCGAATTCTTAGTTTTTCCTCCTATATATTTTTTTGTATGTGTGACCTTGAGTAAGTTTTTGTTTCTATCTCAAATGACTGGTATAAGAATTAAATAAATACTTAATAAATATTTTTAATATTGACCGTATGCTATAAAGTATTTTCATATGATATTACATGGAGTGAATTTTTTCTCATAGCATTATCTCTTATTTGGATCATTAAGCTTGGCACAAAATTAAAAAATTAATCTGTGTTTACCTATTTCTTTTTGCATCCCTTTTCAATCTAGGAACTATATTATTGGGGACTTTTGAAACATTATTGAAACCTTTGTAGTAGACTTTAGTTTTTTTCTGAAAACAATCTTTTTAAAATTTTGGTTTTAGGTTTGTTTTGTTTTTTGGTACCAGGGATTGAACTCAGGTCCTTGTGCTTACGAGGCAGGTGGTGGAACCACTAAGCTAAATCCTTGGCCCTGGTTTTGGTTTTCGAGACAGGGTCTCATTATGTAGTTCAGGCTGGCCTTGAACTCACTATGTAGCCTAGGCTGGCCTTAATCTTGCAGTAATCCTGCCTCAGTTTCCCAAATACTGGAATTACAGGTATGCATCAACCACACTCAGATTTCTAGTTCTTAAGTCAATTTTGTTAAGTTTTATTTGTCTCCTGGCTCATAATATTTTCACTGTGTTTTTCAGTGACAGCAGCATCTGCACTGATAATTTTTGGTAACTCATCAGATGCATTGTTAGTTCTGTGTTTTGTTTTTTATCTTGATCTCTCTATCACTTTAACAGTCTCTTCAAAGAACTAACTTTAACATTATTGTTTCTCTTGATTCACATTTGTTTTCTATGTCATTAATTTCCCTTTATTTCTTACCTTTTTTTTTTTTTTTTGCCAAATTTTATCATATAGATGCTTGGCCCATTTTCAGATTTTTTTCTTTTCTAGTATAGTCTTTTAAATCTATACCTTTCCTGGTTTGTTTTACTTAATTTCATCCCCTCAAGTTTTATGTTTTATGTTTTCACTGTCATCAAGTTCCAAATATTTTCTAAATTCCATTATGATTTCTGTTCTGATTAATAGGTTAAGATATGGATTTAATTTATAGACACATAAAGATTTCCAGATATATTTTTCTTTTAGACTTCTAGTTTAATTGCATTGTCAGGGAATAGATTCTAAATGAAGTGTATTGAGACAAGCATTTTTCCCCCATGGTGTTCGATACTGAACCAGGGGTCTTGAGTACACTAGTCACACACTCCAGTGCTGAGCTCTATCCCAAGCCCAGCACAAGCTTTTATCTTCCAGTGTCTGGTCAATTTTTCTAAGTATAACAGATGTATCTGAAAAGAATGTCTATTTTCCAAAGTTGGTGTGTACCATTCTAGATATTCTCAGTAAGGCTGGTTTGATAAATCTTAATGTGTTTCTAGAAGAACACCATAGTACTTCCATTTACAAACTTAATTCATTCCACAATTCTGGGGAAGATGGCCATGGTTGTGTTCATCACCAGATGGGGAGAACATGAACAGTAGCAAAATTGTGCCAAATACTTCTGTTTGTGAACCAAACTGTTTACAAACAGAAGTGTCTATGAACTGAGGTATTACTATAATTTTTTGAGGCCATGAATTTAATTACATTCTATCTTCTACCTCTTTCTTACAAAACAAACAAACAAACAAACAAGTTCACTGTAATTCTGATCCCCCTTTCTTTGCCCTAAAGACATCAGTTTGTGTAGCCAACCTTAAAATTCCAGACAGAGAGGAAGCCATTTCATAGTTGGTTAATCCTGAGAATATTATTTTAATCTCTGAAGCTCAGCCTTTTGATCTGTAAATGGAGACTGTAGGATTTACTGAGGATTAAAATAATATGTGCCACATTTACTACTAGTGAATGAATAACCTACACAGTACCTCACATAGCAGGCAAGATGAATGCTAATTATTATAGCAATTAACATTTTAATATTTATTGGCATGAGCCCAACAGCTGGCTCTTTTCAGGCTGTCATTAACATACATTAAATACCTCTAGCTACAGGTGAAGCTCTGAGAGGGTGGAAGAGACATGCAGAACAGGTATACAGCAGCAGGTGTCACAACATCAAACCTGGCAGTAGCTGCCCTCCAAAGGCCAACCCAATATAAAACAGACGAAGGCCAGTCTTCTCTGAACTTCTCTTGTGAAGAACCCATCCCTTTCTTCGCAACAGTTTTCCTTTCCGCTGTCTTCTGCCATACCCATACTAAGTTAGAGCCCATGGGGACAGCTACTGCAGTGTCAGTCTCAGTCTATGGCTGGATTCTAGAGCTAGTGAGAGAGGGTTAGATACTAGTTACCTGCACAAAAGTTGTCACCTGCTCCAGAAATCACAATGGCTTTTATTGTGTTGTCCAACGCAGCTTTCTTTAGTCCCTCTCTTATTCCACGGATTACAGACAAACTGAAAGAAATTCATAAAGTAAGTTAGAATTAAGTTTCTACCATCCCAGGGTTTTCCCTTTCTTAATAATGAAAAATGAAACATAGACATAGTGGGTAAAAACCATAGATATTTACCGTTAAAGTTTTCACTCATTTGTTCAACAAATGTATCTGTGGTGAATGAAGCACTGAGTTGATTAAATGAATCCACGAAAGGAATGTTATTTTCCTGCATGCTGCTTTAATTTTGAATACTTAGAATTTGTACTAGCCAGTTTTAAAATATTACTATACATCTCCTCTGTATGGTGCAAGGAGTTACCCAGTAAATGAACACAACTATCAGATAAGGCAATGAAGATGAGTTCTGTACTACAGGTACAAAGAAAGTGATGTAGAGGATCTGAGGAGGACAAGAGTATTTTCCATTGGCCATAATGGCAAAGTAGGAAAAAAGTGGAGGAGAAGCAGTCTACAAGATGTGATGGCTACTAGGCAACTCAAATGTCCATTCCTTTCACCTTCTTCAAAGTATTAAACCATCTGGTTTGTTTTTAGCTGGATGCATAATATTCCAAAATAAGGACTGTATTTCGTACCCTACTTGAAAGTAAGGTTGACCCAAGGCTCTTCCAAGTGGGATGAAAGCATATTTGTTATATAGTTTTCTGGAAGAGTCTTCAAAGGACGGGGTGTGCTTTTGCCTTTTTCATTCCTCCTTACTCCTGGCAGAAATACAGACATGATAGCTAGACTGGGAGGAACCATCTTGGACTTGAAGGTAGGAGCTATTTATTCAGATGGCAGAGCAAAACAGACAGAATGGGGTCCCTGATGATTGTGGGGCAGCCATACAATTCCAAGACACTGCTGTGAGAGAAATTAATGTTTTACAGTTGGGTTTTGTAGGGTGTTTTTTTGTTTGTTTTTTTTTTGTACCAGTGATCAAACTCAGGCCCTTGCACTTGCAAGGCAGGTGGTAGAAACCACTGAGCCAAATCCCCAGCTTAATGTTTTACAGTTTAACTCATTATTTCTCTGAGGTTTGGAGGCTTGTTTTTGCCGAACCTAATCCTGCCTAAGTTAGGAGGTAAAGACAAGGTCGAGGAAAGACAGCACCTTCAACAGTAGATTTTACTGTTTCTGTATGTGAGGGTTTCATCCACAGAAGAGATGGCTAAAAGCAGTATCAAATAAGTGTACAGTAGACAAAGAGAGCTGAGGGCAGTTTCTCCAAATATGTCTTCATTTAAGAAGTAGGAGAGGCTCAGCACAGTGACCTAGCAGCAAGGGAACTCAAGTCACAAAGACAAAAGAGAAGAGAATTTGCCAAGAAGCAGGAGACCAATAGGAACAAGGGAGGCTTTAAGAAAACCAGGGAAGAAGCTGAGCCTGGTGGTCCACGCGGGCAAACCCAGGCAGAAGGATCGCTGCAAGTTTGAGGCCAGCCTGACATACAGGGTGAGTTCAAGGCCAGCCTGGACTACACAGGGAGAGCTTGTCTCAAAAAAAGAAGAAAAAAAAGAAAACAAGAGGAGAGAAAGGAAGAAAAGAAAGCCAGTAAAGGAATGTTTAAAGGAAAAATGATAGAAGTAGTATGAGTAGAAAATTGGAGCTGGGAAAATCATTCCTCTTCACCCACTAGAGTTTGGGCAAAGGTAAAAAATAAAATAACAAAGACCCAGGAAATCTTTTACGCTGTAGTGCTGTAGTTAAGAGCACGTAAGAGGCACCCAAGCTGGGGTGCACTTCCTTTAAAAATCCCAAAGCCTGATTTATCTGTGCTGTGTTTTTTATTTCTCTGTCACTCCAACACCACTTTTCTGTTTGTGTCACCTTTCTTGTTTCTGCTGGCACAGACTTGCCCTGAGCACATCTTCCGTTGATCTCCAATGAATGTGGCTTCTTTTCATTGACCCTTTTGGTGTACACTTGCAGTTCACTGCTTGCTGGACACAAGAACCTGAAATCTATCTGTTGGATCCACCACATAGTAACAGAAGCAGACTACAATCAGTTTTGCCTTAAAATTCTGAATCTTCTAGATTAAATCTGAATTCCTTAGTAGGATAAAAAAGGGTTGAAAACAACTGTAAAACAAAACAGAGAAGAACAAACTACTGTAAAAGTCACAAAAGTGTAAATAAGGATCAAAATATGTAATTAATATCTGTAATAGGAAGAAAAGGTCTAAAAGAGTAGAGGAAGTGGGAGGGGTAGGGGGAAGGTAAAAAGGGGAAAGAAAAAATGTGAAAAGGAAAAACATGGAAACAGTGTCTTTGTAAACAGGGAAGGGTGGAGGGGGTGAAGGGAGGGCTGGGGAATGGGGAAGAATAAGAACCAAGATAAGTCTTGTAAAGGTACAAGATCCCAATGATGAAGGTAACTGTCTTGTATACCTAAATTATACCAATAAAGTTCATAAAGATTTTTTAAAAGTCACATCGCTAAGACCAGAAACTAAGACATAAATTCTTAAGAAATAGAGGAAATACTTGTGCTGTGTATAATTCCCTTTCACCTAGTTACTTTTCACATTTTAACCTGCAGAAAGTCAAACAAGACCTCTTGCTTTCAACTGGTTAATTAGAATCTAAATCGATCATGAAAAACAGATTCTCAAACATTACATAATATTGAGAGGAAGGATTACACAACATCTGTGAATTGTTCCTGAATCTCTGCCATCCCCAGGATAGCCAGACCCTTTATGTTATGGTCTATTACATGAAATAGTAGGAAAAAGTATATATGCATATCTTATGCATATCATTTCTGAGTATTTATAACAAATTAGCATAAATGCTATATAGTAATTATAAGAAGAAAAAGACTATATATTCAAGACACAACCATCCCACATTTCCATCATTTTACCTACATTTTCCATTATATCTACCAGTTGTTAGGGTGGATATGAACCCAGGGGTACAGAGGACAATTCTGTTGCCTTCTGAGTACCAAGTAGCTACAGAATGACTCCAGATTTCCTCCATCAGTAACACCGAGTACAAGAGAAGGGTTTTTCCCATTCTAACCAGCTCTTTGTGTTTTATTCACCACACTCAAACAGGAAACTTTAGTTTCAGTTATACACTTGTATGTATGTATGAGTCTTCATCTCTTACGTAAAACATGAAGTTTCTAACTCTGTAAATTACAGTTTTTAAAAAGCGTGAAAGCCGCTATTCTGGACACAGGCTTAGTAATCAGCCATGGAAAGAGGGATGATAGCATTCACCTGAATGGAAGGAAACGTGACCGGCTAAACTATCAATAAAGGCTTTAAGCTGTTGTTGGGGTTAAAAAATGAAAATAAGCATATCTCTATGAGCTATGAAAAGATAACCTCCCAAGAAAATTAGAAATATGAAGAGGAAGGAATGACAGAAGTGTACCTATGAAGCAATTTTTTTAAAAATTGAGGGACCTGTTGTGTTTGAACTGGGATATAGTCCAACCGATTTTAGTACACAGAGTAAATCTTAAGCAACAACGAACTACTGTAAGAGTCATACTGTCAAGACCAGCAACTCTGAGACAAAATGTTAGGGAGAGAAGGAGCCAACTGTCTACATGCATAATAATTACCTTTCATCTAGTCACTTTTCACCTCATAACTTAGGAATATCAAGCAAAATTCTTGCTTTTGACTAGTTGATTAGAAATCAAGTCTCATCATGAAAAAAGACTCAGAATCATGACATTATAAGAAATCTAAAAGGCATACACAGTCATTCCTCCGTCTGTAGGAAACTGGTTCCAAGACCTTCTATTTTCCCCACTGGGATACCAGAATTCTTATATTCTCTATTCTGTGAAATAGTAGAGTATTCGCATATAACTGATCCTTTTTGATAGCTTTTTTTTTAGTGAAACTTCATCAAAGCATTGTGTGGCTTCTGACCATTATTTTTCAAACAAAGGACTAGAAGAGATTGAAAGTAGAATATGCTAAACTATATAACATGTAAGACTATGTGTGATTTCAGAAAAGTTTTTAGCTATGCACATACATGTATGTATATGTCTTGAGTTGTCACATAAAATACAGTTTCTTACTATTTGGATTACAGTTTGTTTATTTTTAAAGTGTGCAAACCATTGTTTTGTGAGACAAGCCTGGTAATCAGTCACATCCTTCACTTACAAAGAGGGTTAACATTCATCTGGATAGAAGGAAGTAGGGCTGGAAAAACTAGCAATATAGGAGGTAAAATGGAAGATAAAGTATTTTTTTAAATCTCTTAGCTAGGAAGAGTTAACTACATAAAATTAAAATAGGAAGGTAAAAGGGAAAGAAGGGAAAACAAACCAAAAAAAAAGCCTAGTGAACTTGATGAAGACAGGGGTATACACCCTACTTAAAATGTTTAGAGCAAGACATACTGAAGGGACAGGGGACCGTGTGCTTCACATGGAGAAGGTCTTCCTAGTCTTCCCATGAAGCTGAAGCAGATCCTGAGCATCAAGGCCTGCAGGTGGGAGCTTGCAACAGGCCTTCTGACTAATAGGAATGAGGATGTCTAACGAGGTAAATGCCAGTTCACACTCTCCGTCTCACTTAATCCTCACAGCTTTCTGAGGTAGGTAGACTGCTCAGGATGTGGTGGAAGAGCAAGTCACATGCCAGAAACTTTTAAATTCATTATCACAAAATATTGTTAGTTGGTTATTGGACTTCGGAACAGTTTTTTCCTAAGGTCTTGGTGGCCATGGTTCCCATTAGGAGCAGAGGCCACAGCCGATCCCTAATCTAGTGATTCTGCCAGAAACTTTTAAATTCATTATCACAAAATATTGTTAGTTGGTTATTGGACTTCGGAACAGTTTTTTCCTAAGGTCTTGGTGGCCATGGTTCCCATTAGGAGCAGAGGCCACAGCCGATCCCCTAATGTCTAGTGATTCCAATCAGTATACAGACAGACCAGAACTGATACAGAATTACACTGCTTATGTTTCTCTTTTTTAAAACCAACCTCAATAATGGGCTAGGGTGCAGCTGAGACGTAGAGCACTTGCCTTGCATGTGTAAAGCACTGGTCTCAAACTCAAGTATACCTCCATCTCACCCCCCGCAAAAAACCCAACATACAGGATATTTTACATTTCTCTCTTGGAGTGGCAAATCCTTCTATCCCTGTAATTATTGCATTAGTAAAGGCACTAATTCATATATAATATTGTACTAGAGATAAAATGAAATTTGATAAAGGGATAAAGTCAGTTCATATTAGCATGTCTGGGGCAGGGATTTACCTTAGTGGTTCTGCCAAGGTCCTGAGTTTGATCTCCAGTACCAAAAAAAATAAAATAAGCAGGTCTCCCTCCTTTCAGTTTCTTTTCACTCCGGTAGCATGTGATAAATTTTTTAATTAAAATTCTTTCTGTCTAGGTTACATAAATTCTCTATAGATTATAATTTCCATTAATCTGAGTCTGTAAGTGGGTGGCTCTTTCCAAGGCTGCCACGGAAATATATTCAGAGACATGGACAGACAGCAGCAACCTACCTTCATTAATTTTCCAAAAAGACTGCATTGACCTCACTTTTAAAAGAAATTCTGGCTCTCTTCCTCTTGGAAAAATTGCTGCCTAGTGGGCCCTACTGGCAGCCATGCGTAGATGAACCCTGGTGCCCCCAGGGAGACCTACACCCAGACATGACCTAGGCAGTGCTCCAGGAGAAGCTCAGCCCAGTAGGCCAATCCTCTCCATTCAGGTCTACAAGAACATGATCACATGCTGCTCCTTAGGCTGTGTGTAGTGAACTTCAGCAGGAGGAAATGGAGCATGTTTTGGACACCATGGGTTTTGATGTTATAAAGGGCAGGCCAGTTTGCATCGTGTGGTTTGGTAGTATCCATCGCTTCGCCAAAGTGAAGCAGGTAAATTCATTAGAAATTTAGATAAGTCCCCTGATAATAAAGCACTATGTGATGCATTTTCTGCTTTTGTTAACGTCCTTCCTTGTAAGATAGTTATGATGAAAATGGTTCCAAGAGCTATGGATTTGGATGTTTTGAGACACAGGAAGTAGCTGAAAGAGCCATTGAAAAAATGAATGCTTCTAAAATGATTGCAAAGTATTTGTTGAATGAGTTAAGCCTCATTAAAAAATAAGCAGAACTTGGAGCAAGGGCAAAAGAGTTCACTAATGTTTACATCAAGAATTTGGAAAAGATATGGATGATGAGCACTTTAAAGTATCTCTTTGGCAAGTTTGGACCTGCTTGAGGTCTGAAAGTAATGACCAGTGAAAATGGAAAATCCAGAATATTTGGATTTGAAAGCTTTGAGAGACACGAAGATGAACAGAAAGCTGTGGGTGAGATGAATAGCAAGGAGCTCAGTGGAAAACAAACTTATACATTGGTCAAGTTCAGAAAAAAAGTGGATCGCCAGATGGAACTTAAACACAAATTTGAACAGATAAAGCAAGATAGGATCGCCAGCTACCAGGGTGTTAACCTTGACATGAAAAATATTGGTGATGGTATTGATGAACATCTCCAGAAAGAGTTTTCTCTGTTTGGTACAATCACTGGTGGAAATGTTGTACCAGAGGGTGGTTGCAGCAAAGGGTTTGGTTTTGTATGTTTCTCTTCTCCAGAAGAAGCCACTAAAACAGTTACGGAAATGAACAGTAGAATTGTGGCCACCAAGCCACTGTATGTACCTTTAGCTTAGCACAAAGAAGGGCGGCCACCAGGCTCAGCTCAGTAACCAGTGTATGCATGGAATGGCAAGAGAACAAGCTGTGCTCAATCCCATCATCAACCCCTACGAGCCAGCACCTCCTTCAGGTTGCTTCATGGCAGCTCTCTCCCATTCTCAGAGCAGTGCTGCAGACTGTCCTCCTAGTCAAATACTCAACCAAGACCAAGTCCTCGCTGGAGTGCTCAGGATGCCGGAACTCATCCATTCCAGAATACACCTGGTGCTATCTGCCCAGCCATTCCTAGACCACCACTTAGTACTCTGAAACCAGCTACTCCACAGGTTCCACAAATCAACACAGACAACAATCCCACATTCTGCAGCTGCTGCTGCTACTACTCCTGCGGTCTGCATCATTCCTCAGTACAAATGTGCTGTGGCTGTCCACAGCCCTCAGCAGCATCTTAATGCACAACCACAGGTTACCATGCAACAGCCTGCTGTTCATGTACAAGGTCAGGAACCTTTGACTGCATCCACAGGGCCACACCACCCCCAAGAGCAAAAGCAAACATTGGGTAAAGCTCTGTTTCCACTTCCTCAAGCCACACATCCTACTCTTGCTAGTAAAATCACTGGCATGTTGTTCAATATTGATAATTCAGAACATCTGCACACTCTTGGGTCTCTGGAATCCCCATTCTAAGGCTTTTGGGGGGGGGCGGGTGCCAGCGATTGAGCTCTGGTCCTTGTGCTTTTGAAGCAGGTGATGGAACCACTGAGCTAAATTCCTGGCCCTCCATTCTAAGGCTGATGAAACCGTAGCTGTACAAGCCCACCAAGCTAGGAGGCTGCCTCGAAAGCAGTTAATGGTATCACTGGTTGCTAGCTGTTTAAAATTGATCAGGGACCACAAAAAGAAACTCCTGCTTCACTGAAGAAGGATATCTAAACACTGAAAAACTTTAAGTATGAAAATATTGCAAAATATAAAATAGATAAAAAGGAAACTTTGAACCTTGTGTACCAAGCTAATGCTAGGTCTAGCAAAAAATGTCAGTCATAGATTACCTGATTTAAAGGTTGGGAAAAAATCCTCACAAGAATAGTAAAATATAAAAACAAATTCATATTTTAGAGGTCCTGGGAGAAGACTTTTCAGCAAAGTACAAAAATTTAAAGCAGCCATTTCTTTAATCTTGTAATTTTTCAGTGTAGAAGAGCTCAGGATGTCAGTTCTGTTTTAAGTAGCAGAACTGATAACTGAAACAACTTGGATTATAAAATTCTTGCTTTAATACAAATTCCTTGAATAGTGAACTGTTTAATAGGCTTCTTCAGACATGGATCCCCTAGGAAAGCATACAGGATCTGAAATTTAGAACAAATCAGGAAAAATAATTTTGCATTTCTGGTCAAGGGACAATTCTGCTTTATTCTTTGCACTGGAATTCAGTGGGATTTATTTATTTGCAGTGCTGGGGGTGAACTCGGAGCCACATGAATGAAAGGCAAACACTGTACCTTTTAGCTACACCTCCAGTCCCTTACTTTATTTTAAATACATGTTTAACCACTTTATGGTCTGATTCCTAAAGCATTTGGCCATAAATCAACAGAGCAGCACGCATTCAAGACTGGTGCTTGAGGCTGGATCAAGGTCCAGGCTTGTACTAAGACCTTTGGATCTGAAAGTTCTGAGAAGCCAAGTACCAAACAAGCAAAGAGTTCCACACGAAAATACCATCCACAGACCCTGCTTCTCCACTCATTAGCCATCACTCAGCCTCTGCTTCCTGACCAGTCCAAAGCTGTCTTCCCCAAACAGTTGAAGATCTCATGCACACCCATGTTTATAGTAATACAACTTATAACGCTAAGTTATATATAGAAGTAGCCTCTATGTCCCTCAGCAGATGAGTAGATAAAGAAAAAGTGGTATTTACACACCAAGGAGTCTTATTCTGCCATAAAAGAGGATAAACTTGAGTTACTTATAGGAAAATGGATGCACCTTGCGACTGCAGTGTTAAGTGAAATACAACAGGCACACAAGCTTAAATATCACGTGGTTTCTCTTCTATGAGAATCCCAAATTATAAATTAAAGCAAAATAAAAGGCAGATAGTAGGAAGTAGGGAGATCGATCTTTGTCAAATGGGAAGGGGGTCAAGAGATGGAGGGAGAGGGGAGAAAGCTACCAACTACACACCAGAAGTGTAAACATTATGTACTGCAAACATGTACTAATAAAAAATATTAAAATTAAGGAAGAAAGGAGAGGCCCTGGCCTAAACCAGTTGCCTCATCTAGTAGCGTCTTCAGTTGCAACCAGCAGAGGGAGCCAGAGCCACCGAGTCCAGCAAAACCGCAAATACCCGCAGCTGCACCGAGGGACCCAGCCTTTTACCTGATCGTGTTTACCGGCGGGTTTCGGAGGCGGATCAGCGCCAGCGAGTGGGACAGCCGCAGGTACTCAGCCATCTTTCTCTGTCACGGTGGCGCCGCTGTTGTTTGCCCGGAGGCTCAGCCACTTTTCCGGGTGCAGTCAGGAGGGGCGGGGTCCTCTGGGCCAATCGGAGCCGGGCTCCGCTTCCCCGACTCCACCTCGCCCCCTCCTCTCCTCTTCCACCCGGGCTCCTGTCCAGGGTGCCAGCCCCGCGCTCCTCCTCTAGGTTACCTTCCACCTAGATTACCTTCCTCTAGATTACCACAGACCTTCTCAGAGGCGACCCTGGAAAACGGGCGGAAATGACTTGCTGCTTTGCGACTCCCGGGAACAGAGACGGCAGCTTCTTGGGACAAGTTCTGGGTTCGTGGAGTCGGGCAGCATTCATCCTCGGGACCCTTGTGGACAGGGTCACAAGTTAAGCCCCAATAGTTATGTCAGATGATCCACGTCTGAAGCACACAAACCAAACCTCATGCGCTTCGCCCAGAGGAGGGCGGTGCCAACATCAACCAAGTTTTAACGAAACAGTCTTCTTCAATGTCCTACAATATATGGCACCCTGAAGCACTTATGAGCTCCTTGTCTACCCAATTCTGCTCTCTTTCTTCTTTTGTCCCACCTATGGGTTGGGATTTCTAGTCCTTTCACTGATCCATGAACTGAGCACCTATTCTGCGCAGAACTACATTAGAGACTAAAAACAAGCAAGACCCCGCCCCTTCCCTCCAAAAGTTCAGGTGGGATGAGGTTCTTCTAAATGTGAACGGCCTCCCGTGGTTCTCATACTCCACTGGGAGGTCAGAAGGCAGTCTGGAAGTTTCTAAGAAAAAAATATACGCCAGGTGTGCTGGCACACACCTGTGATCTCAGCACTTGGGAGGCTGAGGCAGGAGGATCACCATGAGTTCCACCCCAGCCTGGACTACATAGTTCAAGGACAGCCTTGAGACCCTGTCGGGGGGGGGGGTGTATATATAAATAATATATATATTATATACATAAATATATAATATATATATATATGGAAACTTTCTTTGCTGATGTTTTACAAATTTTAATGACTAAGGATTATCTGCATTATTACTTTTTACCTCTTGAAAATAAAAACAGGTTCCCACCACTAGAAAAGTACTGATTACCTGAAGACTGGTGACCAGCAGCCGTCAGAAGCCACTCAACTAAGCCAAGGACAGGGACTTCAGTGATCCAAATTAATGCTCAGAGATGGACAATCACCAGCACCCCAATGCATACACCTTTGCAATGCATCCTGCCAATTGCCAGGAGCAGCCTCATTGCAGCAACAGGCTGCATAGGTTTTACCAGACTCCATCTAATGCCTCTGAACTCTAAACTCCAGCTTGCACAAAAATCTCTGATATCAACACTTTTTTCTGCTTGTAGAGACTGTGCATGACCAGTCCAGTTCTCCCTTCCTACAAGAAGCAATAAATTGAACTCTTTCCTTCAGGTACTGATGTAGGGGAACAGCTCTGCCATGGCATCCTAATAGGCGGACCATCTCCACCAAGAACAAAAAGACAAGGCCGAACAGCTGTGAAGGGCCTGGAATTCCTTGGGAGCAGGGGCAGACAATAAACATGGCATGGAGCTGTCTTGAGACACTCTGCTCTTTGTAACCTTCTGTTCTCTGATTCTACTTTAATTTTTAGGAACTGTAAATTCAGTCTTCCTTTAATGGAACATTAAATACGTAAAGAAGCAAACAAGTCCACCCAAAGCTGCCCTTCTCAGGCCCTTTCCCAGGTACTAATGTTTCTCACATGATGAGGCATTTTTAGTTGTTGGTGCTTCTTCAGGAAACTCCTCCAACTATCAGTGGGCCCTTTACCTAGCATCCACTTCCTGTGTTCTGTCAGCAATCTGGTTTTATTCAGGTTGCCTTAATTCATGTTTGTTCTTTCCTTTTCCTTAACCATAATTACCTTTTTTTCTTTTAAATTTCAAGTAATGTGCTCTGTTTTAATAGAGTAATTAATTTTTATTGATGTAAACTTACATACCATAGAATTCACTTTAAAGTGTACAATTCAGTGATATTTTAGTATAAGCAAACATCCCAATTAATTTTACATTTCAAGACCTCCAAAAATAAATCCCAGCTGG
Source organism: Fukomys damarensis (assembly GCF_012274545.1). Classification (NCBI taxonomy): domain Eukaryota; kingdom Metazoa; phylum Chordata; class Mammalia; order Rodentia; family Bathyergidae; genus Fukomys; species Fukomys damarensis. The sequence goes on along the minus strand of NW_022900924.1, from coordinate 52,345,122 downwards.
TCATGGTGGCACAAGCCTGTAATCCTAGCACTCTGTGAGTTCAAGACCAGCCTGGGCTACATAGTGAGTTCCAGGTTAAGTCTCAGCTACATAGTGAGACCCTGTCTCAAAAAACAAAACAAAACAAAAAATAAATAAATAAATCCCATACCCATGAGCGAGTCACTACACACCTTTCTTGCTATCTTCATGCAACCATTAATCTTCTCTAACAGAGACACCATTTTTTGTGGATTTGCCTATTCTAGATATTTTATTTTATGGATATATAATTGGAATCAGAAGATATGTAGCCCTTTGTGCCTGGCTACTTTCACTCAGTATAATGTTTTCAAGTTTCATCCATGTGGTAGCATCCACTAGTGCTTCATTCCCTTTTCTGGCTAAGTAATATTTCATTATGCAAATAAACTGCACTCACTATGTTTATCCATTCACCCATTGATGGTAGTTGAGTAGTTTTTTTTGGCTATTGTGAATAATCCTGCTACAAACATTTCATGTACACATTTATGCATGAACTATATTTTTAATTATTTCAGGTATTTCTCTAACTATAATCAATGCATCTATATTTAACTTTTTGAGGAACTGTAGATGCCCTAAATTGGTAAGTTTAAAATATAAAACCATCTCATGAAATGTTGGAACAACTAATTAAGTAGACAATTTATGAAAAGGATGCTACACTTGTAGAAGGAATGGCAAATGACACACACACACATACACAGAGGCACAGAATGGAAATAAAATAATAAAATAATAAAAGGTTTATTTTGTTGGCAAAGGGATGATCACACTAAAAGCAGTGCAATCCTGTACTGGGTTGCAGCTTCTTCTTTTATAGGTTTCACAGCTATGATCACATTCAGGTGGTTACATTTTATTTCCTCAGTTCACATTACCTGTGTACAAATTACTGTAACAAGACAGTTAACTTTAACCCAGACATAACAATTCCTTGTAGTTAGGGAGTTTACTTTAAGATTTGTCTAGCTATGTATTCTGGTGCACAGGAAGGGGGTGTTCAAGGTCAGGGATGAGGCCAGATGTCCCACTTCATGGTCAATGCCTCTGGTGTCTGTTAATTTTGAACTAAACAAAGCAGATTGCTGTTAGAGACATGAGAAGTCATTTTACATTTTCCTAACATTTTATAGGTTTTTAGATTATTTACAAAATTTGTATCACACATATCAGAAATTACACTGTGTTCACCAAGGACAAGATAAGTATGTTTTATGTCATCGTTTGAGAGGTTTAATGCATCCGAAGACCAGAAAAGTTTTGTGTTGTGATTGCTGAGAAGGATATCACAACATCAGATAGTGGAACCTAGTGGATGTGATGCTGGTTATTTGATAACCATGTTTTATGAGTACATATTTGACTGATCACAGTGTTACTGAGTAGTTATATGTGCCAGGTACTGCTAACAAAATGTGAGCAATGGCACTTGCCTTTGTATTGCTTACACAATAGTTCTTAACTGAGGGATGTGTAAAAAGAAGAATACATTTTGAAAATGCACACATCCAACACTTACCTCTAGGAGATTCTGACGCTGGTGGATCTGGCAGTTTAAGAAAGCTCCCCGGGGAGTTCTAAAGCATAACCTTGCTAAGAAACTCTCAGGCGGGAAGCTTTTTGGTGCTATTCTTGACTTCACTTTGCCTTGAACTACATCATTTTCTAAGCTGAGAAACTAATAATGTCAGAATGATTTCAGATATATGTATAATATAATTGCTCAAGTTTTTAATAGCATTAAAAGCAGGAAGCTGTCAAGGAAATTGCCTGCTATTGAAATTAACAGATTGATACAGCTAGATTCTACATGAGTTTGTATCTGCATTAGTGATCATAAATACTCCAATTTTCTCCCCTCCCTGTCCATGGTAGGATTACATTTGCCTATCTACTTAAAGTCAGTCAGCTCATGTGGCACCATTGTGGCCAATAAAACGTTGACAGGAGAGACTAAAAATCAATCCATGCATCACTAGATTGTTTCTTTTGGCTTGGCTAATAGCAATGATTCAGGTAATAGTTGCATGGTCAGCCTGGTTTCTCAAGTGACTCCACTTGAACAGAGCTTCCCTGCAGAGTTCAGTGGTCTTATAGCATAAATAAGAATACAGCATGAATAAGAGTTGCTTTAAGACACTGAGTTACTGATTCAGGACTCTAGAGTGAGTTTATGACAGCATGAAATTTAATGTAAGTTGCTGTGCTAATGTTGAAAAGATAAAAATTTTACAGTCTAGAGGGTCTGGTCCAGAGATTAATGTATATTTTTCTCTTGTCCAGCCTGAGGATTGCCTTGGAATTGGTGAATGTGGGTCTATACCTCTTGAGGGTGACGTCAATGTGAATTACTGTAGCCATCATGTCACTATCAGGAAAGGTGACCTTAGTAAGTGAAAGCAGATACTACTGAAGGCCAAAGACAGAAAAAATGTTAGACACGGTGCTGCATGCCTATAATCCTAGCACTGTGGGAAGGTGAGGCAGGATTGCAAGTTTAAACCAAGCCTAGGCAACTCAGTGACTTAGTGAGACTGTCTCAAAATTAAAAAGGAATAGGGAGGTAGCTTAGTGATAAGGCCCTGAGTTGAACCCCCAGTACCAAAAGGGGGGCAGGTCCTGGATGATATTGAGTTGCTAGAGTAACCAATCTTGATGCCTGTTGTAACATTTATAATAGAAGTCAATATATCCCATTAATGTGTAGGCCAATTTATGTTGTATTCTGTGGAAAATGCAGAGATGTACTCTCTGGACCCCTTTCAACAAATCACTTACTGCCCAGCTACAAGCAGTTCTGAGCTCTCAGCTTCTTCAAAGTGTCCCTCAGCTGCAGACAACCACCTTGCTTGAGCACGTACCCTTCCAGGGGCAGAACGCATCCAGCACAACAGGCTGGCCATTTGATCCTGACAAGGGTACTCCATAGGATCTACTTGCTCTAGAACTTCCTCCTGGGGAACCTGAAGACTCTTCAGATCTATACTGCAGTTTGACATCTTCCTCTCAACAAACCTGCTTCCTCTTTATTCATAATAAAAAAATATTTTCCCACCCCCACTGTCTTGTGGAAATTCAAACTATGATAAGCTTTCTGCTGTGTCAGGAAAAAGCATCCTGAGATTCAGTGGGATAGTTTGAACTCAGTGTTGTCTAAGAGAAGTGCACTTATGTTCTTTCTGATTTTAACTTTGTATTATGGAAAATATGTATATAGAAAATAAAGAGATGGATGTAATGAAACAATGTCAATAAATGACCAGTGTTTATTATCTATTAATCTCCTACATTAATTTAAAATAAGTCCTAGACATTACATTATTCCATTCATTAACACTACAGTGTACTGATGTTTGCTTTGAGATGCAGTACAATGCCATCTTTTTTCTCCATTCTTTTCCAAGTACAACTTTCTATATATTATTTCATCTTTTCTTCCTTTTTCCACCAACATAGCTTTAAAAAGAAAGGTTTTAATGGGGAAAAGGGGAGGAAGAGTAGGAAGAAGGAATACAAGATCCCAGAATGAATCTTGGAATCCGTTCACTCTTTTACTCATTCTACAAACATTTTAGACCTATCATCTGCCAAAGTCTTGGAATGCACAATTGTCATCACCATAGGCAGTTGTTCAGATAGATAGTACCATGTACAATGTCATCTTTGGTCAGATTAACCAGGGAAAGGAGAGTGGGAAAGGGAAAGGGATAGAAAGAGGGAGAGGGAGAGGGAAAGGGAGAAGGAGGGAGGGAAAGAAAGGAAAAGGAGAGAGGGACACAGAAAAGGGGAGGGGAGGGAAGGAGGAGTCACCCACTGCCATCTAGTGGTCACGTGGTATCATGCATTTCTTCCACTAAACAAAATACAGGGTTTGTCCAAGAAAGACTTAGAGGAAATTTAGTCCCCCGAGAAGGTGGAGTGATTGTCATATGACTAGTTAATGGAGATTTATCTGAAGGAAATAGATCATATCGTTTAGTACAGGCTAGCGAGGTCAAAATGTGCAGGACAGATTAGCAAGCTGGAGACCCATGAGAGCTGCAGTTCAAGTTCAAAGGTTGTGTGGAGAAGTCCCATTTACTCCAGGTTTTACCTCAGCCTTTTTACTCTTAAAGCCACCAACTTTACCCAGAGTCTACTGATTGGGTCCATATGCAAAGTCTGCCAGGAGAGGAGGGCTACTGTTTGAAATGAAAAATGCTGTTTGGGAGGAACCCAGCAATGGCCACACCAGGACATTCAAATAATCACCAGAATTATGTGGCATCCATAAGGTTATTTAGCCCTTATCTCTCCTGGTCTTTTTTTCTATCCTTTTGTATTTGAGACTGAAGGTCTTGAAAATAAATATGCTCTTACTCTAACATTGAGATAGATTTGGGGAACAGGACTGATGATGAATATTTTAAAGCTCCACTTCTGGACCCAGCACTGCCACTAACTGTCTGACTTTTTGTTGCTTCTCTGGATCCAGTTTTCCTTAGTTACAAAGGAAAGAGATTGACCATATTGTCTCTAAAGTTCATTTCATTTATCATTCTGTGAATTTTCTGTCCGAAGGATCAATCTTTAAGTGGTCCTCCCATCTCCTCCTTCTCCTCCTTTTCATAAATAATTTATTGAGTACCTCCACCTCTCGAGGGCAGGGCATGGGTTATATTCATTTTTTGCCCCAGTACCTCACACAATAAGCAAGTGCTTTCAAGGGGGGTTAAAGTTGGCTCCTATAAGCGGTTCGATGTCCGGAGAAGCTCATATCTCTGAAGGGGAGGATACCAGAAACCATCATTTCATCACCGAATTAAAAACTGGTTCCAGAATTCCTTCCACTTATATGTTCCAGTGGGGAGCAAGAGTTCATGAGAGAGCAAAATGTATCAGTTAATACTCACTGAACGTATACCTCCTGATACAGCAGCCCTGGATTAACATCATCAAATTAGCGTAATACCTAGGTTGTGGGTACTAGTACTATTGTTTCGCATTTCAAACAGGCACAGAGAGGTTAAATAACTTGCCTAACTCCCACCGTTAGAATGAGGAAAGTAGCATTGGAACCAGACAGTTGCAACCTCAGAACCTGCATTCCGAAGGACGCCTCTGGACTGAGGGTTCAGGAAAACCACAAGAAAAATCTTGTGAGCGCCCCCAGTGGCTGGCCTAATTTTGTAGTTCAAGCAAAGGAAAGTGGCTGTAGAAAGGAAAGCTGTAGTAGCTGACACAAAACTTTGTGAGAGCACTTTTCAAAGATAACAGAAACACACAAAGAAGACCTGGCGCACCTGGGGGATAAGGAAGAACCCAGGAATAGAGCGGAAGTAACGTCACCCAGCGGGCGTTACACTCTCAGGTGGCCCTCAGGATCCGACAAGTTCAGGACGGAAGTGACGCAACGGAAGTTATATCTGGAGGCGGCACCTGGTGGCGAGCGTGTTGTGATGGGAGGGGCGCACGGTCTGTGGCATGCTGGGAGCCTTGGATCCCTGGCAGGTAAGCTGCCGGCCTGACTGGAACACGGGTGGAGCTGGGACCGATGGCCAGGGTTGCTGGCCGCGAATTGGGGCGGAGAGAGGTGGCTCCCACAATAGGTGGTGACTGGAGGGAGGCTTCCTGGCTCGAGACTCCTTGAGGGGATAGGGATGCGGGGAACTCTTGAGAACCAGGTGTGGGGGTCGAGGACTGTCAGGAAATACAGTCTTCTGGTCTTGGAATCCGTCGCTTCTGGCTGTGGGTTGTGGTGGAGAGAACGAGATCTGAGCTGAGCTCACTTCTCACCCACCCCAGCCCGTTATATGGAAGCTTCGGCTTTCTCGTCTCTTAATCTGTAGACTGACTGTACCTTGCCGCTGTCAGGAGTTTTTTAGACGCTGTCAGGAAGGAATGAATGAGTTAATACAAGAAGCCTACTGTGGCTTAGCGGGGGAACTTCTCTCACATCAGTATCCCTGCCTCTGTGACTCCAGTTTCGGTTTGTGCTTGTATAGGGGAGATTCAGGACGGGGGTGCGTGCGTGCGTGCGTGTGTGTGTGTGTGTTACAGTTAACGAACTTTACAAATGTGTATTAACAGTTTTCTCTGGGTGGTCAGCATAAGGCGATTACTATATTTGATTTTTTTCAGGTTCTTTTATACTGTTGTGGGAAGAACGTCTAAAAGGGGAGTGATATTAGGGAGGTCATCAAAGGATACGGTGCAGTTGTAGTGCACTGAGCTGTCGATTGGTGTCTTCGGTGCTTTTAGCAGTACAAACTTCTTAATGTTTTCGTGTAGTGGGGTTGTTTCATAACAAGTGGAAAGAATAATTCATAAAAATCTAATCAGAAGTTTCACCTCACGTGTACACATAAGAACCAGTTGTAGGACACTCCCCAGAGGAATGAATCCCTGAAGATTAATGGGTTTCCTTTGTAAAAAGCATCCTAAAGTGTAACAAAGAGGGAACATGCACTTAAAAAACAAGCACTGTGACCGAGTTGTTTTTGGTTATCAAATGGAATAAAGTGTAGATGGATGAGAGCTGCCCATGAATCGTTACCTATATGCAGTCCCAGGGAGATGACTGTGTATCAGGGCGATCTAATAAGATTGGCTCTTGACGAGTTCCAGACTCAGATTGGCTAGAGTGGAAGACCTTAAATTTATGTCACATTGTTGTGTTGAGTGTGGATTTGTGTTTACAAGAAGAAACTTGTAAGCACTTTCAGATACAGAACCTAGGATATTCTTCAAATAGGTTGAAAAGCTCAAAAGTAGACATGTAAATACATTATTGTAGCATTTAAATTTTCTATGTTTGCCTACTTTTAGATCTTTTCCAAGTTTCTGGAAAATTCTGGTGTCTAAGTACTCCGCATTTTTGTATGCTGTTATTGTGGTGCCATGTTTAGTGTACATATAAATATTATTTTAAAAATAATGTTTTGCAGTCCTCTAAGTTTTTGTTGTCTTAGTCTAATTTTGCCACCTCAATCTACTGTTTGATGTCACATCCAATAAACTTGACACATCTAAGTATGTCTATAGTATAACTGTTACTCATATTGTTTTCCAAGTGGTAACAGGTATGTGCATTGACATTCTTAAGGTTTTCAGTTTTTACAGAGCACTGAAATATATGGACTCTAACATGGACTTTATGTAAAGAAACCCACGGACTATTAATGGACAAAACCATGAATCAGTTTGTACTGTGGCACTCAAATCCTAGCACTCTGGGAGAGGTAAGTTGTTGGCTGTACTTTATATTAGGTAAAATGTTGGAATAGCCTTGGATGGGCAAAGGAAACTTCAGGAATGTAATTGAAAAATATAAGCTTAAATCTCTTCATGTTTTAATCAGGATCTTCCAAAGAGGTTTGTTTTGTATATATGAGACAATTGTTACTATTTCTTTGTCAAATCCATCGTGCATTCAAGAAGTTGACAGGGTTTTTTGTTCCTGGAAGTTTATTGTTCTGCTTTCCTTTTTGGGAGTTTAATGCTTTATAACTTCATAAAAATAAATCCATTGATGCCTTGTAAAAATTAGATTTCATGTCATTTAAATCAAGTAGCATCCAAGTTTAGCTATATAATAGTATATATTCTAGATCTATTAATCAATTATATTTTATGCCTTAGGTTTAAGCAAGAGATCCAAAAGTGTCTTTTTTTCTTTATTTCTTTATTTTGCCTTATTTATTCCTCCTCCTCCTCCCCACCCCTGCTTTTTCCAGTTTCTTTTTGAGACAGCCTCACTGTGTAGCCCCGGTAGGCCTCAAACTCCATGTTCCTCCTGTCTCAGCCTCCTGAATGCTGGGATTACAGGCATGCGCCACAACATCTGGCTTTTATTCCTACACCTACTCCTCTTTCTCTTTGTCCTCCTCTGCCTCCTGGTACTGAGGATTGGACTATATCAAAACATGATGTACTTTTAAATTTTTTTAAAGTTGGGATTACAGGCATTTGCTACCAGGCCTGATGGCTATTTTCTTTCCATTTTTCCCACTTATTCCTCCTTTCCATCTTTCCTTTCTTGCATTTCTTAGATAATTCATCAGCCCTTTTTATACAACTTTCTATTCAGATAGTAAATTTTTTCTCTGTTTCTGTTTCTGTCTCTGTTTGTCTACCTGTCTCTCTGTCACTTTTCCTAATTCAGCAGTTTGTTAATTTTCAAAACTTTAAAAAACAAATAAAAAAAAAACCCTTAACTTTGTGGTGTTTGGTACCTATTAGTCACTGACCATTTAACTCATAATTTTTTTTCTGGTCTCTTTTGTAGGTATTCTGGCTTCTTGTTTAGAATTTGTTTAATTCTATTAGAAGGCAGTACTTCTAGGAATTAATCTTTTACATCTATTTGCATTTGCACACAAAATTTGCATAGGAAGATATCTGTTACGGTATTGTTTGATATTAAAAAAAACTAGAAATAATCTAGACATGCTAGAACAGAGGCCTGGTTAAATAAATAACTTCATACAATGTAATACTTTGAGGCTCTTAGAATGAAGTGAATCCAATAATGCAGATATGGAAAAATCGCTAAGATAACTGAGAAAAACAATACAAAACTATATCATAGTGTGAGAACTATATGATAATGATAAGAAGCATATATTTACTACTTACGTATAAAAATCTCTTCAAACCTATATAAGGAACTATAGACAGAATTTCTTGGAGAATGAGACTAGAGATCTTGTCTACTTGTATTTTTAATGTATACTGTTTCTGATGGATTGAATTTTTACTATGAGCATGTTTTATTTTTGTAATACTAAGGAACAGTCAGGCTTTAGGATAATTTAATGAATATTCCTTATAGCTTTCTGTCCTTAAAATCATTTGCACTATTTAAGAGTGCAGTTAGACCGTATGCTATTGTTTTTCAGAGCTCAAGGAAGGTTTGGCAATATTCTAATTGGCTTTAAACCTTGTCATTACTCAGGTACATTGTATAGAATGTTGCTGACCTGACCCAGTGATGTGATGGTTATTGCCTTTGTTTGCAAGCTAGGTTTGTATTGCTTTGGCAGGTTCTTCTGAGCATCTCAGTTTTACTAAATGGGATGGGCTTTGTTTTATTTGAATTGCAACTTAGGTACTCTACACCCTTTCCTCCCCTCTCCCCCATCCCTTTCTTTCTCTTTTCCTCCCATCACCCCCTTCCTTCTTTCCTTCCATCTTTCTTTCTTTTGTGGTGCTGGAGATCAATCCCAGGGCCTCGAGTAAGCCAAGCAGGCACTATAACACTGCACTACATCCCAAGCCCCTGGATCCTTTATTCTTTAAACAAGTCTTGCAGTTAGTGTTTGACCTTGTTCTTGATGTTTAGCATTGGCTTAAGGCATTTCAAAGAATAGCTTGTTCTCTATTAATAAAATCAATAAACTACAAAGATAATTTAGACAGATATACATGGATGATCTCATTCTCTGTTACTTTGAATTGGTCGATTATCTGCTTGGACTCAGCAGAAATGGTGACTTTTCTCTGTTTTTATCTTCTCGTATGTTTATTGTGGGACATTTTGAATAATAGCAATAGTAAAGTGAATTATACAACAAATACAAAAATATAATCTTAGTTTAATTAATAAAGGGATTTATGTGAAACTTGGTTGAGAATAGGGTATATAAGATACATACCTTTATACTACTGGTTGTGTATCTTATAAAACCATAATGATGATCACTAAAATAGTGGCTGAGTCATGTTTAATAGAAAAAAACAGGTTATGTCAAATATTTATTTTTGTAGTGCTAGACATTGAACACAGGGCCTTGTGCTTGCTATGCTATGTACTCTACCACTGAGCTACCCCCAATCCCAACCATTATTCTACTTTTTTGAAATGAGGTTTCCCTATGTTGCTTAGGTTGGTCTCGAACTCCTGGGCTCAAGTGATCCTCCTTCTTCAGCCTCTACAAGCATGTATGCTTTATACTATATTTTAGCAAAGAGTCACCTCTGTATTAAATGACACTTTGTTAAGAATTTAATCACTGTGGCCTCAAAGGGGAATCATTGAGAAGGTTGCCTACCGTGGGACTCTATTCTTGCTAAGAGAATGGCTAGCAATGACTTGACTCCAAGGGTAGATTGTTTTCCTGAATCAAGATGCTAGGATATGGTAAAAATGGCATCTATTAAGGAAATTAATGTGAATGTAAAACTTAGATGTCGAGAACATAGAATTGAGAAATATGCCTGTACATGTGTATGTGCATACACATAGATATACGATACATTATATTACATTTATATATATAATTTCCTGGAACACCAGAAATTTCAGATAGGAAGTCGTGTAGTTAGTGCAATGAAAATTTTCAAAAGTCAGCATTTTAAGGCCTCAGTGATAGGAAGGCAGAAAACCCTGAGAATGAGAAAATGAAAATCTAGCAACATAAACAATTACAGCTAAGAGTATCTAAAATTCTGTTTGCTGATATATATGTATATTTTTGGGAGGGAGCTCAGAATTTTATTGCTTTTCAACTTTAATTGAACTAGATCCAAAGCCTTTCCTACCATTCCAATTATGTATAATCAAGATTAAGATTAAATAGACCCAATTAACCTATAAAGTGTTAATATACAATATATAAAAACTGATTTTGTTACTACATTGCCTTGAAGAATAAGAGAACTGTTTTAATTAATTTCATGATTAAATAAAGGAATAACTGTGATAATTGAGATTGAGGGGACTAGAACTGGTTTTTTTTCCCCCAGGAAATAGAAGATTTTAGGAATACTGGGGAAATTCCATAGGCAGTATGTTTGTTCTCTGTTTAGTGCAAAATTAATCGTGAATTTGAGAAAGTATTAAGCTTGTCAATGATGAAGCAGATTGTGTTAAGAGACTGTGAGCTCTGGGTCATTAGTTTTGTATTAGCAAAGTTTGAAAATCATGAATATTGTAAGAGGATTTTTCACTGTATGGGAAAGTGTACTAGATTATTTTGAAGGCTTCTTTCAACTTCTAAAACATTTTTTGTAGTGTAATAAACTGATTCGTTGCAGATATGTTTACATTCTACTATTCCGATATTTAAGTAGCAATTACCAGCTTACCCACTGGTCACTAACCCACTAACCTCACCTCATCCATAATCAGAATACAAACTTAAAAATTACCTGTGCACCCAAAGTATAAGGCACAAAATCCACTTGTTTTTCTCAGATCCTTACTTGGTTTATGTATTTTTATTGTAGACACAGTTCTAACCAGCCTAATTAACTGGTACCTCGCTCTCCAGGATACAGAAAGCAACAAATTGTGATTGGTTTCAGCACTCATTAGAGGTAGGCCCATCAACAGGATGGAAAGGAAAAAAATCATAAAGCAGAACAGCTAATTTTAAAATTGAAGCAACCTGTGCCCTTTTGGTTATATGAAAACAACAGAGCTCCCAAATGATAACCCTGACTGAATGTAAATAATTTATATTTAGTATTTTCTATAGAAGAAGACAAGGAAGAATACCTGAATTTTAGAAAAATTTATTTCGTGTACTTGATAATAAAAGATATGCTTGGGCCGGGAATGTAACTCAGTGGTGTGGTACCTGCCTGTCAAGCTGAAGGTCCAGAGTTTGATTCCCAGTACCAGGTGTGTGTGTGGCGGGGGGAGATATGCAATTATTTTGGCATCTGGAGAGGCTGCATTGTAATGGGAAGAACAGACCTGAGAGTTAAAGTAGCAGCTCTGATTCTGGGTTCCAGTATTTGCCAGCTATTCTAACTGTTATATCAGGGAAGATAAATAGTACCTAGATAAATTGCCTATATAAATAGTAGCTGTTTTTGTTGATATTTCATTACCATAAACTCACTCTTCACAGATCTTAATATATATAAGTTTAATATATTTATTAATGCTGATAATGGTGGTGGCATGCTTAAAAACTTCAAAAAATTACACAAGTAATTCATGTCTACTTCACAAAAATTAGGATACAGGAAAAAATGCCTGGGGTTCACCTATTGCTTAGAGGTAGAGGGAATGCTTAACATATGAGAGGCCCTGGGTTCAATCCTAGGGTGGGAGCTAAGCAAAAAAAGGGAGTAAAGTCACTTATAATTCTTTATCACTGTTAATATTTTTATGTCATGCTTTATGTTTTAAACTGCTTTGACATTCCTGCTGTGTATCACTTCTGAGCCGTGACTTCTAAAACTGTGCATTGCTACTCTTGGGTATTTAATCAGTCATTGCGCTTTTTCATCAGAATATACAAAGAAAGATTGTGACGTGGCTGATTAAAGCCATGATTAAATGACCCGTGTCCTGGTAAATTTTGTTTTGTTGAAACCAGTTTTGTAAAGCAGTGGGTGTAGCTTTGGCCAGAAGGTCTGAGTTTAATTCCTGGCTCCACTTTTTATTAGCTAGATAATTATCTGAGTTTTTAAATTTCTCTGTGCCTCAGTTTCTTAATCTGAGAAAATTAAGGGTGATAATAGTATTTAATTCATGGAGTTTCTGTGAAGATGAAATGAATTAATCTGTACAAAGTAATTCGAGCAGTACCTGGCACAATGAAAGACTCCGCAAATACTATTAGCTGCTATTAATTTTTAAGAGCTCATTGGTTTCTTGGAAAAAAAAAAGGTTTACAGGCATGAAGTAAAAGGAAACAGTTACAATGAGCACAGAATTAAGTCATTGAAATTAACAGTTCTAACAAGAGGTAAGAAGGAGGGATAGAACAGAACATCCACTGGAGAACATAGGCTGTTGCTAATTATTTACAGAACTAGAATTATAAATGGATACAACTTTTCTTTGATTATATTTGCACATATTTACAATACTTTTGCTATATGTTTTTTGTATGAACCCCTGCAAAGGGGTCTATTTTTCTCCTTGAAGTCTTTACTACTTTTTCTCCATGCTTAGAAAAATATCTTCAGGGCCCGGGATTTAGCTCAGCGGTTTGGTGGCCTGCTTTGCAAACGCAAGGACCCAAGTTCAATCCCCAGTACCAAAAAAAAAAATCTTCAAACCATAATAGTCTTATTTCAGTTTCTTTCTTAGCTTCACAAAATCAACTTCATTTGATGCTGTCTTTCAACAAATATTTTGGCCTTGCTTTCAGACCTCAAAAGCTCTTGAAGATAATCAGATACCTCGGAGAGTGAGCAAAGAGATTCAAGAAGTTTTCCTTATATCATTTTCTTTGACTACAGATAGATGCTCCGTGGTTCTGTAAAGGACTTCAGATTCTGTTGTAGTTTGTAGTGTAGAATATTAAAGAGATAAGCCAGTGAACATATTTTGCATATCTTTTTAAAACCTTTTTTTTTTCCTTTTTCATCTTTCTATACTTTTAACATGATATCTAGCAATCTGATTAATTATTGAGCAGACCTTTTTAACGTCCCCTTTTAAAAACAATCATTGGACTTGCTAGTGGAATTTTTTTTTTGTTTTGTTTTTTCAAGCATCAAGTACCAAGATTTTGAAGACCATGTCCCAACACCATTGTGCATTCAAGAGTTCACTGTGAATAACCTCATCAAGACTTAGATCTTCTTCAAAGGCTTCAGTTGTCATCTTCACTAAAGCTCTCCATCGAATCCTCTGACAAAAGCAAAAGCTGAAAGGGAATAAAATCCATTAATCCATTAATAGCCCTTCCTCTAACTTCTCTTCAATTTTCTTGGCCACTGGGTTCCTTCATATTGTTTATGTTTCTTTAGACAGGAGCTAAAGAAATGGTGCTTCCTAAAAAGTATATGTTCTGTGGCCGTAAGTTTTTATTGATAGAGAAGCAATGGTATGATAAGCTTGGAATTAGGTCTTTTGTTATTTTCTAGAAAAAGTTGAACCAGTAATATAAAAATGAAGTGCTGGGGATTTGGCTCAGTGGTTCTGCCACCTGCCTCACAAGATCAAGGTCCCGAGTTTGATCCCTGGTACCAAAAAATATATACATATATATATAAAAATGAAGATTACATTTTAAAAATATTTGCATTTAGAGTATATGTTTAGAATGCATAAGGCCCTGGGTTGAATTCCCATTTATAAATAAAATAAAATTTCTAAAATGTTATATAGTTCAATGAATCAATTTATACTTATATATCTATATATCATATTAACATACATTTACATATTAATACATTAGTTTAACATATTTTTGTATATTTAAAATATATTTTTTGAAATGAAACTATACTTTCAAAATTATGTGGCCTATGGAAAAGAGCTTCAACCTAAAAGCAAATGGTTCTTATTCTGTCTCCATACTAGCTGTATGATAGCTGAGCCTGAACTTCATTATCTGTAAAGTGAGCCTGCTATTTTCCCCACCTACCTCACAGGGTTGTTGTGAGGATCAAACAAAATAAAGTACGGAAAAAAGGCTAATAAAATGTGTGATATAAACATCAGGTCATGCTACCGAATTGTAAATCGTTCCCCATTCTCTTGGGCCATTGGGAAAAATGGGTGATTTAAACACACTGTGAAAGCACATACCATGTCCAGGCTGGATACGTGAAACTGAGCCTATGTTAACAGTTTTGTTTTGTTTTTTAAATTTTCTCTGAGTACTTAGAATACTATCATAGGCTAATTCTAAGAAAGAAAAAACTATGTTTCCTTAGAATTACAAATTGGCATTGATTATGCTCTAGACAGAGCAGCTAAGAGTTATAGCATATTAGTGGGTTGCATATACCTTTACTACACTGCAACCAGCACTTTTATTTAACTGAAAGAATGAGCAAGATATTTTGCAATGCATCCCACATAGTAAGAATAATACTGTTTTAGTTTGTGTGTGTGTGTTTAAATATGTATGTAGCTGGTTAACGTAAGTGCATTTTTTTGTGTGAATCAAAGTTCCTCTTTGTAAATGTAATTCTAGGACTAGTGCCTTTCTGTGCATTTGGATTCTTAGGAGACTCAGTGTTTCCATATACTACTGTTTGTGACAAAGGAATTAACAGTTAATATTTGACTTTCAGTTTAAGGGAAATTTTTTAATTTCATAGAAAAAGCCTAAGGTTATAATACCATTTCTTCTGCCAGTTAGACTGTTTGGAGCATTTAGATGATTGGTTCAGCCTCTATTCCTAGAAAGATTGTGTTAAATGTTTTGGTTTTTATTTATTTATTTATTTATTTATTTTACTTTTACCTTTCTGGCCATATGCAAACAAAAAAATTCCCACTTAGTTTTGGTACTGTTTGAAGACTTAAGTGGAAAAAGGCAATAAAGAATGGAGTTAAAATGATTGGAGTTTGGTGGTCTCTAAAAGGAAAAATAATGCTATTTTTTCTATGAATAAATTTATCTTTAATGATTTAAAATAAATAAGTCACTGGCATTAGCTTGTTCATTTCCCCCTAGCAATAGCTTTCCACATCTTTGGTGATATTATAGATTAGGAATAAGTGACTTTTATCATATTTCTGAGCAATAGAAAATGGCTTCTTCCTCAAAAGGTTATACATTCCAATTCATTGATGAGGAAATGATTCGTTATTTCTTCAGTGTACTAAGATGCTATATTTGGTGCCATGGAATTACTTATTTAAACTGTGATAGGTTATAAAAATTGATTTTTCTCTGCTTAAAAACTATATATGCATATTACATATATATATTTCTAACAATGTGAATATTAGGAGATTTAAAATGTAGAACTCAGCTGCTTCATTTTTCCTGAATAGTCATGATCACCTTTCTTCCATTGGTGGAAACAACAAACTGTAGCTAGTGCATATTGAGGCTCTTATGTGTATATCATAAATGGCTCATTACCAACTATGATTGGCTTTTAGATGTTCCTTACCACACACACCAAAAACATCACATTGACATTTACTACTCCATCACATAGAAAGTAGAATCTACTTATGAAAACATTCAAGAAAAGTCATTTGATAAACCATCCTTGACCATATTCCTCAACCATCATGAATCCAGTCAGTCATTTAATTCTTTTCCTCCTAAACATCTTTAAATATTTCTCTTTCTGTTCTCATCTCTCTATCCTCTTTCTGTTGTCATCTTTCCCTGAGCTTCTGCAGTCTCTTGATTGTTCTATATTTACTTTTCCCTCCTTTAGTCTCATTGCTTTTAGAATAATCTCTTAAAAATACAACTCTAATCTTTTTAGCCCCCCAATCTAAACTCTTGATATTGCCCTTAGAATTCAACTCAAAACATTTACTCATTCTTCTCTGTCCACTAACTTCCAACCTCAATGGCCTTCCAATTTCCTGAAGATGCCATTTTATTTTTTCTTCGAGTCTTTTGCAGATGCTCTTTGTTTGGTACCGTCTTGTGCCTCCTAGCCTCTTCACTTAACTCATTCTACTTATACTGCCAATTTCTTTAAATACTATTTCTTCAGAGAAGTTCCTTGCCACACTCTAGACTAGATCAGATCTTCCCTTCTTATCATTCTCTAACAAATCACCCAGTTTCCCTCATAGTTATAGCATGGTTATAATTATTTGCCTAATCATTTGTTAATCTTACCCACTGGCCTAAACCTTCGTGAGGACAAGTAATGGTGTGTGTTTTATCTGTCATTATATGCCCAGTGCTTAGGAAAATACTTAGCAAATAATAGGGGTTCAGTAAATATTTGTCAGCTAATTCTTCCCACAGCTACCAGTCTTCACTCAGATATTTCAGTACTGCAGTTTCTCTGGGTTGTTTATTTCCTTTGTTTGCAGCCTTGGAGGTTGGGGGGCTTTACAACCCTCTTTTCTTGTTGCGAGGATAAGCCAGAGTCGTTATAATCATCTCTCACAGCCTTACCAGGTAGACCTGTGCTGTCCCTTTCTCTGCCATCTAACAGACTGACTCATCCATGCTGGGCTTTTGGCCATGGAAAGACCAGTCTTTCTTCTGCCTCAGGACTTCTGTGTTTGATATTCCCCATTCCTAGAGTTCTCTGTCTTAGGTACCTGTGTGGTTTAATCCTTCACCTTTGTGCCCTTCAGGTTATGATATGTCACCTTCTCAATGAGGCCCTTTCTGAGCATCTTAAACTGTCACCTAACTATGTGGCATCCCTGGTCCGCTTTTCTGCTTTATTTTTCTGTATGTACTCAGTACTGACTGACGTACTCTTCACCAGTGTTTCCTTTTTTCCTAGGAAAGGTGACGTGGTAGGCACCTAGAACATATTTATTCCATCTACTCCCAGAGGTGCATATTTGGGAAGAGTGAGACCTATAACCTATATTACAAGGGTTTAATATTTCAAAATGATTTTGTAAAGGTGACTTTAAATTTATACCATGCTTTGTTCTAAAAATATTTGAATTGGCTTCTAAAATTTTTGCAGTACAATAAGATGCAGACAGGTAAAACAAAACAAAGATAACATAATAATATTAAATAATAAAGTTAACGTACAGAAGGACCTGCAGAGTGCAAAAGGCATGTTGTCAACTTGACTCAGAGTTGGACTGTTCAGGAATTCTCAAAACCTACTTAACCATAAGAAATAGTGAACTTGCTCTCCTTTCTGTATTGAGATGCATTATGGGTATAAAATGTACGCAGTGTGTGGGTTGTAAGGCTTTGCTCCATCTGAGAGATGTCAGCTGTGGCTACCAGCCCCTGCTTATGTCATGTCTAGGACATTTCCAAGGTTGATTCAAAATTAGTAACTGGATATTTTTGAAACTCAGATGTCAGAGATTCTAATCAGCACATTAATTACTCTGGTTTCTCCTACTCTAATCATGAGGTGTCTGAGAATCTAATATTTGTACCTCCTTCCCTTAGAGGTAGGTAATTGGCAACTTAGAAATAGTTCTTTATATAGTTGACAACTGAACTGGGGAGAAAGCAAGCCAGGAGGTAAATTAGACTTCAAGAAATCTTTCACCCATGCAGTAACCAAACTCTGAGCTATCTTTTGTGTGCAGATAAAGTTAAATGGGATGTTAAATGTACAGTACATGTCTTTTTTGGTTCCTGGTATATACACTTTTCTAATTCTATTTCATGCATTTTTTGTTGTTGTTGTTGTTTTCCCCCTTTAAAACTGAGTCTGAGAACTGTGATACCTGCAGACCAACAATAAGGCAGAAGATGTGCAGTTGGTCTGTGCCCCTTTCAGTAAACTCTGCTGTACTTTTTGAACAATACTGATATTTTGAGTCAAAAGATGAAAATGTTTAGTTAACTGGTGTTCTATTGTCAAAATATGCTAGCTATTATTTCACTTCTTTTTTTAGCCTTGCTTCTTTTTATTTTTGACCTGGAAATAAACAGTATTTTTGAAGTCTTAATCATCTGTCTTTCCTCACTTTTTGGAGTTGAAAGAGGAGATATATACTTTCACATATTTCAAGGAATATATATAAGGAAATACAGTAACACTACCACAGAACTGTTAAAATGGACTCTGCCCATAATAGAAAATCATTTTCCCAAAACCATTGTCACACGTTGATTAAAGGATCATACTGTATTATATTTAATGTGTAGGTATATATAGTTCTAACTTTCAAATATGTTAATTGAATTTGTCCTACACATTTAGTTGATGGAGCTTTATGTACATTTTTGAAGAAATCAGCATCTCTTCTTTCAGGCATTTGTTGAGTAACAGAAGAAAATCTAAGAACAGACAGAACCATCAGTGTGAAGATAATGCAGAGGTCATCATTCTTCTAGCATAAGTGATGGAGAAGCAGAAAGATCATATTCTCAGTAAAACTGTTGAAGTGGCAGAAAGAAAATATACCCCCACCATTTGCTTACACAAATTTTGCCATGCAGTGAGGACAAAAATACTGTTAGCTCAGAAGATCTGAGACAACTAAAAGGGACTCTGTATGCCAGAGTTCTGAAATGATGTTAAGTTTGGACAATGTTGCTTTTTTTATATATTTATAATGCATATTAGCTTTTTCCAAACTTATATATAGCCAGAACTCTTTTTTGCTTAATAAAAACCTACTAATAACTATTGGAATAGTTTTTCAGGAAATTCTATTTTAGATAAAAACTAAAGATAAAATTAAAAATATATACATGCACATACATATGTACCTATAATATTCTACAACAGTATTGAAAAGATCATGATTTTAAATAACATTTTAATATCCATCCTAGTGAGTATAGATGTTAAAATATTAAAATTATTCCAAAACTGGATATCTGATCATTAATATGTACACTACTGACATGGTTAATCTCTTTTTGTGGAAATACCTTCTTGGTTGGCCTCCACACCCTCTGGGCTTTCCTCATACTTCTCTATTCCTTCTAGACTTTGTTGATTTCTCAATTCCTTGACCTCTAGTTATTAGTGTGCCCTAGAGTTCCATTCTAGATGTTATCTGTGTATTTTAAATCTGTGTTCCTTTCTCTTAGTGATCTCATTTACTTTCTTGACGTTAATGCCATCTTCATAATGTTGACTTTCACTTTTATCTCTGGCCTAGACCTCTCCTCTAAGCTCTAGACTTATATATATATATGAAGTGTCAGCATCTCCATCTGTATGTCTAATATTCATCTCAAACTTTTTAACATGTTCAAAATTGAACTCATCTTCCTCCCATCAAATTTCTCTTTGGTTTTCCTATCTCAGGAACAAACAATTCCAAATGTCCTTTTCCTTGGTGTTGAAATTATCTTTGATTCCTTTCTCCACAGTCTAATCTAGAAAGTCCTGCTGACTCTACATATGT
This sequence comes from Fukomys damarensis, assembly GCF_012274545.1. NCBI lineage: Eukaryota > Metazoa > Chordata > Mammalia > Rodentia > Bathyergidae > Fukomys > Fukomys damarensis. The sequence goes on along the minus strand of NW_022900924.1, from coordinate 52,325,417 downwards.
AGCCAGAATCCTTTCTCTACTGCTATCCCTTGCAATTGCCTCCTGACTTATTTTCCTGCTTCTATTTTCCCTCTTTCAATATATTAGTATGACAGCCAAAGTGATTGATCCTCTGAGAGCCTACAAAGCTTCAGATGTAGAAAAGATTTATTTTGCTCATGGTTTTAATCGATGGTTGATTTGGCTTCATGGCAGAAACATCATGGCGGGAGAGCATGGTGGAGGAAAGCTTGTCACCTCGTCACTACCAAGAAGGAGAGAGAGAAAGGAAGAGCCAAATAGAGAAGAAGAAGTCAGAGTCAAGAATATACCTGTCAGGGTTACTCCTCAGTGACCCCTTCCTCTAACCAGGCCCCACCCCCGAGAGCACATTCAGCTATATGCTCATCAGTGTTAATGAGCTTAGTGTCCCCATCATCTGATTATCTACACTGCTGAACACGTGAGCCTCTCAAGGGACACTTTTGATCCAAACCCTAACAAAACTAATAAGCATCAAGTGACATGCTGAAATAAAAAGAAAACTGATGAGATGTACAAGACATGGAATTCCTTTGATAGGGTTAGTAACAGGGTACCGCTAAGGAATTTGAAGATACGTTATTAGAAAATACCCAAACTGAAGCACAAAGAGAAAAATAATAATATGGAAAAGAAAAAAGAACAGTAGAAGAAAAGGGAAAGCGACAATAGTGTTACTTTTCAACTATTCGGCTATTCCTATTGGTGGGCATTGGGAATTGGTACCTGTCACCTGTACCCATTTCTCCTCATTCATGTTATGTTCCTTACTGCTTCTCTGTTCTTGCTGCTTTCTCCTTTCTGCTTTCTCCTGACTGTATTCAGTCAGCAAAGGCTCTACCCACTTTCCAGATGAACTCACTCTTTTGATAGAGCTTAAGAAAACCTTGTAGGAGTTGAGTCACAAAGTACTTTGAAATAAACTATTTTGTACCTCTAAAATTTGTATTTCTGAAGAGCTTAAACAAGTGGTACGTTCATGTGCCTGGTATCAAAGTACCAGTTCTCCTATCTTAGAATGTTTCCTAGGGATGATCCTACTCTTAGTAGTAATGTCCTTTGTCTCCTCCCTTCTTTGTTAATTCATCAATGCTATGTGTTTACTACTCTTAGCTGAAGAGTCACCTTTACTCACTTTCTGGGCACTCTGGGGAGGTCCTCAGGCCTGTCAGGGTTCCCTGGTGTCTCAGAGTTTACAGTCCCTCACATTGGAATGTAGAGCAATTTATTGTCTGGAATCCCTTTTCCTCATTCAGTTATTTTGGAAGAGTTACTATACCTTTGATTGGAAATAAAGGGGATGGGGTTATTAAGGTAATCTTTCATATTTGCATAAGTGATCTATTTTAAAAGTTTGCTGTATATGCTTTCAAAGGAAAAGAAAAAGGAAACAGCTTACATTGTCCATCAAGAGAAGCTGGATGAATAAGCTTTGCTGGATTATACATTCATTGAAATAAAATTCAACAGTTAATTGTAGAGCTTCTTGCATCAACATGGATCCATCCCAAAAATAATACTGAGTACAAGCTGTGAAATTTATTGCCCTTGTAAGAAGCTGAGTGTTATTTAGAAAAGCAGTGAATAAGAAACCACTGTGTCCTTGCTGTCACAAATAATTTCCGGGACTGGGCAACCAAGGGATTTTTGAATTCTGTTTGTCCATAAGAAGTTCTCTCTCCCCTGATTACTCTGAAGGTTTCCTGTCTGCCACAGGATTTAGAGCAAGGAGAAGGGCATTAACTTGTATAGCTTCTTCTTCCAGTTGAACTCTTTGACCCTTCAGGACCACTGCTGCATTTTCGTATCTGAGATGCAGATGGAAGATGAAAGCTCCAGTCTCCTTTCTGATTTTGTCTCTGGCTGTGCTTTTGAGTCCGTACCTGCAAGTGTGTTTCCAGGGTCATCCAGAGACTTGCACAGAGATTGGGGGTCACCCTCTGGCTCTGTCCCCAGCCAGATTTTACAGTGCATTGTAGCATCTGCAGGGGCAGGAGGGATTGACAAGATTGCGGTAGAAAATTACCCGGTAGAATAGTTGGGGTTTATACAATGCAGACATTTCCCAGTTAGTGCTGCTTCCAGAAGGGGACAAAATATAGTCAGGGCACTTCTAAACAAATTAACACTTATCAGTTACACAAGGAATATCCATTGAAGAAGTGCTGAAATCTAAAGCATCCCAATGCAAGTAAATTACAGAATTTTATGCAGTGTACAAGATACTATTTTGACCAAAGTGGAAATAGGTAGTAAAGCTCTCCCAGGAAAACTCCTGGCATGTATAAACCAAGGAGAGAAAGTAACCAATGAGAGAAAGTAAATTTGAAAGTATATTATATGAACATATTATATGAAAGTATAATATATTAAAGTAAAACTTTAATGAAACATGGCTATACTTTCTGAATTTCATGAACAAAATTAGTAAGGAAATTGAAAATAAAAATTTGAGTAAAACAAGTTTCAAAAGCATTTTTGACATTTTCATGAAAAAAAAATGGTACTTTGAGATAAACAACAAATTCAGAATGGAGATTGAGCTAATAAAAAGGAGAATGTGGAAGTCATTTGTGAGCTAAAACTGGAAAGTTCTTTGGATAAATAAAGAGAAGTGACTTTATGCAGTTTGTTAATTACTGTGTGATCGGTCATAGTACTATGACAATGTCTCTATTTTGGACATGGGTTTCTGGGGTAAGGCAGAAGGATATATTGGCAAAAAACTGTTTCTCAGAAGGTTGAAGTGGAGTGAATGAGATCCAGAAGTGTTCAGTTTATTACATATTACTATTCTTTGATTAAGCTATTTCAAAGCTAACCACAGAAAAAAGGAGAGAAATCTAAGCAGATGATAATCAATTTTTGAGTCTTTAGCATATAGTAAGTCAGTCAGAGAAATTTTGG
>NW_022900924.1:52308811-52321925 GCF_012274545.1 Fukomys damarensis | reverse complement strand
AAAAAAAGCACTGAGTATATTTTCCTTTACTTGAGAAGTGTTATTGTGTCATAAAAATAAAAATGTTTCTTGATTTTTGCATTTTAGAGTTATTTCTTGATAATTTCATAAAAATCCTTGCAAGGAAAATAACTTCTTTGGAATTTTTAAATTATAAATACACTTAGACCAAAATATAAGAAACAAAAAAGAAATCTTGAAATCTGTTCCTACCCCTTCCAGATGCCAGCATTTTAATTAATATCCTTTGAACCATCTTTATATTATATAGCTTTAAAAAATATGAATAGAATGCCAGGTGTGGTGGTGCATGCCTGTAATGCCAGGACTCAGGAGGCTGAGGTAGGAAGATTGCCACTAGTTCAAAGACAGCCTGGCAACATAGTGAGTTCAAGGCCAGCCTGGACTACATAGTGAGACTCTGTCTCAAACAAAATAAGTAAATAAATGACTAAATAAATAAATGAACCAAGCATGTGAATAGAAAAAACAAACTCAAACTCAAGTCTCTCCTGTACTCTCACTCAACAACAATCAGCTCAGAAGACTTATGCGGGCATAGGCGTTCCCCACACACCACGCAATCAGTTCTGCAGTAGACAACACTGGATGTCTTCCAGTTCAGTTCAGTTTTTACACTATCTTGTGAGAACATCAGATCCCATAGGTTAAAGACTCAGTCCCCAAAACTGAAACCATTTTCAGATGCCATTTGCCAGCCCCAGGCTGTTTTTGCCTGTGCTTCTGACCCCCCGGTTATAAATCAGAGCTCTGGCACCCTCTTCGTGTGCTAGAGTAGCTCATGCCACTCAAGGATGTGCTTTTGTTACAAAGGGTACACGTGAGATGCATTGGGCAGGGCGTGACAGAAGGGACTGGGACCCCTCCTGGACTCTCCATGTATTCAGCTGTCCTGAAGCTCTCAGAAAACTGTCCTTGGGTTTTTTGAGTGATTCCTTACATGGGCACAATAGATTACACCACTGACTTATGTAACCCGTAGCTTCTCTCCCCTCCAGGACAGCCTTCTAACTCTGCCTTCCCTTCCACAGACAGTCCCGAAGCCATGGAGGGCAAACTAGCCTCAGCCAGCTCATTAGCAAACTAAAGCGTATTTACCACTTTGAAGATCCTAAGCATTTTAGGGATTATATGACATGAGATGAAGACCAAATACATGTATTTTACAAGGCCACTGGAAAGAAAAAACAAAGTATTTTAGGAAGTTAAAATTAGGACATAATTGTAATTGTTAATATTAAGTATCTTGCTAATATTTTGAGAAATCATCTTTTTTTTTCTTTTTGCTAAGTAGATGAGAGTAGGGAAGTATAAATGGAAGTGAAGTCCTTGGGAGATAACAATCTGATTATCTATTTTTTCTTCCCCTGGACCCCCAATTTTTATTTCAGCTTTATTTGAAAAATCAGAGTTACGGTTATATTTGGAGTTTGTATCCCATTTACTGATCTGTTCTAAATTGGAGGCAGTAGGGAAGGCAGCATTGTGAGTTTCCTCAAGGAAGGACAATGGCCTTTAACTCAGTCCTATAATTATTGTAATGTTGTGCTTGTCAAAGAACAAAATTCCAATGATTTAAGGATCTTAATTGGCTTCATTTTCCATTCTAGAATCTGGCAACACTTCATTCCATAAAATAGAATGTGTTCTGATGAGCCAAGCAGAAGTTAGTTTTACAAACAAAAGGGCTTGAAGAAACAGAAACCAAAGCAAACTGGTGGTTTTATTAAAGTTACTTTTTTTGTAAGGTGGAGACAGTGAGATGAAACAGTAGAAAATAGCTAATTGGCTAACATTAGCTTACTTCAGGTTCTTTCTTTTTGGTAGAGTTAATTAATACTGGTATTAATTCAACTGATGGGTCTGGGAGATTTGATTTCTCAGGTCAGAAAAAAACAGTTCAGTTTTTACTTGTTGAAGTGGGACTGAGGCGTGGATGACTCCATTTTTATTTTTTGTTGGGGCAAGAGCTTAGCCCAAAACAATGACCTGTAATTTTTATTCACCACTACTGGTTTGAAATTTTTCTTTAAAAAACCTGTAATATTGGGCTGGGGATTTAGCTCAGTGGTTCTGCTGCCTGCCTAGCAAGCACAAGGTCCTGGGTTTGTTACCTGGTACCAAAAACAAAACAAAAACAAACAAAAAACCTGTAATATTAAGAAGATTCCAGCCATTATTATAAAAAGCACATTGAAATGGCCTAGGAAAAAAAGTATTTTAAAAAGTAGTGCATGCTGCTAAATTGTCCCTTTATTTTGTTGTCTGTTTTTGCAGTTCTGGGTGTTGAAACCAGGGCCTCAGGCACGCTAGGCAGGCACGAGTTATACCCTCATCTCTGCACCACTAGCATGGGTTGTTGCCTCATGTAAGGTGAAAATCATGTCATATGTCTAATGTGAAAATTAAAAGAACATTTATTATAGGAAGGAAACACAGCTGGCTGCTCCAGACAGAGAAGCTTAGTTAAGAAGCAAAGCCAGCTGTTCCAGAGGCAGAGCAGCCCAGTTAATGACAGGAAAACTGGAAGTTCCACCGACAAGCCCCTCACACCAGAGCCATTTCACTTTTATGGAGGCTCAAAGGAATAACATTCATCAGTGGTGGGTTTTTAAAGAGTGGCAAGGGTCTCCTGGGGTGGGGGATTAGTTACTCGCATCAGTCTCGCCTTGCTTCCTTCTCCCCTTTGAGGAACCATGTGATTTCCCTTCTTACCATCCCAAAGTGCTGCTGCCTGCTTTGCTCCCTGCCTCAGTTACACACTGGGCTCAGAGTCAGGCTGCCTTGTTGGCCATTTAGGCAGAGGCAAGTGACTAACCTACTTCACAATCCTGGGGGCTCCCTCTTGAGTCCGGTAGTCTAATTTTCCCACTTAGTTTCTGAAACACCAGTATATGCTGCAGAAACTCAGATTGTGAAATGTCACGTTTTTTCTGCCCTATAACAGTTGGAGAGTAAGTAGGTGACTGAGCAACACTTACTGTAACCTTTTGAAAATGAGGGAGGGAAGTGCCCAGGGTGAAACTAGAGGTGTGGCCAAATGGGTTGTTTTGTTAGAACACTAAAACGTCCGCCTTGTTCCCTATAACCAGTGGTTCATGGGCAGCTTCATAGCTGATCACTTGGAAAAGGGCAGGTGTCCCATGATCCTTTCACAAAACAGCTGAATAATTTCTCTCCGTGAAAATACATGTTTTAGAAATTCTGAAATAAAGCAAAGCCAATAAAGGATTTGTACTATTTAGAATTCTAAGACAGTTAAGGTAAAAGAAATCAAACATGGACTCAGATTCCCACTTCAGCACCATACATTAACTGTGTGAAAGACTTGTTGATAGCTTAAAGTTATAGCAAAGATACTTTCTTGAACTGGGTAGATATGTAAAGTTTTTCTGCATATAACCTGTGAATATATAGTGTCGAATCCATTGAAATTTGATCTTTTCTTAAATAGCCTTAGAGGAAAACACAGTCTTTCATTTTGTGTAAAGTTTATTGATTCACCTGTGAACTAACATAGCAAGTTCAAGGTACAGAGACAGATACCACCTGGCCTACCATTCGAATGTGTCATGTGAATGTAGTTTCTATTTGAAAGTTCCAGGTAGATACTTCAGAGCTGACAGGGAAATTCCAGCAAGGTCATTCAACCATTAAAACTTTAAAGGGGGGGTGGATACCGCCTTTGTGTAAACATTAACACATCTGCTTTTAAAGTGGCTTTTCTTATTTGTTTTAATGTTACAGGGACAGCTCAAACTGGAATTCTTTTACATTCCAGATCAAAAATAATAAATTTAATTAATTGGAAAGTGTATACCTCTGTCGCTTATTATATTTCTGCTGGGTTGGCAAAATATCCAGTGCTAGGAAAAATGGCTTCCCAGTGGTCCATAAAATACAGGCGACAGAATAGGCAGGAATTCTTAAAATGTCTTTGGTGTGTTTTCCTTGGCAGTTATATTAGTTGAATCATACCCGGTTTTTGCTCCTGAAGCTTTATAAACCTGCCCTTAGACGACTTTAGCAGACAGGCAGGCATCTGACTAGGCAAACATTGCTGGATATACATGATGATTTAAAGTACTGTCCTTCTGCCAGTGTCTTGTGTGGTCTGAATGCACAATGAAATGTTAATTGTTTAGTAAATAGCAGGAACAGTTATCTATCCCTAGACTGCCAGTTTTTTCAGCCCTGAATCTTTAAATCTGTATATAATTTAATGTTAACATTTACACATAGAGTGCATCAAAATGATAGCATACTGAATTTAAATTACTTTTAAATTTAATAATTTGGGGAGCTTTACATTCTTTCTGTTGGGATTGTATAGTTTGCAAGACTTTTATGAAAGGTTCTAGGTAATTTGGCGAGTCTGCATTTGTCCCTTTTACCCCACAGGCCTCACTCTGCTAGAGAGATGGATTCAGTTGCTATCTACCTTTGGACAAAGCAGAACTTTTGAAAAGGGAGCTGGGAGTGTAGCTCAGTGCCCAAACACTTGCGTGGCACACTTGAGCCCAGCATTTGAGCCCTAGAACCACTACAAAAAGTTTTTAGGTTACTAAGTATAAGTGCAGTAGTATTTTCAAAACTTATGAAATATTTATGGGATAATTGCATAGAGAATATGTTTATACCTACAGCCTAGTTCGGGAAGGCCATGTGACCTTTCTTCCTAGTGTCTCCTGTTTGTTTCTTCCAGGTCCCTGCATTTCTTTAAACTGCACAAGTAACCAAAGGTCTGAATTTTATGTTGCTATTTCTCTTGCTTTTCTTAGTAGTTTTATCACATATCTGTATATCCCAGAACCATGTACTGGTTAGTTTTTCATGGTTTTGAATTTTATAAAAATGAAATTGTATTGTATGTCTTTTGCTGGGACATATTCCCTCCCCCCAACATTGAAGCCTTAGATTTATGCATGACAATGTATATAGCTATTGTTGTTTATTTTTCACTGCTCTACAAACATTCCAGAATTTGTTAGTAGCTGAATTGACCCGTAGTCTTTTGGGATGTTCCTGTTTTTAGTTATTACAAACATTGCGCCCCTAGTTACATATATTCTGAATATGTATCTGTCATGTGTGTAAGCGCTTCTCTTCCAGTGTCTCTCAACCTTTTCTACATCATACCACACACAGAGAATGGTAGGTAATATTTGTATAGCACACTGGTTAAGGGAATGAAGCTGTATCTCAGGCCTGGAAGTTTCTGATTGGCTGGTGAGCTGAGTTCTATACCTGGACACATTCATTGCATATCTGGGTGCCTTGACACACCAGGGGGAACTGTTGCTAGGGTGTGTGCCTGAGAACGGAATTTCTGGTTGTAGGTATGTGCTGCTTCTACCCCTCTGAATAATACCAAATTACTCAGTAGTATTAATTATTCTGTTATTAACTCTGAGTACACAATGCACAGTCCCTGGATCTATGTTTAAAATAAAAAGGAATTCTACCATTCTCTTGATTAAGAAAAAGAAAATAATGTATTGCTTTCTACTATATAAATTCAGGTTTGCTTTCTCCAAACATGACTATTGTCAGCATCTTGAAAATGTGACAGCAGAATTGGAGTTAGTAATGTTAAGAATTGACAACATGTCCCTGTAGTTATTCCTTATGAAAGCCATAACCTAGGCAGAATGAAATACTTATAAGAGCTGTAATTATGCCTTCCAGGTTTGGTATTGCATTAGCTTTTTGTTTTTTTAATCTTGAGAAGTAATTTCAGATGATGTAGCGTGAAGTTTCGAAATTTGTTTACTATATAAGGTAACTTTTGGTTTAGAAATCCAAACATTTAGGAAAGAAGCTGGTTTATTTTGATTATTCTTAAAATTGGTTTTCTCTTAAACTATAGAGGTCTGTAATTATCAGGATTATATTAAGATAAGATAATGGTTTATCTTAAGCATGTATGCAAATTTTGCATTCTTCTGTTTCAATTTATTTTCTCCCAAATAAAACTGATACAACATAAAGATTTACCCTGTAGCTTCAGATTCCCCAGTTTAAGAAGCATGATGGTAAATGGAATCCCCTTTCCCAAAGGCCTTTAAATCAGACATGCTTTCTTATAAGAACGTTTTGACTTCTGTAATCAGGATTCCATTTAGGCTCTGCTGGAAGTGAAAGAGGTCTTTTGAGTGATTTTTTTCCACCAATGATCTTTCTCCTAACCAGCTGTCCTGTGGTCTTTGTATATCCCTATTTCTTGGATAATGAATTTGGTGGCCCTCTTCTTAGCTCTTTCCTTTTGCCTTGGTTTCCAGAAAATTACACTATCGTACTCCTTTTCTAAACCCTTTGCCCATTCCTTCCCTGTATTCTTTGCCACCACTCTCTTCCCCAGTGTTAATGTCCTTCAGCTGAGTGTTGGGCTTCCCTTCCTCACTCTGTTTAATCTTTCTCAGCTCTTCCTGGTCTGTCCTCTCACCTGAGCCCTCATCTCATATGTTCAGATGCCTTTTGGACACGTTGAGGTCATTCTAATCTTGGCATTTATAAACTGTCTCTTACCTCATCACATCGTGCCTGGCATAGTAGGTACCAACAAATATTCATTGAATAAATTAAATTAATTTCATTCTCCTATCTTTTATCATTAGTTGCACTACTCTGATTTCTCAGTGATATTGCAAATAATTTTATTTTCTTGATGTGTGTTTTCTGGTTATTTATTTTCATGCCTTTTACCTACAGCCCTGGCACTTCATGCCGTGATTCCTCCACAGTTTCTCATCTGGTGTTTTTGGTTCTAACCTCTCCTTTCTGCAACCCTTTTTACTGAAAGCTATCCAGTAATTTTTTTTTCTTTTTATTGAGGTTATTGGTACAATCTAGGTATACAATTACATTCATCATTGGGATTCTGTACCTTTACATAATAGGTCTTGATTCTCATTTTTCCCCTTGTCCCTGCCCTCCCTTCACCCCCAACTCCCTTCCCCATTTACAAACACTTTATTTCCATTTTTTCAGTTTCTCATATGTTTTTCCTCTCCCTTATTACCTTTCCCCCACCCTTCCCACTTTCCTTACACCTTTAGCCCTTTACTTCCTATTTCACATTATTAATTATCTCATTAGGATCCTGTGTACTATTATAGTTTTTCACACCAAAGAAACTATTCGGTATTTCAGTTAAAGAAATCTCTGTGTGAACATTAAAAATAGGGAATCCTAAAATAAAACTAAAAAGCAAAGTAAAAGAGAAAAGGCAATGATGTAACATCAAAATAATCCTTAATTCTGGAGATGAAAATGGTCCCTGAACATATTTAAATTGCTTCTCGCTCTTATAGTCTTATCTTATTCTTTTTTTCATTATTTAGAGAATACTTTATTAGTTTCTGTAATCAAACCCACGCATTGTACAGAAATGGACAACCATATTGGTCTAGAAATGTTAATTTATTTTTTTTTCCATGTGTACAGGGGTAACACATCATACTAAATATGTAAGGTCTATCCAGTAATTTTTAAATGTTTGTTTGTTGTTTTAATAACATTTTGTTTTCATAATAATTTTAGATTTACAGAAAATTTCTAGGCAGTATAGAAAGTTCCATAACTTTGTTTATCCACCTGATAAACATCGTCTGTAGCCACTGGCTCATTTGTCAAAAGCAAAATTAACACTGTTACATAACTGTGGGAGAAGTTCCAGCCTGGCTGGGCCAGGTGCGCCGCACTCCTGCCTCCTGAGCTAAACCAAGGGCGTAGATGCTGGGTCCAACAGTCTACACCTCTGCTCCTAGTCCGTGACTCCTTCGCCTCGCCCAAGAAAAATCACTCCGCCTTGTCTGTTCAATAAGATAACGCCAAATGTTAAATGCTCCTCCCCCATGGTTCCCTATATAAGCCTGTTCATTTCCTGAATAAAGCGGAAGGTTCCAGAAACCTTCCGGGTTTCTGCCTGGTGATTCTGCCCTTGCCCTCCCATTCGGAGCTCCTGAACTTTGTTCCGCGAGCTGTCTCGCCGAGGACAACACACGACCATTAGCAAATTAACATTATTAAATGACCATTAACTAAAATCTGTCTTCTATAAAATTTTCATAATTTTTTCCAATACTATAATTTTTCTATTCTAGGACTGAATCCAGAGTACCATATTTCATTTAGCTTCTTTTTTTCATTCCTGGGGATCGAACCTAGGCAGGCTCTTTACACTGAGCTATATCCTGCAGCTCTCCTTTTTTCTTTTTTTATTTTGAGACAGGGCCTTGCTAAGTCGCTAAATTTTCCAGGCCGTGTTCAAACTTGTGATTGATCCTCCTGCCTCAGGCATCTAGAGTGCTAGAATTACAAGAATATACCACCACACCCACTGGCAATATCTATATTTAAATAGGTAATATCAGCTTTGTTATAGATTGAAAAAGGGAAAAAAGTATAGGTGTACTTTCCACCTCTCACCTTCAGAGCCCCTTTGAATTCTCTTTCCTACAGACTATCTGATTTCTTAGATATCCTTCCTGAAAGATACACGTGATCTCTCTCTTTCTCTCTCTTACTCTCTCTCTCACACAAATCATTGCATTCTAAATATATTGCTCTCTGTCCCTTTTCAGTTAAATATAGTTTGATCATTCCTGATCAACACAAAATTGCTTTTCTTTTTCAGTATCCCATTTAGCTTTCTGTGCTATAATTTATCAGATCTCTCTTGATTGACATCATTTACTTTTGTAGAAAATGCTGCAGTGAGTATACATGTACATCCATACACATTTTACATGTGTAAGTCTGTTTTGGTTATTGCTGAGTGAAAGGGTGTATTTGTTCATAATTTGCCAATTTATTTTCCATTAAATGTTTTTTCCCATAAAGTCACCAAAAGTGTGTCTAATCAAACTTTTTGAAATTTGCTAATGTAAAAGTTAAAATAATATCATTCTGCCTTAATTTTTTTTTCTCTCTCTCTCCTTCCCTTCTCCCTCCCTCTCCTCCCTCCTCTCTCTTTCTCCTCTTTCCTCTCTCTGTTCTTCCAGGACTGGGGATTGAACCCAGGGCCTTCATACTAAGCTACAGTCTCATTTCCTTTTCAAATTTTGAAACAGGGTCTTACTAAATTGCCTATGCTGACGTAGAATTTGTGATCCTCCTGCCTCAGCTTCCCAGAATGCTAAGATTACAAGTGTGTTCCACCATGCCTGGCTTCTATTTCCCTTATACTGAGTGAGGTCAAGTGTCTTCATTTATTTAAGAGCTGTTCGTATTTCTTCTATCAACTTTAAATAGAACCAGGATTTACACTCCAGAAATGTGTGTTTGACTCCAATAAAGAGAAAGAAGGGAAAGTCAGACATCTGGTTGGATATAGCTCATATAGTAAAGACTTAAGAATCTATTGAGTTAAGAATATAATACATTTAAAATATAAAGTAATACATTTATAGCAGCCAGATTGAGGAAATTGACAGTTCTGCACTCATTTTTTTCTTAATCATAACTCATTTGGAGTACTCTTTTTGGTGTTATATTTTTAAAGGAACACAGTGAAATTGAAGCACCCATATTGTTTTTCTTTTGCTGCCATAAAAAACTTGTGATCAACTTTGTGACTTAACAACACGAATTTAAGCTGGTTGAGATGGTGTGTGCCCCGTGTCCAGCACTCTGAGGATTATTCCCAACACTGCTGAGGCAGGAGGACCTGGACTTTGAACTCATCCTGGACAACTTGGCCTTTTGATTTTGTTTTTGGTTTTTTTGTTGGTTTGTTTTTGTTTTGGCTTTGGTTTGGGTTTGGGTTTTTTGAGACAGGGTCTTGCTATGTAGTCCAGGCTGGCCTTGAGCTCGTATGTAGCCCAGGCTGGCTTCAAACTCACAGCAATCCCCCTGCCTCAGCCTCCTGAGTGCTGGGACTAGAGGCATGCACCATTGCACCTGGCTCTCCCTGGGCAACTTAGCAAGACCCTGTCTCATAATAAAAAATAAAAAAGGGCTGAAAATGTAACTCAGTACAAAGACCGTAGGTCCAATCCTCCGTTCTACAAAAACAAAACAGAAAACTGCACAAATGTGTTATCTTATAGTTCTGTAGGTCAGAAGTCCATTTTGGGTCTCACTGGGCTAACATCAAGGTGTCCTCAAGACTGTCCTCCAAAGTCCACCTCTTTCCTGTTATATCTCCTAGAGGCCACTTTCATCTTCAAGGCCAGCAAGAGCTGATTGAGTCCTCATCAACAGCTCCCTGACCACAGCTAGGGAAAGTTCCCTGCCTTTAGAGGATCTGTGTGATTAGGTTGGACCCAGCAGGATAATCTCCTCATCTCAAGATTCTTAATCTTAAATCCAAGAAATCCCTTCAGCCGTGTAATGTCACATATTGACAAGTTCTGATGAGCAGGACGTGGACATCCTTGGGGGAGGGCATTATTCTCCCGATCGCAGAGCCCACTGCAGGGGACCCACAGTACCATGAAGTAGTCACGTTGCATACAGACAACTGGAGTAAGATTTGAGGATGATCCCAGTGTGTACTGCCCGGCAGAGTAGATAATGTTTGTAAAGTGACTAGCACAGTGAAAGGCCAGTGTCACAAATTGCAGATGCGCAGTAGTTTAGAAAGAGAAGCTTAGTGGAGTGGAAAGGAGTAAAACAACGTAACATTTTATCTGGCAGAGAACAGAACTTGGGAGCTGAGTTTTCACTTCTCCATTAAATTGGCAGGGGCTTTAAAAGAAAGCACTAAGTTTACCAAGAACGCTGCATTGTTTTTCCACCAGTAAAATAGGGAGAGCAGAGTTGAAGGAGATGGGGCCACCAGAGAAACACCTTTCTGACCCTGTACTGCCATTACTGCACATACATAGATTTAGAGAGGAGGGGAAACTTTTACAAAGGAAGAAAGCAAGATATTTGAAGTTTAGAGGTCTTGCTCTTTTTTTTTTTTAAATCCAACCTAAGAACATATTGGGGTAGGAATTCCCCACTGAAACCAAAACCCAGCCATCGGAGATTAGGAGAGTTATTTTTTTCAGGCTTTCCCTATCATCTTCCTTACATTTGTCTCTTCAAACACATTTAATTCAGCTTTTGAGGAGGTTATGGACTGGGAGTTAAATTAACAAACCCTCCCACCTTGCTGTTGGGCGGTAGCTTCCAAAGCCAGTAAATGTGTATCAGTGCAAACCTGATCCAGAAAGAGCCGGGAAGGGGACAAAGTTTAGTCTGGGAGGAAATCGGTGGCTGCTGCTAGTTTCATGCTGTCTGTCCAGACTTCAGCTTGGTGTAAGTACTTTTTTAAAGAAACCATTATGACTTTTTAATATAAAAAGGATCGTAAGAGTAACTCCCATAAGATTAAATCAAGTCTCTGTTTGACTTTTAATATTGTGTAGTAGATCTACTTATCAAAAGAAAGTTTCAGCATTTCTACAAGTCATTGATTTTTTAGAGTAAAAAGGAAAGCTCTCAACAGGCCCACTTGCATAAAATGCTTTTTAATGACTTGTCTTGCATTGAATGAAGGTGTTTACGGTCACCTAAAATAAAAGTGAGTAAACATGTATCTGCCACCCTGAGATCTATTACTTTTAAATAGTGCTTAGACTTCTCCCATGTTCCTTCTGGTTGCTTTTCCTTTAAGGTTCATGTTACGAATTTGTGTTAGTGAATATTGCTGTGATGTAATTACACTGGTGATTTTTGTGTTTAAAGAAATTAAATGAATCAAATAAAGTTGAGGTTAAAATGTAACACAATGCTAGGATCCTAGATTTCAGAGTAGCAGAATGTATTTTCAAAGAGGAAGTACTTGGTGAATATGGGTAGAAGGGGTTAGCAGCCTAGAGATGTCATGCTACTTTGGAGAAATCATTATTTTTAATATTTTGGCATCTGTATCAATTTACCAAATGAAATTTCCAGCACTACAGTATATAAAACAAGTTTCATATAAAATTAGAGTTGCTGTGGTTCAGCTGTTCTTGTTCCAATTTGAATTCAGGATTCCAGGAACTACGCATTGTTACATAAACATAATTGATTTTATCAAGCGCAGCTATGAGAATGTTAAGGTTGCCTTTGGTGTTTTGCCAAAATTGACATTTTGTTTTCCTTTTAACAATGTATTGGAAAAAAAACCTCCTGGTACATGACAGTTCTACAGCTTTGACTATGCAAATAAAGTTTGATGTAGTAAACATATTATATAGAATTGCTAAAGCCTTTCAAATCACTCGGAGACTTCTGAGAAGAGATCATTTATGCAGAAGTTCACTGAGTTTCCCCTTTCCTCTGTCTTCATTTCAGCCCTTAGCTTAGGGACATTCAGTCCAGTTCTCCTGCCTGTGTCCTATCCCTGTACTCCGGAAGAGTGGGAAAGCAGGCGACAGTACTGGGCTCCAGCTGCCTCTTGGGATGGAAGCCCAGGACACAATGTTCCAAACAGCCTGCCTCTAGGATTGTCAGGAAGGGCTGATGTTCCCTCGCCCTACAGCCTGCTGAATCTCAGTGATTTTAGGTTCCTGAGCTGCTTAAGTTCCCCAAGCCTCCGCTGGACCAAGTGACTGACAGTATTTAGTTGTGGATTGGATTCACGAGGCAGGAATAGGGAGGGAACAGGGGACCTTGGGAAAGAAGCCTGTGTGGCCGGTTACACTGTTACCAGGGAAGCAGCAATTTCCTGACTGGATTTGAAATATCTCAGTCTTAAACACCTGGAGGCCACACAGGTATGTACTGGCTGGGTCTCAGCCAGGCCCCTTTGGGTATCTGTAAACCTCTGTCAGGCTGCCTGTACCATCCAGACCTTTGTCCATGTCCCACAGAGCCTGCATCTCTGGCTTCTGAGCCAGTCTTGCATCATTGCTAACCACTGTTTTCCTCCCTCAGTTTGCCCCAGGTAGTTTTGCTGTTTCTTGAATGCATCAGGCTTGTTCCTGCCTCGAAAGCTCTTTCCCCCTCCTTGTTTTTCTCCTCCAGCCGTTCAGGTATTCACTCAAATACCTCCTTCTCAGTAGGCTTCTCAGACTACTCTAGCCAAAGTAGCAGCACCAGTAGTCCTCTTCCTCCGCTTTACTCCTTCTTCCTTTATCCTGATTTACTTTTTTTTTTTTTTTTTTTTTTTTTT
>NW_022900924.1:52298438-52308678 GCF_012274545.1 Fukomys damarensis | reverse complement strand
TTTTTTTTTTTTTTTTTTTTTTTTTTTTTTTGGTACCGGGGATTGAACTTGGGTCCTTGTGCTTGAAAGGCAGGCCACCGAACTGCTGAGCTAAATCCCCGGCCCTCCTGATTTACTTTTTGTTTTAAATAGCTCTCTGACATTATTTACCTTATTTTATAAATTTTACAAATGTATATACAATGTACACACACATATATTTGATCTTTTCCCCTAGAATGTAAGTTCTAAGAGGGCAAGAACTTTGTCTTGTTCAGTGCTATATTGCCAGTGCCTACTTGACATATCGTAGACACCTGGTAAATAATTATATGAATAGATTACTATCACTGGTGTCATTAAAATTTATTTGTAAGTGTAGGAATTTTCTTCCTACTCTAGCCAGTTCCCTAGCCATTCATTTCCCATTTAAAGGCCACAAATCATTGCTGCCATTTTTCCGTGTATCCTTCTAGAACATCTTAATGTATATGCAAGGGTATATAAAAGTATAAACAGATTATTTCTCTCCTTTTTTCATGTAATATTTTACATAGTTCTGAATATTTCACTTGTAATATATGTTGCCTATCTTCCCCTTTTAGCAATACAGAGCTTCCTCATTTTAAAATAGGTACATACTATTCTGTTGTATGGCTGTACTAAAATTTATTTAACCAGTCACCTAGCAAAAGGTATGTTTGTTTCCTGTGCCCTCCTATTGTAAACACTGTTGAAGTTTATAACCTGGTCAGTACATCATTACACACATGTGTACAGTATCTAGATGATGAAATGCCCTGTTGTAGAATTGCTAGATCAAAGGTATCATAGATACTACACTCCAGAGGGGTTGTATCAGTGCATATTCCCTTGGAAATGTACGAGAGTATTGTTTCCCGTATCCCTGCCAACTGAGAGTGTCATCAGAGCTTTGGAGTTTTGCTCATCCTGATAGGTTAAAAAAATGGTTTCAGCATTGTTGTTCTTGTTTTTGTCTTAGAATTTATAATAAACTTTCTGTTAATGTTTCTAAAAATATTTTTACTTTTAATTATGATTTTAAAACATATCACAAAATTTTCCGATCTATCCCTTTTTAAGTGTTGTGCATTCCAACGCTTGTGTAACAGAGCTCCAGAACTTTGCTATCTGGCAACACTGAAACTTTAAATAGCAACTCTGCATTTCCTGTGCCTGGAGTCCCTTATGCGTTGGTACCTGTTGACCCTCTTTGAGCCTTATGTTCTTGTGTGCTGTTAGCCATTTTTCTACTACTATAACAGAATACAGTATCTTAATCAGCTTATAAAGTGGAAAGATTTCTTTTGCTCACAGTTTTGGGAGTTTCATTCTGTGAATGGGCAAATCCATTACTTTTACGGTCCTGGCGAGGAGTGGGAGGTGCAGTTCATCATAGCAGATGCACCTGCTGTAGCAAAATCAGTCACATTGTGTTCCAAATGTGAAAAGAAAGAGGAAGAGACCAGGCCCCTCCTTCAGGGGCAGGCCCAGTGCCTGGAAAACCTCCACCAGGTCCCACCTCTTATAAGTTTCCACTTCCCAGTCGTGCCAGGCCGGAAGTCTGCAGCACATGGCCCTCTGGGGAACATTTGTTATCCGCATTATAGCATAGGCCAAATGAGACTAGTACTGGTTTATTATAAAGAGTAAACAGAAAAAAAGTAAATAGGTAATGCATGGTAAATGCTTAGGATAGAGCCAAGGCATAACTAAGTAAAGGTCTACATTTCAGAAGAGAAATAAAATGCTCATTATTCACACAAGACGTGAAAAAACCTATGAATCAGTTTGAAGACTATTTTAACTAATTAATGAATTTAGCAAAGTCACAGATTATAGTCAGTATGGTCATTAGAAATAATTAGAGGAGGAATGAAGATTTATCTCAGTAGCATAGTGCCTGTCTGGCAAGCCTGAGGTCCTGAGTTTTATCCTCGTATAACAAAAAAAAAAAAAAAAAAAAAAAAAAAGGCAGCTAAAATATTAGAGAATAAGTAAAAATATCATCATTAAAATTATAAAATACATAGAAATAAGTCCTCAATAAGAACACAAAAACTCCTATACAGAGTCTGATATAGTTAGTGGCACATACCTGTAATCTCAGCACTCAGGAGGCTGAGGCAGAAGGATTGCCTCAAGTTTGAGGCCTGCCTGGACTACACAGTGAGTTCAGGGCCAGCCTAAACTGCAAAGGGAGACCCTGCCTCAAAAACCACCCAAGCAAACCCTGTATAGTACTGAAGATTATAAAACATTGCTAAAAAATTTAAGAAGCCTGGAATAAAAAGTACATATATATATCAACTATATATATTTTTTTTTATATATATGTCAAAAATATATTCAGATATTTTTCATTTAACAACCTACCTGTTTAACAATTGTTTGGAATTAGTGTCAGGCACACTGGACTTACAGCCTGCCGCTGGGACTTACAACCCACATTCAGACTTATGATGCAGGAACATGGGTGGCATTGTGGCCGTATGGTGGCTCCTTCTATAGTACAGTACTGGAATTTTTTCCTGGCTGTACTGTAGTATACTATAGCTTTACACATTAAAGTACTGTAACACATTACAGCACTGCATGGAAGAGTTATGCAAATAAAAGAAAGTCATCAGGTTGGAGTCTCTGACTATATTTTTGTTTGCAGTATTGCAATGTACATGCTATATGCAATTCCCCCATTTGACAACCAATTTATTTAATGATCTAGCCATAGGAATGGAAACCAGTCATTGAATGTGGAATATATATCATGATCATGGATTATAAAATTCAAAACTATAAAGATGTGGGCTGGGAATTTAGCTCAGTGGTGCTGCTGCCTGCCTTGTAAACACAAGGTCTGAGTTTGATCCCTACTACAAAAAAAAAAAAAAAAAAGTAAAGATGCAAATTCTTTCTGAATAAAGGTGCATATAGAACTAGTACAATCTCTCTCAAAATTAGTGAGAATTAGTATAGCTAGAAAATATTTAAAAGGAGCAACAAAGTGGTTGATTTGTAACACATGATTTCAAGACTTAACCCCAAAGCTTCAATAAGCAGTGTAGTATTCCAGGTATAGATGGATATATCAACGGGACAGAATAATGTAAAGCGAAATAGATGCACATATATAAAGCCATTAGTTTTGGGACTTAGGAGGCAAGTCAGTTCAGTGAGAACAGTGTAGTGTTTTAAACATGTTCCAAAACTTGTATTTTTTTAATAGGTACTAAGAGATAACTCCAGTCATAAAAATAGTCATGGATCCTTGATCTAAGCATTAAAAACTAAGAAGGAGAAAGCTAAAGGAAAAAAAAACAAACAAACCAGAGGAAAACATCTTTGCAATCTTGAGGATCTCTTAAGAAGGATGCTAAAAGTACTAAGTATAAAATTAAATGAACCTATGTACTTATTGTGGACTTCTCAGAACTTTTAACATGTTGATGTTTCTAATAATAGGATCATGTAGCATCACCCAATGTGACCTCAGAATCTTTTTTTTTTCAATCTGGAGAATTGAACTAACCAGCAAAGAGTGAATAGAATAAACTTGGAGAAAGTTTTTGCTCACTCCTGAAAACGTACTGTTTTTGAGAGCTATATTAAGTTACTGATCAGTTTCTTCCTTTTTGGTGCAAATTAATGTCATTGGATTCATTTCCTTTCAACAAGTGAAGGAAATGCTCTGGCGAAAGGACCGCCTCCCATTCTCGCTGGTCAGCTCCTCACTGCCCCAATTGTTAATGTTGATAGGGTCCTTGGCCAGTGTTGCATCAGACTGAATTCCCCATGGCAAGGGGAGCAAGGGGTTGACTAAAGGGGCAAAGGGTTTTGCATTTCCACTGCTGCTGGTTTCATATTCATGTTCATCCAAACCTGTCCTGCTGTCTCACTGTCCAGCCAACTCCAGACTGTTAACCTTTTGATTTCTCAGACTGCCCCTTTGACTCACACTGTTCTTTAAGTTCATAATTGCTTAGAGGCCTTTAGCCTACCAGCCTGCACCTTCTCATTCTCTGTGGCAAGCCCAGCTTCTGACTCAGACTTCACTGACTGCATGGGCATCCTCTACCTGCTATTGCTCCCTGTGAACTGAAGTCTCATGGAATGTGAGTTGTCACAAAAGAAGTAAGAGGAACCAGAAGTGAAAGTAGAAGGAAACCAGAGCCACTTAACCAGAATTGGGCCCAAGCCTTGTCTTGTTCAGGAAAAGAGATCTTAGAAAGAAACCACAGTGGCACATAATGCCCGAAGGAATGTAAAAAGAAAAGAAAGTGCCTATGTAATATTTCTAGGTTAGATTTTTTTAAAAACTGAATCACTGTAATAGATGCCTCTCCTAAGCGTGGAAAGCTGATATTTAGACCTGGAAGGTCATCTTAGTAGACTCGCAGTGGTAGCGAACCTAAGGCGCACAGACCACAGCAGGCCGTTATCCCTGAAAATTCTAAAAGATTCGCCAGCACTGGAATAGGGCTTATTAGAGACTATATTTGACCAGAACTTAGGAGTCTTCTATTTAAGATTTGCCACTGCTATTGTAGCAGTACATAATGGCTACTTTCCTTGTGAGGAGTTGGTATACAAAACCCATCTTATTTTCATCTTCTTTTCTTTCCCTTCCTTTGTACTTCCTCTATCTCTTGGTCCCCTAATTTTCTTTTTGATAATAAAATATATTCTTTTAAAGAAAAATTATTGCCTTCTCCTCTACTGCCAAAATATGTGTATTTTTTCAGGTAGATGTGTATACTATATAAACTCAGGCTCTGTAATAGATACTTTCTTGAGAATCAGCCTCTCTCTCTCTCTCTCTCTCTTTTTCTCTCTCTCTCTCTATCTGTCTCTATCTGTCTCTGTCTCTTTCTCTCAATGCTGGAAACTGAGCCCAGGGCCCTCATACTGAGCTACAGGGTCTCTGTAAATTGCTAAATTGCCCAGGCTGGGCTCAAACTTGCAATCTTCCTGCCTCAGCCTCCCAGAACCTGGAGATTCCAGGAATGTATCACCATGCCTGGCTGAGTTGCCTCTTTTGATCATCTGCCTGTGTCCCATCTTTTTCAGTTTAGTAAATGAAATAATAATGTCTCACTCCCTTCTCAGAGAACAACTAAAGTAATTCTAACCAGAAAGTATATTACTTTGACCATTACCCTAAAGAATAAAAAGTTTTTTTGTACCGGGTATGATCTTCACACTGAACTACCTCCTCAGCCCTTTTTATTTTTCTTTTTTTTTTTTTTTTGAGACAGGGTCTTGCTAAGCCATTAAGTTGTCCAGGCTGGGCTAAAACTTGCAATCCTCCTGCCTCAGCCTCCCAGAGTGCTGTGATTATAAGTGTGTGTACCACACCTGGCTATTAAAGACTAAATCTTGAATGCCATGTTGTGAGATGTGTATCAGTGGTTTCCGTAGCAAAATGATGTAGTCAATCCTAGTAAAATTTATGTCATAGTACATTGCAGTGCAAACTTAGCAGAAGCAATTTTTACAGATTGTTTCACAGATATCAAAGACAATTCTGGAACACCTGGAAATACTGACCAACCTTTTCCCTACTTCTTAATACATGCAACAAAGTAAACAGTCCTGCACAGTACTTTATGACACACTACATCAAAGAAAATGGGCAGGAGAATAATTAGGCAAATAAGTCGAGGAAGAATGGCAACACAGATGATAAAAAGAATTTCACATCAGAACTTGAAAAGCAGTTTTTGGCCTCTATTAGGTAAGATGACCAGTGCGAAGGAGAAGTACCAGAAAAGGATAGAAGAGTTTTGAGGGGTCAAATGGAAAGAAAGATGCTTGTATTGCTCTAATACTTTTAAATTTGCTCTCTTTTTTAAACCTGATTCTTTATTATAATCCAAATGGAAAGCTGAAGACCTGCAGGCCCCACCTCTAGGCTGTCTTCTTATTCTTTCAGCTTTCAAAATTAATAATATGGTGGGATTGGGGGAACACAATAGCTACCAAATATCTTGGCAACTTTCTCACCCAAGTTCCTTAAAATATCTAGGGAATCACACAAAATAGGGAATAAACCCATTGGGGAAAGACAATGAAAGGTATTAATTAAGGAATTCATAAAAGGCTACCTGTATAATCTGCTACCTGGGAAACCTTTTGATAATAAGGTTCATAAGAATACACATGGAAAACAAGTGGTTCTGGCTGCTTTGAGAGACTGCAAAAATATAATTGTGCCAGAACTGATAGATTCAGAAGTGTTCAAACAACATACTTCAGAAATACAAAAGGGGGGCTGCAATACAGCTCGGTGGCAGAGCACACAATTAGCAGGCCTGAGGCCCTAGGTTCAGTCACCAGTGTGAAGGAAAAGAAATACGAGAAATACCTTAAGTAGCAAATTGGAAATCACCAACATGTGTTATAGAAAGACCAGAGCAGGACATGGTGGTACATGCCTATAATTCCAGTACTCTGGGAGGCTGAAGTAGGAGGACTTCAGGCCCAGCCTCAGCAATTTAGTGACTCAATAAGGCCACGTGTCAAAATTTAAAAATTCAAAGAAAGCATGTGGGTGGATGCTAAGTATGTGGCTCTATGTGAAAACCTGGCTTCAAACCCCTCTAGTGCCAAACAACCCTAAACAACAAACACCAAAACAAAACAGAAAACATTATGAAAATCTTATAACAGTACAGAAGTTACCTTCGTTTTATAACATCCTTATGCCTATGAAATTATTTCTTCAATTTTGATATTTTTCTAATATTTCTTCTTGATTCTTTTTTGTACTTTCCATCTCTTTCAAGTTTCCTATTCTTTTCTACTAGATCATTTAACAGATGGAGTTCTTTGTGATGTCAGTTATAAAAACCTCTATATAAGTTAAATCTCTTTGGAATTGTACACCATAAAAAGCCAAATTTACTATGTGTTAATTTTTTAAAATTCAGAAGTATTCTGACCAATGTAAAGCAAAAATAATAACAACATATAGTAGGGTTATGAACATCTAATGAAGTAAAATATATACAACCAGACCATAAAAGGCAGAATCGAATTGATATATGAGGTAGATTATAGTAAAGTTAAAATGTTAAATCTAAAACAGTGGTTCTCAAAGTGTAATTTACCAGTGAGAGGCAGAAACATTACTTGAGATCTTAACTTGTCAAAGGTGAAATTCTTGGGCTCCATCCCAGACCTAAGTGAATCAGAAACTGGGGAAATGACCCAGTAATTTATCTTTGTGATTTTGATGCATAATAAAATAGACCCACTGCTTTAGGGCAGATATTGGCAATTTTTTCTATGAACGACCAAAGAGTAAATTCTTTAGCCTATATGGGCCATATGACTTAACTGCAGAAAAGCAGCTGTAGACAATACATAAATGTAATAAAGTATTATTTATAAGAGCAAGCAGTCAGCTGAATTTGGTCCATGAGCTGTAACTTGCCTACCTTTGCTTCAGTGCAAACCCACACACACAAACACGCACGCGCACACACACACACACACACACACACACACACACACACACACACACACACACACACACACACACACACACACACACACATCTAAAATGCTAAAAGTAAAAATAAAATGAAATATTAATGAACACGAAACCTGAAACCATGCAAAGCACTTTTAATAATCAATGGGAGGGGTCGGGGATTTAGCTCAGTGGTGCCACCTCCTGTCTCACAAATGAAAGGTCCTGCGTTCTATCCCCAGTACAAAAAAAGAAAGGAAGGGAGGACCAATGGGAGCACTTGAGATCATGCATTTCATGTGTGTAAGTTACCCCGAAAATTTCAAGGAAGAGGGGCAATAAGGAGAGGACACGCATAGGTACACATGGAGAAGAAGGCCGTGTTAGGACAGAGGTGGAGACCGGAGTGAAGCAACCACAAGCCAGTGCACAGGGGTTCCTAGGAGCCCGCGGAAGCTAGGAAGAGTCTAGGATGGATTCTTCCTGGAGCCTGCAGAGGGAGGGGCATGGGCCTGCTGATACCATGACTTTGGATTTCTGGACTCCAAGACTGTGAAAGAAGAAAAGGTTCTGGTGGACCGGGGATTTAGCTCAGCGGTTCGGTGGCCTGCCTTGTAAGTGCAAGGACCTGAGTCGAATCCCCGGTAACAAAAAGAAAAGAAAAGATTAATTTATATAAACCAACTGGTGTGTAGTAATTTGTTACACTGTCCCTAGGAAATTAATGCATTCTTTTATCCACACTCTGCTTCCTGTGTTAAGCCCGTAGCTAGAGACCAATTCCTCTCCATTTAAAGGTAGGCCAGATCTAATGATTTGTTTCTAACAACTACAGTAAGAGGTGAGAGTGAGTGTCTCTGGAGGCCAGGTCAGGAGTTAGGTGGGCTGCCTGTTTTACTATAAATTTTTGTTGGAATATGTATATCATGCCTCTTTGTTTCTGTATTTACATGGCTGTTTTTATACTACAGTAACTGAGTTGAGTAGTTGTTGTCTGTCACTTCCTTTGTTGCTCGGGCAAAATACACCCACAACTTAAGGAAGGATGCACAGGTTTTAGTCTGTAGTTGCCTGACTCCAAGGCAGGACAGCCTGACCCAGGGGCATGGCAGACAGGAAGCAGAGAATCAGAGGAGGAGCAGAAAAGGGATACATATCTTCCCAGTTCATTCCCACAGTGTCCTGCCTCTTCCAACCAGACCCCACCTCTGAGCAGCAAGTCAGCTATTCCGCCCCCATGATCCAAGCACCCCTCAAAGGTCCCACCTGTGAGAGCATGAGGCTCCCGGGGGACATCTAGATACAAACCATAACAGTTGTCATACAGACTATATGGCATGAGAGCTTAAAATATTTACCCTCTGGCCCTTTTAGAAAAAGTTTGCCGATCTCTGAACTAGGTCATGAAAAGCACGGTAGCGTTTTGCACGCTGTTGACAACTTACTCTCAGGAAAGCCAACTGCCATTGTGATGAAGATACTCAGCCCTGAGGAAGAGCTCACAGGACAGGGAACCAAGGCCTCCTGCAGACAGCCACGTGCATGAACAACCTCGGAAGTATTCCGCTAGTCAAGTGTTCAGATGACTGCCTCCCTGCTTGGAGCGACCTTGACTGCAACTTCATGAGAGACCCTGAGCCAGAAGCACCCACCTGGGCTGCTCTCAGATTCCTTTTAAGCTGTTAAGCTTCAGGGAAATTTGTTATGCTGTAACACAACAAATACACTCACCCTCTCCTTCTGCAGGTTGCAGGGGCAGTCAGCAAGCTATTGTGTATGTTTTTAAATCTATGCCAAAGACTTTTGCTGTTTTAGAAACATACAGGAAAACGATAACTATATAAACAAACTCCAAGGTGACATGCAAGACTTACAGGAAACAGAGGCTATCGGGAGGCAATATCCTAACATATTTTTTCACACTTCTTTTATCTAATGTAACATTGCATGTTCATTGCTGACTTAAGGTTTGAAGCCCAGCCTTGTGTGCAACATGAGGCAGGAAGCTTGCTGTTATGTTGCTATGATTTATATATAAAGAAGGAATACCATGTGCCGTTGTAGTCTTTATTAGGTGTGCCGCAAGGGATTTAGATGCTTTCTGTGAATGGAAACCAGGTTTCCTCTACGGGAGATGGTGTCAAGCTCTGAGGGTGTATCACTTTTCTATTGTTGCATGACAGTATTCTCACAAGTTTGGTGGCTTAAAACAGCACACATTTATTACCTCAGCCTCAGTCACTGGGTTGTGTCCTCTGCTTAGGGTCTCCCAGAGCTCCAGTCAAGGCACTGTCTGGGACTGAGTTCGCCTTGGAAGCTCAATAGGAACCTTGTCCTTGGTTACAGCATCAGTTTCCATGGCTGTGGGTTGTGGTTGCAGGACTGAGCTTCAGTCTTTGGAGTCTGCCTTCAGCTATTAGAGGCCACTCCCAGGTCCCTGCAACATTGCCATGTGCTTCCTCATAGCTAGCATGGAAAGAGACTGCAGTGGGTGCTACAGTTTTACATAACATAGTCTTGTAATGATGTGTGTGTAATCGTGTGTGTCCCATGTAGTACATGATACACCACAGTATGTAGTAGTCAGTAGAATCACTGTATTCTAGCCAGGTGTGGCGGCACACACCTGTAATCCCAGCACTTGGGAGGCTGAGGCGGGAGCATCACTGTGTGTTGGAGACCAGCCTGGGCTACATAGTGAGTTCCAGGTCAGTCTCAACTACATAGTGAGACCTTGTCTCAAAAAAAAAAAAAAAGAATCACTGT
>NW_022900924.1:52270769-52298347 GCF_012274545.1 Fukomys damarensis | reverse complement strand
TAAAAAAAAAAAAAAAAGAATCACTGTATTGTACTGATAGGACAGATCCTACAAGCATGTGTACTGGGGAGGTAAGGATCCTGGGGGCCACCTTTCGTATATGCCATGTGGACTTGGAGATCATGCAAATCCTACTTGCAAGGAGAAATTACTGTCTTATTAAAGATGGCTTCTGTACCTCAAAAAGTCAGTGTAGTGCATTGCTTCTGTATTTTTTCCTCTCACCTCTGCTGCAAAGGAATGACTCCCAGCAGGGTATTTTAAAAATAATAATAATAATAATAATAAAAACGGGATAGTAAAAAATAGGAAAGTAAAAGCTATACCTAATCCCACCACACAGCTTTAACCTGAAACCGACTGTAACTAGAAATAACTTTGCCTGTGCTAGCTAAAGTGACCTTCAGTAGCAGGAGCTCCAGGCATGGCTGCTGTTAGTGTAAAGGTAGTCCATTTCCACAAGGTCAAATATAGAGTAAAACAGTTCCAGAGTCGGGTGTGGTGGCGCACGCCTGTAATCCCAGCACTCCGGAGGCTGAGGCAGGAGGATCACTGTGAGTTCAAGACCAGCCTGGGCTACATAGTGAGATCCACGTGAGTCCCAACTACATAGTGAGACCCTGTCTCAAAAAACAAAACAAACAAACCAAAAAACAGTTCCATTATTTGCTTCAGCAGATAGAACAGATCCCAAATTTACCCTGATGTATGCATTTGCATCATTTGGTAACTAGTGCCGCATGCTTCCCCCATGCAAGGCCCTTGGTGTGGTACTACTCAGTTTGGATTGCTTGTGGTGGATGTCGGTCGGACCTCAGGAACAAGCGCCACCCTCTCCTGCTAGCCCTGCTGGGGCTGGGAAGCGGAGAGAGGCATATGTGCCCAACACCTGCCAGCCCTACTGTGTCGAGTTTTTCAGGATGTTTACCAGAAAAGGATTGGAGTGTGAGTAGGTAAGTTAGAAGGAAATTTTGAAAAGGAAACACCTGGGCCTGCTTTATAGGCAAAGGAGAAGGGCAGCCAATAAGAAGAGACTGAAGATGTGGTATCTTTTATCTGTGCCACAGGAGGTGCTCAGTATGCGGTCCAACCCCTCTGCTCACAGTCTCTGCTCCCTTTTTTCTTAAACATGTATTATACTGCTCTACTACATGCCCTTCGTGGAGGGAGCTACCACAGCAACCAAACTGAGCATGCTCCGGACTCCTTCCCTCCCATGCCCCACCCAGCAGGGAAACACATCAGTAATCACTTCCTCCAGTCTTCTTTCCTCCACCCTGCATCAACCTTTGGCCCTTTCTCCCTTGACTGTGCCCAACACAGAGCACCTCCCTAATCCCGTTTTCTGCTTCCGCGTTGATTGCTTTTCTTCCTCTGTTGATTGTCCCCTAGCTCGCTGCTTGTTGATGGCCTTCAATTCTCCTCTGTTACATTTCCCATGGTGGCTGCCCAGATCTCTCCTGCTCTCCTGATCTTAACATTCCAGGTGACAGTGCCTCCTCTAATCTCACGGGATTTCTCAAATTCCTTTCTATGCGTCTCATAATTTTTGACATACTTTTTTAAAAAAAAATTTGCCACACACACACACACACACACCCCTTCTGATAAAAGCATTTTAATCCCAAACACTCCTATATCCTGAATGTTTATTCCAGCCATACTAGTGAAAGGACACATTATGTAGTATAACATAGTGTACAACAGAATCATTTCCTTAAAATTAGAAAGGAAAAAAACTGTGACAAGTTTTTGTTTTACCTCACATTACTTATTTGTGGAGGTATGGTGGCAACACTTAAAATCTACTCTCTTAGCAATTTTCAAATATGCAATACATAGTGTGTTGTAGATTGTATATTGTCACCACATCATACAACTTTTCGAATTTATTCCTCCTAACTGAAGTCTCCCAATTTTCCCTGTATCAAGTGTTTTTAAAGTTAAAATAGCAATGAGCATTTATCACTTTGGCAATATTGAAACTTTCTCCCAAAGCAGTGCTTCACTGATAATTTAGAAATTCAGACTAAGAGAGAAAATAAAATCACAGAATCCCTGTATCAGAGATAGCCATGGTTAAAACTCTCCATGTTCTTGTCATATATATGTGTGGCATCACCAGGTACTTGTGACTGCACTACCTTCCTTTTTTCACACTTTGTCATGAATATTGTTTCCTGTTTTTACAAATTTTAGTATGTAATTTATAAAAATTTTAAACATTCTGTTGTATAGTTTTATATAATTTATTTAACAAATCCTCCATTGTAGAAGTATTATATTACTGTATTCCTATGTTTTTTATTTAAACAAGTATGATGAAATTTTTATGGCTAGATCCTTTTTTCTTTTTTCCTTTTTATTGAGTTTATTGGTGTATTCCAGGTATACAGTACAGTTACATTCATTACTGGGATCTTGTACCTTTACATGACAGGTCTTGGTTCTCATTTTTTCCCCTTGTCCCTGCCCTCCCTTCACCCCCTCTTTCCCTCCCCATTTACAAACACTTTATTTTCATTTTCTCATACTTTTTTTCTTTTCCCTTATTCAACTTCCCCCACCCTTCCCACTTTCCCTACACCTTTAGCCCTTTTCTTCCTATTTCACATTGTTAATTATCCCATTAGGACCTTGTATACTATTATAGTTTTTCACACCAGAGAAACTATTCGGTATTTACACATGTGTGATTTATTTATTTCACTTAGGAGTGTATCCTCAAAATGTACCCATTTTCCTATGAATAACTCTAATTTCTCATTCTTTATGGCTGAGTAGTATTCCATTTTATAGAAAAACCACATCTTCTTTATCCAGTTTCCAACTGATGGGCAAATGGGCTGTTTCCATGTTTTAGCTATTACAAACTGTGCTGCTATAAACATAGGTGTGCATATATCACTATGATATAATTCTTTTAATTCTTTTGGAAAGATACCCAGTAGAGCTATGGCTGGGTCAAATAGAACCTCTAGTCCCAGCTCTTTGAGGTATCTCCATATTGATTTCCATAGTGGTTGCACCACTCTGCAGTCCCACCAACAATGGAGGAGGGTTCCTTTTTCCCACAACCCCGCCAACATTTGTTATTGGTTGATTTCATGATAGCAGCCATTCTTTGTAGGGTGAGGTGAAATCTCAGTGTTGTTTTCATCTGCATCTCTCAAATGACCAGTGATGTGGAACATTTTTTCATATATTTATTTGATGCTTTTACTTCTTTGTCTCACAAATGTCTGTTCATTTCAGTTGCCCATTTTTGAATCAGGTTTTTATATTTGGGGGGCTGATTGTTTTGAGTTCTTTCTGTATTCTAGATAATAGTCCTTTGTCTGAGGAGCAGCTGGTAAACATTTTTTCCCGCATTGTAGGTTGTCTCTTAGTTCTGTTGACGGTTTCTTTTGCAGTGCAGAAGCTTTTTAATAAGATGAGATCCCAGTTGTTGATTCTGCTAGTTCCCGTGCTGCTGAGGATTTGTTCATAAAATCTTTTCCTATGCCAATGTCTTCCAGAGTTCTGCCTAACTTATCTTCCAGCAAGTTTAGTATTTCTGTTTTAATATTTAGATCTTTAATCCACTTGGATTTTAATTTAGTGTATGGTGAGAAATAAGGGTCCAGTTTTAATCTTTGGCTGGTTGAGATCCAGTTTTTCCAACACCCTTTATAAAAGAGGCTATCTTTCCTCCAGTGGGGATGGTCAGCTCCTTTGTCAAAGATGAGGTAGCTGAGTACATCTTGATTTGTTTTTGTGTCTTCCAATCTGTTCCACTGATCCTCAGGTCTGTTTCTTTACCAGTACCATGCTGTTTTGTAACCGTGGCTTTGTAGTATAGTTTCAAATTGGGAATTGTTATATGGCTAGATACTTTTTTTAAAGAAAAAAATTCTGATTATTTAAATTCTTAAAATTGAATTTGGGGCCAAAAGATAATTATCTTTTAAAAATGTTTTTAATTTTAATTTTTTTGTTTTTAAAAGATAGTGACATTTTAAGCCTACACATACCTGTTGCCACATTATATTTCAAAAACGGTATATCAGTTATTTAAACCTGAGCAGTGTTCAAGTACCTGGTTTGCTATGCTCTTTCCAAAGTAGTATATTACTTTACCATGCAATAAAACAAAAGATCCTACCACTTTGCAAGAAGAAGCTAGTATCTTATTTTGTTTTAACTTGCATTTCTTTGATTCTCAAGTTGAACATTTTTCTGATTAGCCATTGCATCTTTTTGTGCAATTAACTATTCATGAACATTTTCCTTCTCCTCCCTCTACTTTATTAGTATTTTATCTATCTTGATAGTTCTTGAACTGTCAAGTGTATTTTCTTCTGATGGTTTGGAATGAGTTTTTCTCAATGTAAGGGCAAGTATACTTGTTTTTGCCTATAAAGGAGACTAGAGGTTATCTGTGTGTGTGTGTGTGTGTGTGTGTGTGTGTGTGTGTGTGTGTGTATGTGATAGTTCGACAGCCACTTACTAGTATTCTGTGTGGCTTACTTACTCTGTTTCTTTGCGTGTTGCCTTATCGATCATCATTCAGGATCCTGAAATAACAGTTTAGAAGTAAAATGTGACATTTACCTTGGTCTTACAAATTATTTTCAGTAATATTAGTGTACTGTGTTTTCTCTTTCAAGTTTTTCCAGCATAGTTTTTGTGTCTGCAGTAGGTGTAGCAGCAGCAGCATTGTTTCCCTTCAGTTCAGAATGCACTGAGGCATTCATAGGGGAAAAGATAAAGAAACTTGCCCTAAATGCAGGAGCTCACAGTGGAAGCTACTCCAGAATGTAACTTCAGCCTGAAATTTGTGATGATTCTATTGCCCAAATAAACACTGAGCTGCAACAAATACTCTCAGGGAAAATGCACTTTATTTTTCAAATGTTGCAATGGTTAGTAATTACTAATAGAATATTTGACTTTTTTTTCTGGAATCTTGATTTTTCCTCTTGCTGCTTTTTGTGTTTGTTTATAGTGAAAGACACTTCAAGACACCAGCCTCTTTTCAAGAGGAGTGGCCTTTCAAAGATGACCATTTAATACAGAGCCTTGAGTAATTTAATAAATTAAAAATACACACTAGAAAAATGTGGCCTTGTCATGTAGAGGTACAAGATCCCAACAATGAATGTAACTGTACTGTATCCCTAAAATGTACCAATAAACTCAATTAAAGCTGGGGAAAAAAAAAAAGAAAAACATGGCCTTTTAGGCTGCTGCTTCCATTATGAAGGGTGTTCCATGGGACTCCACTTTGCTAATCTTCAATTCAGGTGCATCTCCCAGAGCATGTCTCCGGGTCGTAATAGTCCCCCTAAAGTCAGACAGCCACTGCCTTAGTCTGTTCAGGGCAGGAGCACGGAGTACTACCAGGGCAGATCTGGGGACACAGCTGCTTTGTGTCCCAGCTCCACTGCTGGGGGTAATTAAGTTCCACAGGCCAGGAGGGGTGACTGTGACACAGGCCCAGTGGTTGTGGCTTTTGAGAGGAAATAGAAGAACCCTTGTTGTTCTGGCCAGTTGAAAGATAATGAAATGGTGAGTTCAATAGCAGTGAGGGCAAGTTGTTCTAAACCAGGAGCAACCAGAAGCCAAAAGAAAAACATGTAAGCAATGGCTTCTCTACCTTTTATTACGACTGACTCAGAGTGAGAAAGAACAGACTGAGAGTCACCAAAGTGAAGATAGTCTGGAGTGGTTTCTCCTATTCTAAAGAGTCAGTGTTTTTGAGGTGTTCTTTCACCCTTACTTCTATCTCAGTTGAAAAACTGTATGTGAAGATGCATTAAGAAAGCTGTGAATGGTAGTGTGTACCTGTCATCCCAGCACTCTGCAGACTGAGGCAGGAGGATAACAAGTTTGTGCCCAGCCTAGGCTGCCAGTGATCTAGCAAGACCCTGCCTCAAAGTAAAAATAACGAAGGGTTGGGGATGTAGCTCAGTGCAAAGGTCTTGGGTTCGACTCCCAGTACCACAAAAGGAAAAAGAAAAGAAAAGGAAAGTTTGCAGTTCTAGATGGTATGCTTCTTCAAGACAGGGACTTGTATTTATCACCAGATTTTAGCTCCCTTGCCAGCACAGACAGTATTCAACAACCAAGTAAATCAAGGAAGCTAATTACCACTTTGTGTCTCACTCTGTCCTTTCGTATCTCCCTAAAACTGCCCCTTTCTTCATCTGCTCTTTAGCAGTCTGTCTGCATACAATGAAGTTGCAACAATTCTTTCTCCTTGGCCAGAGCAGGACTTAGGAGGTTTCTGATAAAGAATGATTATTATTGGTAGTCGACACAGGAAGATCCCTAGACTGAAGACTCGGGTGATTTTTTAAAAAGATGGAAGCATCAAAATTTTTCAGACTCCCTCAAAAATATTTTTAAAATGAGAATTGAAACTACATTTCCAGGGCCTGGCTTTCTAATTAAGTTTCAACAGGGCACTTATGAGCTGATTCAAGTATTTTTTGAATCATGTTTGCTGTATTTCCTAAGCACTTAAGTAATCAGGACCCTGCTTCTAGAAGTCTTTCGTGACTTGTTGAGTCTCTAACCTTAATTGCTTGAATTTGTTTCTTGTTCGTTCATCTTTATTATAGTAATACTGATATAGGGACGATTTAGGACATGAAATAGGATCTCCAAATGTTATAAGGGAAATATTATAATTTCCATCCTGTTAGATGTCTAATATGCCAAGTTTATGTGCTCTAAAATTGAAGAATAAATTCCAGGAACAACAGAGTTTAAGAGAAGGAAATGTTTATTGAGAGAATAGCTCCTGAGAGGCAGGAGGGGTCCTGAATGGGTAGCAGAGGACCCCACTTTACAGGGAAATTTATAGAGCAAAACCCACATGGGTACAATGTGGGTTAAAGCTGCAATCAACCAATAAGCCTACAAGCATAGTCGCTTAGGTGACGGTGATCCAGTGGGGAAACAAGTCACGTAACGAGTGTGCATGGAAAGAACAAAGACTTTTTCTAGGAAATGGTAGGTCCAGAGGACTTGGTCACCCTTCAAGGTGAATAATGTCTATCTAGACTTCATTAGCTGTTACCACTTATCTTGTCTGCTGGGTAAGTATGCAGGCCTCTTCATTTCACCTTTATCTTGAGGCCTGGTCCCCAATGACTGCATCTCTGGCCACAGTTGTGATGTGTTTTACCTCTGTCCTGACTCTCTTGAGGGCCCAGCCCATTCGGACTGCCTGTAATATTTCTACCTAACTTAGCTGTCTATAATAGTATCTTATAGTAATGCTAGTATTTTCTCTTGTGTTAGATGCAGATAAGTTTTGAGACAAAACACATGATTTTAAAACTTTTGTTCAGGATAGCAGTCTGTGTCCCAGAAGTACTCAGTAGATCTTCATTGATTGTGGCAAGGAAAGAAAGAGGCAGCACTCAGGGTCATTGTTCTCATACAGATAGAAGATGCAATACAAAGAACACTCAGGAGACTTGGGATCAATTCGTGGTTCTACCACAAATTCCAAGGCTATGGAAAAGTCTCTGAGCCTTAGTTTCCTATTCTTTAAAAAGTAATAATACTAAAGGGAACAGAACAGAATGAGTTTTAAAGTTTCAACTCCTGGACTCTGAGTTATCAATTCTTCTCAGAAGGTCTTTGGGCAATCATTGCTTATTTATTTCTATAGCAGTATACCACCCCATAGCAGGATATATTAGTTGGGATACAAATTAAGCAGCAGGAGCAAAATCTCAGAAAACCGGGAGCTCAGAAAAAGGGAGAATGTTATTTTGCTCTTGATTAACAAGTCCTAATGTTGGCAGGTAGTACAGTTCAGGTAGCCTTGATTCAGTGGGCTAATCAAAGGCCAAGGGTACTTCTGTTATGTTGCTCTGCCATGGCCTGAGGTAGTGACATCATCTTCTGGCAGCTGATCAGCTGGGAGTGTGGTGGGCCCAGAGCTCAGGACAGTAGCCTTCCTGTAAGAAGACCTGCAAGTTACAAACATTACTCTCACATCCCATTGGCGAGAACTTATGTAGGAGGTCACAGCCACAGCCAGGAGAATAGAGAAGTCTTTAGCAGAATAGCCATGTACCACCTAAACTTTTTAAAGTAAGCGTGAGGGTTAAGGATTCTCTAAAAAGAGAGAAGATAAGATATTGGTGGACAGTGCATACCATTATGCTTTTTTGATATGACTTTAATCCACTATAACAATTTAAAATTTTTTGTTTATTGTGTTTCTTATCCACTGAAATAGGCTGAATCAGAATCTATAATTTATCCCTATATGTATACCCAACAACATGTGTTAAAGTAGTTTGAACATAGATTTCATGCAGTGAATATCTGTATATTTGATTTATATATTGGTTTTTCACAGTATATAAAAACAAATAACACTGTGCCCAGTCCCCTTTCCTACTTTTATACTCTGCTCTTCTTATTCCTTAGAGAGTGTTACATGGAAAATTTTAATTCTCAGTCTAATTGAGGAGACTGGATCAGAACCTAGGAGATAGTAAAATTTTGAAATGAATTATAGATTGACTGATTGGGGGCAGGTTACTACTAGAAGCAACTTCTGTATTTTACTACTACAAGTCACAATTTTGTTTTGTTTTCCCAGTACTGGGGATTGAGCTCTGGACCTTGCACTTGCCAGGCAAGCCCAGTGCCACTGAGCTGTATCCCCAGCCCCACAAGTAGTAATAAAGCTAGGACTGCCCTGTTTTAGATGGTATAATTACATGTAATGGACACCAAGAGTTTTCCAGGAAGGATTTATTATTTGGTTTTAAGTATATTGCCAGAATATAATGTTTAATGATATTAATGAATATTAAATATTAAAATGGATTTTTTCCTTGAAAGATTTTTAGGTTCTGTCTTCTTTACTCCCTTAATTAGTGGTTTTGTTTTTCTTTATCTTTTTTGTGGTACTTGGGATTGAACCCAGGTCCTGAACTATATCCCCTGACTTTCAAGTTCCCCAGGCTGGGCTCAAACTTGTGATTCTCCTACCTCACTCAGCCTCCAAGAGTACTAGGATTACAGGCATGTGGCACCATGCCTGCCTCCTTAATGCATCTTAAGAAAGAGATCGCTTAAAAAAAAAGAGAGAGAGATCGCTAACGTACTGAGTATGAATCTTCACAGTATGAGCCTATGAATGGAGAGTCACATAAGATTCATTGTCGAAACCAATGCCGCTGTTGACTGTTTCAGTGTTCACATCTTATCCTCTCCAGTTTCCAGCCTTTATCTGCTGTACTTGTGTACTGTCTTCTCACATCGGAATAAAAAGTATTAGTGTGTGCCTTAGCAGTTCTGTGGTTGATAGGAGGTACCTCGGCAGAGTTGTTCCTGCTCTCTCCTATCTGGTTTCCCCAAATCCTTCCACCGAATGGTGCAAGTCCAGCCTTCCTCTGTATTGAAACCCATGGAAACCATCCAGCTCAGCGTGATCATTCCGTCTGAAAGAGCGGAGACCTAATCCAAATCCTGGGTAAGAGAGTGGCAGTGCACACCGGGAGTGGTAAAACAAACTCCAGCAGAAGGGTAGGCTATGTTTGTGTAAGGACAAGCCTTTATTCCCTCTACAAACATGCCACCTTGCCAAAGACAAGCAAATCACAAGTACAGTACTAGTTATAGTCTGGGCTGGGAACAGTGGCTCTGGGCCTCTCCTCAGCTTCACACCTCCTTCCCAGAGCCCTTGCTGAGGTTTGCTGTAAGAAATTTGTCATTGAGGTATTTTTCTCCAAGGGATTTCCTTAAGGGGCACGGACACATTTCTCGGCTAAGGGCTGGTTCTTACCTCTCTGTGACCACAGAGGAGAGAAGAGAATACCATTCTGTACCTAAGTTATCCCCTGGGATTCTGGGGAGACAAATCCACCATTTCCAAGACTGGAGGAGTTACAGGGATGCTGAGTGTGTACTAAATGTTTTGCTGTGGATAGAATAGTCCCAGTCAAGGAAGAATTCCCGCCTCAAATTTCTGTTCATTTCTTTCTGATATTTTCCAACCTCAAGTAAAACATTGCTATTTGCCCCACTAATTTAGTGTTTTCACCATTTTGTACAATTACTCATTTCACCAAAGCTCCTTGATACCAGAAACTGGCTTTCTCATCACTGCATTGCCAGGTTTTAAAGTTCATCTTCAGTGGGCTGGGGTACAGCTCAGTGGTAGAAGGCTTGCTGTGCGTGTACAAGAGCTGGGTTCATTCCTAGCACTGTAAAAATAAGCAGATAGAAAGGTTTCATCTTGCCGGAGATTTAGCTCAGCGGTTCTGTGGAATTGCCTTGCAAGCGCAAGGACCTGAGTTCAGTCTGTGGTACCAAAAACAAAGAGAAAGATTTCATCTTTAAATTTTGTTAACAAAGAATGTCTAAGACCAGACTCGTTACCAATGATTATTTTTGGAATTTAGGAAACTGAAACTCTAAAATAGAAAGATAAAGAAGATATTTTAGCACAAAAGGCATAG
This sequence comes from Fukomys damarensis, assembly GCF_012274545.1. NCBI lineage: Eukaryota > Metazoa > Chordata > Mammalia > Rodentia > Bathyergidae > Fukomys > Fukomys damarensis. The sequence continues at coordinate 52,287,869 of NW_022900924.1, read as the reverse complement.
TGTGTTATATGGAGCCTGTAAAATAGCAAGAACATAGATACGTATTAAATATATATATATCATAGAATAGTGATTTTTTTTTACATTTTGAAACATGACCCATATAAGAAATATAACTTTCAACATGTCACACAGGTGACAGATATATTTCCTGAAACACTATATTTAACCTGACCACTTCAGCTGTGCTATTTTCTTCTATTTTAGCTCATTTTAAAGATGCTAGTATTGACCCACCAAAGTAATTTCATGGTCCACTAATAGGTTACAACTGCAGATTAAAAATCATTTCCTTAAAACATCCCTTATATATCATGTAAGTCAGGAACATATCCTGGTCATCATTTTGAATCAAATAACTTGTTTACCTTAAAATGGAAAAAGACCATTATACACAAATTCTAAATATTTAAGCATATGAACAAAACACAATTGTATTATTCATTTTGTTCTCACACCAAACAGTATGTATATTATTTTTTCCTTTAAATTATCAAAAAGTATTATGCAATCATTTTGACATATATAAAAATGTTTTTGACTGTGGGTGTATATTTTCTTGTTGGCCTCCTTAAATAAAATTGATATAGGGCCGAGGATGTAGCTCAGTGGTGCTGCCGCCTGTCTCGCAAGTACGAGGTCCCGAGTTTGATCCCTGGTACCAAAAAAAAATCAACATATAGTAAATTACACATATTAAAAGGGTGTAATTTGATGCTTTTTTATTTTTTAACATAACTACAACCAGGGACCTACCACCTCAACCAAGAGAATGGATAGCACTCTTCAGGAACTTCCTCAGACCCCTTTGTCATCTCTAGAGTACAATTTTCTAGAATTTATTTAAATGGAATCACAGAGGATGTACTCGTACCTGGCTTCTTCCACTCAGCATAGCTACACTGAGGCTGATCCACATTACAGCACATGTCAGTAGTACCTTCCTCTTAATGCTAAATAGTATTCCCATTGTATGGATACAAAGGGTGATCAAAATATATGGTGGATGATTAAATTTTTAAAATTCATTAAATTAGTCCCCCTCAAAATACTCTCCCTCACTTCAAACACTTATCCCAAAGTTCTTGCCATTTCCTGAGCCATTCTGAAAGGCTTCTTTCGTGTCTTTATGAATGTGATCAGAAATATAGCGAATGCTTCTGGTGGTGCTATCTAACAGAAAGAAAGGCTCATAAAAACATGGCAGTGTGTCCTTATCCACCATATTCATCAGATCTGGCCCTGTATGACTTCTGGCTCTTTTCCAAATTAAGATGGCCGTAAAAGATAAATGTTTTAAACCAATTCAGGACATCAAGACAGCCAGCACAGCACAGCTAGCATAGTTTATTCATTCACTTGTTGGTGGATGTTTAGGTTGTTTTCATTTGTGGACCATTTCACGTAAATGTGCTATGAATGTTTGTGTATGCATTAGCCTTTCTGTTGCAGGGATAAAATGCTTGGCATACACAACCTAAAGGAGAAAAAATTTATTTTGACTCAGTTTCAGAGGTTTCAGTCTGTAGTTGGCTGCCTCCAAGGCAGAAGTGGCATGGGGGCAGGACAGGGCAGAGAAAGCCAGGAAGCAGAGAGCAGGGGAAAGATAAGTGTCTTCAAAGGAACATCCCTGGTGACCCACTTCTTCTAGCTGCCCTTCCCTCCTAAGAACACACTCAGCTGTAAACAAACTCATCAATAACCTAATCGTCTTCCAAAAGCCCCACCTCTGAACACGTGAGCTTTAGGGCTGGGGGTCTTTTTATCCAAGCCAGAATAAATGTGTTCATATAGGTGAATACCTAAGAATAGAATAGCCATGTCACAGAGCAAGTGTGTGTGTAACACATTAAGAAACACAGACTGTGTTTTAGCAGCTTTTCTAAATGAGAAGATGAGGCAGCAGGCTTCTTGATAAGATCCCCTGAAGTCTGGCATGGTGGCCTGTGCCCATATTCCTAGCTAATCGGGAGGCTGTGGCAGGACGATCTTAAGTCAAGACCAGCCTGGGAAATTTAGCAAGACTGTCTCAGAATATGAATAGGCTGGGGATGTAGCTCAGTGGTAGAGTGCATGCTAAGCCCTGGGTTCAATCCCCAGTATCAGCAAAAACAATAGCAAAAACAAAGCACACAAAAAGACCTTCTGGGACAGTCATCTTCTCTTGCGCCATACCTCTAGCATTTAGCTTGCTCTTTCACAGTGCAGTTGGAGCACCTTGGACCTGGGGGTCAGTGATCTTGATCCTATAAACCTATGAGATTATTATGTTTTTAAAGACAAAGCTGGATTAAGACCTTTGTGGTCCCAAACAGTGAAAAATACCTCTTGCCTGCATATTAAGACAAAATTATTAAACAATGCTAAGTGTATAATATATATAGTAAAGCCTGATAAATTATCATTTTCTCAGAAATAACAACTTTGATTCACTTCATGAAACATATCCCAACAAATTGGTTTTTCATTTGCCTATTACTGTTCTTACAGCGTCACAGACGGGACTGTCAGGCATCCCTGAGAGCTTGTGCATGAGCCCATGGATCATACTCTTAAAATAGGCTTCTTTCTCTTCTTCCCTCTTGTTTTGTGTTTTGGGATGGGGTCTCACTATATTGTTCAGGTTGGCCTCAGACTTGCAATCATCATGCCTCATCCCCCTCAGTGGCTAGAATTACAGGTGTGCACCACCATGCCTGACAGCATAACTTTTTAAATGGATGATTATACATATTTCATCATATCTCATTGTTTTTGTCTGGTTACTTCTAGTGTGAGTCCCATTTAAATGGTCTCTTTTTCTTACATAGATTGGCATAATTAGGGAATAGGTTCTGGTTTGTTTTTGTTGTTTCAGTTGTTTGTTTGGTTTTTTTTGGTTTTTTTTGAGATAGGATATCTCTATGTAGTTGAGGCTGGCCTTGTACTTAAGGCGATCCTCCTGCCTCAGCCTCCCAAGTGCTAGGATTACAGGTGTGCTGGCTAGAGAATGGATTCTGGGGTCTACTCCTTTTTTTTTTTTTTAAACTGGCTTTGTGACTGAGCTTTCCTATGCCTCCCATTCCTCATCATAAAGTGAGATTAAAAGATCTACCTTAAAACACTATATGAATAAAATGAAATGTTTATGTGGGGCTCCTAGCACTATGCTTAACAGATAGCACAAATTGATGATTTATAGCTATATCATTGTACTCAGCAGTAATGCTTGTCATCATTAGTGGAAGAGTGTAATGGCACAGATTATTCAAATTAGCAAATGATAAAATAACTTTTCACTTGGGACAAAGAGGTTTGGTCAGAGAGTCTTTACCATTGTATTTATATTTTGCTTAGGTTAAAATCCCTTCCACATACATAGACTAATCATAGAAGGAGAAAGACCTAAAAACAGATATTTAGACAAGGAAAATTGGGAGTTGACTTTAAAGTGAAATCAGGAAAAAAAAAAGATCACAGGAAAAATAGATTTTTATAACCTTTAAATAGCAGACAAAATAAATTATTATTGACGATCAAAATTACAATCTGTCAACCTCAGAGTAAGACTAACCAATGAGAAAATGCATGCAATTTAGATGAAAAAGATAAATGGAGTTATGTCTTTATGAGGTTATTGAGTAACATAACTGACATTGGTTACCATGTTGACTATACTACATCTATAATTACCTTCATTTTGTAGGAAGATGTAGAGCAACTAAGTAATTTTGCCCAAGATTTCAGGTTTAACTTTTTTTTTTTTTTTTTGGTACTAGGGATCAAACTGAGGTCCTTGTGCTTGCAAGGCAGGCAGTGGAACCACTGAGCTAAATCCCAGGCCCAGTTTTAACATTTTTAAAATCCTGTATTAATTGAGGTGAACATTTAAAATATTTCTGTGAAATTCACAACTTTAAAATGTCATTAGTAATAGCCTGGCACAGTATCATGTACTTTTAGTCCCCAGTCTTTAGGAGGCTGAGACAGGCTCTCTTGAGCCAAGTAGCTGGAGACCAGTCTGGATAACATAGTGAAACCCTGTTTTTAAAAAATTAAATAAATAAAAGGTAGAGCTTAAAAATGTTGAGCATTTGATAATGATAAAGTGGGTACAGTAAAATGAGAGTCAGAAGATAGAATTTGAAAGTTAATCTACAAAAATACTGAAATTGTTCGTGTCAGGAGAGGAACCCCAGTGGTGTGTAGAATGTGATTTTAGCCCAGCTTTGTTGAGTGTGACAGAAGACAATTAATGACACTGCTGATAAGGACTCTCTTGGCCGCAAGTGGCAGAACCCGTAAGCACATGTTGAAGTTTAGCTCAGTAAAGCGGCCGGGGCAGAAGGAGTCCATGCCCTTCTGAAGCCAAGAGCCCAGCGGATGTTCACTCTGTGGTCCGGAAGCTGCCTTCTTCCCTTTCCTCTGCTCTAACGTGGACAAAGATGGTAGCTCTCTGCTGACGTTGTCCTTACAGCTCGCTCCCCAATAGCTGTAGCCGACATCTCCGGATGAGTCCGGTGATTTTAACCATTATGGCTGAGAAGATGGGGTAGCCAGCATGCGCCACAGGCTCTCTTTGAGCCATGGTTTCTGTGGGATCTGAGCCGCACAGCCTGAGAGCAGAGGCAGAGGCAGCGCCTTCAAATGCAGGAGATGCAGAAAGAAACTTGCAAGGATGGATGGATGCCCACTACTCTCATGCCTCTGTCTGCCGTTATGCTGCCTGCGCTGTGAAGGAAAGTGGAAGTGACAACTTGTATTTAGCTAAAGGGGAGAAATTAAAATAGCATTGTAATAGAAGTCAGATGGTTAAGGGTATCTTTTCCAAGAGCTCCCAAAAAGTAGTTTTTCTCCCTCTCCCCTTCTCCCTGTCTCCCCTATGTATCGAAGCCACTGCCTCGTGTATGCTTAGAACATGCTCTACCTCTGAGCTACATCCCAGCCCCGAAAGTAGTACGAATTTTACATGAGTGAGTATTATATAGATTTCCTTTTGTGAGTCAGGTGTGATGGTGCATTCCTATAATCCCAGCACTCAGGAGGCTGAGGCAGGAGGATCGCTGTGAGTTTGAGGCCTGCCTAGAATACATAGTGAGTTCAGGGCCAGCCTGAACTACATAACAAGACCAAGTCTCAAGAAAAAAACTCCCCCTGCTCTTTCAATATGTAAAATGCCTTTGTAAACCCATTATATTGTTAGTCCTACAAAAGTTTGATGTATGGCCCTTACCATAGTTTGTATGTTATTAATGTATTTTGAGGATATGGAATATTTTATTGAGAAATCCATTGGCTTTTGATTTGCTCTAGTGCATTTACATTATAGATCAAGAATTCTTACATTCCTCAGACAGGGATAATCATTAAAACTTCATTAAGCTGTTAAAATTTATTCTAAAAAAAGATTTATTCTAAATGTCATATAAAAACATAAGAAAAATTGCTTTTCCAGATGTCTAAATGTTTTATTATTCTTTGAAAAAAATCAAAGAGTTCAAATCCAGTTAACTCATGACATATTCTTCTAGCTTTACCACACTTATATGTACCTTTAGTGTGTGTTTGTGTGTGTGTGTGTGTGTGTGTGTGTGTTACTAGGGGTTGAACCCAGGGCCTTGTGCTTGGTGGGCAAGTGCTCTACTGACCTACATTGACCTATACCTCCAGTTACCCCCACGTCCTTTTTTTAAAATTTTGAGACGGGGCTTACTAGGTTGCTCAGGCTGCGATCTTCCTACTCAGCCTCCCAAGTAGCTGGAAATACAGTTGTGTGCCACTGCACCTGGCTAGAGTTTTCTTTTATCATAAAGATGAATGTAGAATTTTCTAACATGAAGCTTTTGTCTTTTAAAAAGTTTATAGGTGTTACTAGTATAAGTTTTTATGTATACTTTTTGAAAATGATTTGAAGTGTTTATCATGAAAGAAATATATATGTATATATATATATATATATTTATATAAATGAAGTTAACAAAAGGGAAGTCAAACTCAATACAAAGAAGAGAAAATCAAAATGCTAACAACAGAACAAAAGCATATACCAAGAACATGAACTTGGCTCTGAGCTTGCCAGCAGTAGGGACAAAAAGAAAAGGAATTCAGTGGATGACACTATTGTCATCTAAAAAGACACACAATAATTCTTCAAAAACACCAAAATTCTCCCTGGTACGAAACTGTAATACAAGTTCCTCATGTGAATTTCTTACATAGGAGACGTTATGCAAGGTAATGACTAGCACAAAAGCAGTATGCCTCTACCTTATGAAAAAATCAGACTCAGTGATTCTGCCAAGGGGTGCTAGGCTACTAATGTTTAGACACCATGTAACTTTCTGATTCTCTCCCTTAATACAAGGATAGCATTTAATGATACTTAGAAAATGTTTTTCCTTAGATGTTTCTTAAACGTCGTCACTCTCAGGTAAGCACATAATCAGAGTTGACTGGAAACGATGAATAGTCAGCTGAGGTCTTTGAATATTGGGATTCACCTGCTTGACTAAGGAAGGATTCACGTACTCTGGAACGGAAACAGGGAGGGCCAGGGTTGACGTTCTAACACACAAGTGGAGAATTCTGACCACCGCTCTCACCTAGCAAACATTGTTTTCCATGTTAGTTGGTATCATTTTATACAACCTATGTCTTAATGTCAAAAAATAAGCTGCTAAACCAAATGAACAGAGTTCTTAATCAGCTAATTTAACTAACTCTAGGTTTTTCTATTCTCTGAGAGAGTACAGTATTCCCCAATCTCCTGAATAAAAAAGGACTTAAATGAGATTTTCTTTGGAAGAAGCGTCACTGATAGATATTTTTTTTAATTTCCTGAAAAGATCTGTTCTAGTTTTATTGAAAGCAAAATAAAAATATTGTTTTCTTTCCAATAATTTTGATTCCTGAACTGCAGATCTATTAAAAATTTCCTTAGACTGACCTGTGTACTTTAGATAGTAACAACAAACAAAAACAACTACTATGTTATTTATTAAGTATCTTCTATCTTCCAATCCTGCACTGAACTCTTTACTTTTGTTATTTTATTTAATTCTCATGTGATAGTATAGCCTCTTATTATCCCTGTTCTGCTCAGGAGGAAATGGACACTCAGGTATACCTGGACGTTCATAACCCGCAAGCGGCAGACAGAACGGGATCCCGGGTCTCTCCCAGCCTTTGCCCTACATGCTGTTGTCTGTGAAGTAATTAAGAGTCTTGTGCATCAGCAGTTGAGGTTACTATACTATTTCTTTTTCCTAGTATTTCACCATAAATTGCAATTGAATCATAATACTTTGAACTTCTCAAATTCTGGAGCGTGTTTGGGTGTGTGTGTGTGTGTGTATGTGTGTGGCAGTGTTGGGGATTAAACCCAGGCCTTGTGCATGCTAGGCAAGCTTTACCACTGAGCCACAGCCCCAGGCCAGATTTGGGTTTAAATGAGTCATTTTCCTTTTTCAAAAAGCCATACTTTTTTTACAAAACACAAAAATTATAATAGCTCATATTGGGTGTGTGTGTGTGTGTGTGTTTGTGTACATAAGTATGTGTGGTACTGGGGATTGAACCAAGGAGCCTCCCACTGAGCTATGGACCCAGCCCTTTGTATTTTCCATTTTGAGACAGGGTCTCCCTAAGTCAATAAGTTGCCCAGGATAGTCTTGAACCTTCCACCCACCTGTATCAGCCTCCCAGAGTGCCGGCACTAAAGGCGTGTGCCCCTGTACCCAACAACTCGTATTCTTACAGCAGAATAATTATGCCTTAATTTCTATACTTATATTTTATGTAGTAATAAGTTTTTAAGTATCTTCTTGGATAAGGAGACCAGAGTCATCTTCCGGCCTTTAATGAGATTTGAAGAGGTTTATTTGGTTCTTAAAAGAGCTTCCTCACCTTGATCATGGTTTTGTAGTCCTCTGCGCATAGCACACCCACCATGCTAAAAGAAGAAATTACTGACGATGATGGAACTTGATTTGATATTTCTAGAGGTGCCCTGTCCCATGTGGTAGCCAGCACCTACCTGGACTATTTATTTTTAAATTTATTTAAGTGAAAAAGTTAGTTCCTCAAACATACTGAGCATGTTTCTGGTGCTCAGTAGCCCAATGTGGCTGTGGCTTTAGTGCAGGTCATGAACATTTCCACCACCACAAGACATCCCCCTGGGAGCACGGCTCCAGGGTGTGGTTCTCATGTTCCCCTCCCTACCTCTCAAGAGTGTTAATGTATGGGTTGTTTTTTTCAAAATGAAAACCTCAATATTCAGGTTTAATTGCAGGGTTGACACTTTGCGATAAACAAGTGGGTTTTGGGTTGCAGTTTGGGCACTGGTCTAAAAGTTTCATCATCACCATTGTATAACATAATTGGCTATTTTAAAAACATGCTGTACTTGGGGTAGGACTGACACACAAAAAGCTATGTTTAAAAGTATACAACTGAATGTACTTGTCGGCCATCTGTTGACAATAAAACTGTGTGGACTCCTGAGTCCCTCTAGTCATCTGTGTGATTCGAGGAGAAAAAAGTGTTTTTTATAAATCTGATTCTTTTAGTGTATCCTAAATGGCTATGGTTTTGTTTTGTTTTTTTCCAACAGGAAATATAGTTTATTTACACCAGCAGCCAGAGCAGAGGGTGTGGTTGTTTCTAAAAGAAATAGAGATGCATATTCTCCATCTCCTTTCCATATATTAATTCTAAAATAGTCTTAGTATGTTAGACATACTGATACAGGCCTATATGGTACGCGCAGGCCCACTGGGAATGTGCCAATGCTCTATCAGCCTAAATACACCTATCTTACATGGGTAAATGTCCTTGATCCCTCTTTTCTGCAGTGGGATTCCCCAGGAGAACATCACCCTGGGTGTCTGAGCGGTGTATAAAGTATTCCTAGGGAGTTTTCCCTTATCAGACGTGGGAAGCACTGTGCAATACCTACTAGAGCTCAGGTTTGGGCCCTTCGTCGTGCCGTACAGAACGGGCAGCAACTCTCTTCGCTGTACAGATAATCTCTTTGAAAGATAGGGCAGAATGTTCTTGGTCACACAGCTGTTTTTGCTGTTATTAGTGACTCCTTCCTGAAATGAAAATTTGCCGGAAGATTCCTTCTGAGCCCTTCTGGTGCCATGTTGTCACGTCAGAGGTTGGATGAACCAGTGAGGAAACGCTGTTTAAATATAGCAGAGGATTTCTCTCCTACATTCACTTTAGCACATCATAAAGGTCAGGAACACATTATGTTATACGAAACATTCAGATTTATGTACAATTGTTTTAAATATTTGCATTTCATTTCCCTACTCACTGTTATTATTCCCATGACCCCTTTCCTTATTATTTTGGTTGTACAAGTCATAGTATGGGGTGAGTTCATGTCTCGTGGTCACTAGTTTCAGAGTCTATTTTCTTGACTTTGATTTAAAAAGAAAAAAAAATCACATCGGGCATGTTCCTGGACAGAAAGGAAAGGGTTAAAGAAAACAGTTCTAATGAATAAAAGATGATTTTCTTATATATGCGTTTTTGGTAACATTGATCCCACCAAAATTCTATTTTGATTCTTTCATTCAATAGCAGCAATAATATTTTCGTGACTCGCAGCTCTACACACACGCGCACACACACACACACACACACACACACACACACACACACTCTTCTCAAGCTGCCAGTCTGTGGTAAGGCAGTGGCAGACCCCTGATTGGCGGGCAGTGTTTATTCTGTGACCAGATTCCTTCTAAAAGAAGGCAGGCCATGCCTGCCTAGATCCTATTGGCTGAGATACTCTGGGCCCGCCCCACCACCTTTTTTTTTTTTTTTTTCTTTTTTTTTTTTTTTCATGGCACACACCAGAGCGAAGTCTGCGCGGAATCCTAAAGCAGCCCGATTTACATCCATTCATGAATCTGTGACGTCAGCAGTCCTCCGGGTCGTCGGTGGTGGGCTGGGGGACTGTGTGGGTGGAATCCCCCTCCCGCTCATCCTTCTAATTTTGCAAGTCCCTTTAACCTTCCATCTTTTCAAAGCAAGAAAATGGAACAGCATGTGTAGGAATTCTTCATTGTTGTGAGTATTGCACCCTCATTTTCTGTTGCACCAGCATTTATCTCGTAAGGACCGCCGGACACTGTTTTTGTGATTTGAGGCGATTATAAAACTGATATTATTGCGGGAGACAGAGAGGCAGAGGTGGAGAGAAACCCGAAACCCCGTTACTGCTGCAGCGTCCGAAACTGACAGCTGGTTTTCCTCTCCTGTCTGCCGGTTAGACGTGGACATTTTTCATTTACTGATCTGCACGTTACCTCTGGATGCCGGCTTAGCTTTCCTTCGGGGAGATCCGTTTCTCTTGGAGACGGTGTGGATCGTGTTAGAGGGAAAGTGGAGAGGACCAGAACGGGCCGGGAAGTGGGGCCGGCCGGGCAGAGCAGGTTCCATCCTGCGAGCGCTTGTCCTTCCTGCCGCCGTCCTATCCATCGCTTCTCACCCTTCACCTTGCCTTTGTTTCATAACAGTCAATATCGTGCAGTTGCAATTTGAAACAGATGACTACGTCTTGTTCGACCATTTTTCAAACGCTTGCATGATGCGGGCTCTAGGGAGTGTATTTGGACATATTTGTAGCTTTTGTGTGTCTGTCACTCTCTACACTTTATTTATACTGCCCAAAACCTAAAAACCTGGACCAGAGGCATAGGAGGAATTATTCTTACATTCTAATTTTAAAAATATCTCCTAATGAAGTGATTTCTTGCTATTTTCCAAAATTATACTGTGTAGAAATACACACGAGTATTTTTCTAAGACGAACTTTCTAGCTGAAAATAGTTTTTTCTGCCATGGTTGGGAAATCATGAAGTTCTGATACGTTCCATGTGTGAAGTTGGCCTGTTAGTTCGCTTGTAGTTTTAACCAAAAGTATGTGTGATTGAATTTGTTTTCCAAAGCTTTGGTTTATTCTGGTGGAATTGTGATGTTAAAGAAAAGGAATTAACATTTTGCCGTGTTCTACCCCAGGGGCAGCTCTCAAGCCAAAGAATCTAGTAGCATTTTTCAACTACCTCACTTTGGGAAATTTATATACTAATCTGAAACACGCACTTGATTTTTCTTTCCAGTGAGAGAGAAAGCAAAAATGCCTATTATTTCTTCTCCAGCCTTGTCATGTATAATATGATAATTTCATATTCTAATCTTTCCTTGTGAAGCAAGGCATCTAAATTATGGCTATCATGAAATCTTTTGAATTATTCTTCTTACAAATTTTCCAAGTATAAACTCATTTAATTTTAAAATTACCATATGTAAGGATGGAACATTTTCTTTTGTTTCTCAGATTGACATTGCCCTCCCTCATATTGATTTTCTGAGTGCATTTGAACTCACTACAGTCACAGAGGAAAATCTCTGCCTAATTCTAAATCAGAGCTAGGCTCAGACAATTGTGGTTTCATATTTTGTTATTTTTCATTTGCTGGCTTGAGCAAATGAGATAATAATTTAGACATAATTTCTTATGTTTGTAAACATCGTGACTCATTTCTGCATTTTCTTTTTTTGTGTACCTCCTGAGATTTTGTTGAAAGTAGCAATTTCAAAGTTATTTTAAATTATTGGAGTCCACATGATCTAAAGGCCAACTTATTGACATTTTAAAAAATTGTGCTATCTAATCAGACTTATCTTGAGACATATTTCATCAGATTGTATCTTTTATGTACATTTTGCCAAAAAGAGAATTTTATTTCCATGAAGGAAATATGATCTTCCCTTGGCTTTATTAAAATAAAACCATCCCTTCATGTAGAGGTACAAGATCCCAACAATTAATGTAACTGTACTGTATCCCTAAAATGTACCAATAAACTCAAAGCTGAAAAAAAAAAATAAAACTATCCCTTTAAGGCAAGGCACAGAATGCATGCAGGATCCTCCTTTCTCTCCACTCCTAGAGGCTGTGTCCCAAATTATTATTTCATCCATAGTGTACTTGTAGGGAAAAAACAATAACTCTTAATTGTTTAATATCAAACAATAAAATCCTGTGTATTAGTGACTATCAATAGATGGCTTTCTGTTTAAAAATTGAAGCTACTCCAGAAGTAGGAATTAATCTATTTAAGTAAACAAAGTCAGTCAAACCAAAGCCATGTCCTGGGGAACTGTCAAAAGAATGGTTCCTAAGGGCCAGAGGCCACATGCACTGGTATATGACAGCACAACCATGCTTGGGATGGCAGAACCGGTCAGTTTGGTTTGCACTGTCTGCCTGCCCTCTTTCTGTGTACTAGAGCTGAATTAATTGTGGCGGGGGACTGCGAGTGAATCAAGAGAGTCAAGATGACCACTTCTGATTCTTGTAATTTTGATTAAATAAAGAACATTCCCCAAGAACACTCTGCTGCTTAAAAAAAAAAAAAAAATCATTCAAAGGCTATCACGCCCCTGCTCTGTGTCACTTGTTATTCTGTCAAGATGTGCACATGCAGTCTTTACTCACAAGGAACCTGGAAGGTTAAATTCCCAGGAATAAATTATTACATTAGCATTACCGATAGAAATTTTCCTTCCTGGTTTCTTTCTCACTACTCAGTGGTTTTATGCAACCAGCACCACTGTCAATTTTAAAGCATTTTCATCATCACAGAAATAAGCCACATAGCTATTAATAATCACTCATCATTTCTCCTCGCCCATAGGTAACCCTAGGCAACCACTCATCTGTGTTCTTTCTATTTAGATTTGCCTATTCTGGACATTTTATATAAATGCAATCATTTATATATAGGGTCTTTTGTGATTAGCTTCTTTCACTTACTGTTTGCAGAGTTCATCCATGTTGCAGAGTGCAGTACTTATTTCTTTTTATCACTAGACAGTATCCCAGTGTGTATGGACGTACCACGTTGTGCTTACTCATGTGTTACTGGGCATGTGGGCTGCTTCTACTGTTTAGCTATTAAGAATAACTTCCATGTACATTTATGTACAAGCTTCTGTGTAAACATGTTCTCACTTCTCTGGGGAGCAGAAGTATTGGGTCACCTGATAACTCTGTTTAACATTTCCAAGAGACATCAAACCCTTTCCCGCAGTGGCCGCACCATTTTACATTCCCATAAGCAATGTATGAGGTTTCAATTTCTTTACACTGTCATTATTATCTTTATTCATTAGTGTCATCTCTTAGCGAGTCTGAAGTGGTATCTCATTGTGGATTTTGTTTGTTTGTTCTGTTTTGTGGCTTTTTTTGAGAAAGCGTCTTGCTCTGTAGTTCAGGCTGTCCTGGAACTTGCTGTGATCCTCCTGCTTCAGCTTCATGAGTGTTGGGATTACAGTCACGTGCCCCATGCCCAGTTCACTATGGTTTTGTTTACATTTCCCTCATAGCTAACAATGTTGAGCATCTTTTCATGTGCTTATGCATATTTTAGAGAAATGTCTCTTCAGACCATTTGCCTATATTAAAAATTAAATCAGGGGCCAGGAATTTAGCTCAGTGGCACTGCATCTACCTCACAAGGTCCTGAGTTCAATTCCTGGTACCAAAAAAAAAGAAAAGAAAAAAATTAAATCATTTATGTTTTTATTGTCCAACTCTGGATATAAACACTTCATTGATTATATGACTTTCAAATATTTCCTCTCATTCTGCAGATTGTCTTTCTACTTTCATGGTATTATTTGAGCCAGTCTGGGCTTATGATTACGTACCACCGGATAATCCTTCTTTGCCCCATCTTATCTTCTGCTGCAGTTTATTTTTTCTTTTGTTTGTGCTTTTGGTGTTATATATAAAGCAACTTTGCCTAACTCGAGGTAATTAAATCAGATACAAGTTTAAATATTGCATAATCTCTTATATGAGATATACAAAATATGTAATACAAATGAGAGCAAAATAGAAGATACATTAATAGGAAGTGGGAAGAGATTCAGATGGTTCCTCAAATTACCTATTCTGTTGTTTCAAAAATATATTTACTATTATTTTATTTATACCATTCGTTTCACTTAGTTCACTGAAAGTTTTGTGCTGTTTGTTTCTTCTTAGTAAGAATTTTTTGTTAATGTTTTGTACTCTGAGTAACCACTTTGAAGATAATGATATATAGTGTATTTTTGGTCTCTTATTTTCTTACAAAATTTTCATCTTACATAAAATAAAAAATAAATCTGGAGAAATCTATCACTCCAGTGTTTTCTTCTAGGCATTTTATATTTTTAGCTCTACACTGGTCAATTTTGGTGATATGAAGGGAGTTCAGCTTCATTATTTTGAATGTAGATATCCAATTGTTACGGCAATATATTTAAAAGACCATTCTTTCCCCAGTTGTATTGTATTAGCATCTTATCAGAGAACTTAAAAAAAGATACCACGCACCCATCTCTAGCCATTCATATCTTCTGATGATTCTGACATGAAGCCAGGGTCGAAAACTGTTGGCATGGATAGAGGTTTAGTCTTAGACAAGAAAAGAGACACTAATATCTGAATCAGGAGAGAGTATGAGGGAAATACAGAATTCTGGAAAGAAATGAGGAAATAAAGGAAAATTAAGAAGACTCACACAGGAAAGGATGGATTTTTGTTGTTAACCACTCAAAGACCAAGGCTATCATTGGACGTTCACAAATTATATCACATTAAGGGAAGAGGAGAAGCTAATTTTCCTTACCTGCTTTCTATATACCTATAAATCTGTTGGGAGCTTTTACATACATTATTTCATTTCACATATAATCCTCATGATATGAAGTAGGTATTATTATCCCCATTTTACAGCGAGAAAAAGGACTCAGAAAGGTTGCTGACCTAACCTAACATACTATATGGTTGATCTTATAGTCAGTTTTCAAATCCAGCTCCAATTCTTAATCCCATTCTCTTTCTTCTGTATACCATGGATTCTGAGCATCGAGATCTTCACTAGCACTGCTCTGGGCTGGACCTGGGGAAGATAAATTGGATGGTTTTAATGTAGAGCTGCGGGTTGGCCCAGAAGGTGCAGTGCAAGATAAGAAGATGGGGCAAAAGAGGATTACCATGTGATAGGAAATCATGAGCCCAGACTGGCTATAGGCTGCCCAGATGCAACCAGCAGAAAAAGCCCTAAGAAGATTGAGAGCCAGTACATTGGGCATCAGAGAATGACTGACGAGGTTGCCAGGGAGACCACGATGGAAAGAGAATGAACCAAGTAGATCTGGCAAGTGTAGAGGTTCTATCATAGACTTATGTATTTCTTTCATCAACAAATCCAGTATTCACTGAGCATTCACTGTGCCTTCTAGGTCCTGGGTACACAGCAGAGAATAAAACAGACAAAAAGTCTCCCTCCTAATGGAGAACGATGAGCAGTAAATAAGTGAAGAGAAAAGAGGGTGGGGATTAGAGAGTTCTGGGGGTGTGGTAAAGTTTTTTATTTTAAGGGATTTTTCATTGTATTATTTGTAGATATACTCAAAGAGATTAAAGACTCATCAAACAGGCATCAGTGGTTGATAGAGTCAGGTGCCTTAGATATGTGAAAACATCTTCCTACTAGCCTAAAGCTCAAGCGAATGTTTAGTACTAACTTCTCTTGTTCACCAGTTTATATCAGTGCCTGGCAGAGAACAGACACAAATAAACATTTGTTTATTGTGTAAGTGCCTACATGGGGAGAGAAGACCAGTGATTTTTCTGCTAGGTGGAGACTGCCAGACAGGGTTGGTGCTTGGAGAATTCTTTTAAACTTTACTTGCTGCCCACTGGGATCCATCCTCCCAAACGTGTGTGTGTGGATGTGGATGTGGGTGTGTGTCCTTCCAAATATCACCAGGAAACCACAGCAAAGTGAGCCATGGGTCACGATGGGGATATATTCTAGTTCTCAGATGACTGGGCAGAGAGCCACCAGTGTAGACAATCCTGTATGCACTTACATTTCTTTTGCTTTTTATACTTTAGCAGCAGATTCACACACCTCACAATGAGAAGAGTGTTGAACTCTTGATTTGTAGTTAATGAGGTTCTGTTATGCAGCCATCTGCCTTCTTTGTCTAGTTGATGCTTATACTGAAATATATAAAAATGAACACTTTTTAAGCTGCAATAAAGCACCTTGAGGCAATGGGAAAAGAATTGGACTAAAACTACTAGGTCCTACCTAGCAGTCTCGGATCACCCTTGGCAAGGGAGTTACTCTCTTAGTTTTATATTCCTTCAGGTTTGATTGTAGCATATATGAAGAAGAAATTGTTCTTAATGATTGCAAATTCCCTTTCTAACTGATAAGGTAGAATTCTGGTTAACCACCAATATCAGATAGGCAAGTGCCAATTTCTAGGACAATCTGGCTAGAACGGTGGTGGCGAACCTATGACATGCCTGTTTTTGTTTTTTTTTTTCTTTTTATTGAGTTTATTGGTACATTCTAGGTATACAGCACAGTTACATCCATTACTGGGATCCTGTACCTTTACATAACAGGTCTTGGTTCTCATTTTTTCCCCTCCCTGCCCTCCCTTCACCCCCTTCTCCCCTCCCCATTTACAGACACTTTATTTCCATTTTTTCATTTTCTCATATTTTTTTTTCTTTTCCCTTATTCCCTTTCCCCTACCCTTCCCACTTTCCCTACACCTTTAGCCCTTTTGCCTGTTTTTTTTTCAAGACCAAAGATGTTAATGTGTGAGCTGTTTTCTCTAAACTAAAACCTTAGTATTCAGTTTGAATTGCAGTGTTAGCATTTTATGATAAATAAGTGGGTTTGGGGTTGCAGTTTGGTCACTCGCCTCTAAAAGGTTCACCATCACTGGGATAAAATGTATTTTTATTCAAATGTTTGTTTACAGTCCTTTCATAGGGGTGTTTAACCTCCCTGGGATACTGCTACAACTGAGGAAAAGGAGAGAGTACCCAGAGTGTTTCAAATGGAGATATCTGGTGAAGGCAAAAAAGGTTAAGTTACTGTCTGATATGCCCACGGACTTCCCGAGAAGCAGGAAATATAGCCCTGATCAAATATGGTCTTGCGGGCTAGGGATTTAGCTCAGTGATGCCACTGCCTGCCTCACAAGTTCAAGGACCTGAGTTCGATCCCCGATACAAAA
>NW_022900924.1:52248297-52270485 GCF_012274545.1 Fukomys damarensis | reverse complement strand
CCCCACCCCCCCTTCTCCCCTCCCCATTTACAGACACTTTATTTCCATTTTTTCATTTTCTCATATTTTTTTTTCTTTTCCCTTATTCCCTTTCCCCTACCCTTCCCACTTTCCCTACACCTTTAGCCCTTTTGCCTGTTTTTTTTTCAAGACCAAAGATGTTAATGTGTGAGCTGTTTTCTCTAAACTAAAACCTTAGTATTCAGTTTGAATTGCAGTGTTAGCATTTTATGATAAATAAGTGGGTTTGGGGTTGCAGTTTGGTCACTCGCCTCTAAAAGGTTCACCATCACTGGGATAAAATGTATTTTTATTCAAATGTTTGTTTACAGTCCTTTCATAGGGGTGTTTAACCTCCCTGGGATACTGCTACAACTGAGGAAAAGGAGAGAGTACCCAGAGTGTTTCAAATGGAGATATCTGGTGAAGGCAAAAAAGGTTAAGTTACTGTCTGATATGCCCACGGACTTCCCGAGAAGCAGGAAATATAGCCCTGATCAAATATGGTCTTGCGGGCTAGGGATTTAGCTCAGTGATGCCACTGCCTGCCTCACAAGTTCAAGGACCTGAGTTCGATCCCCGATACAAAAAAAATTTATATCCCTCGCCATCTTTGCGTATGTCTGTTATGGATGTCATTTGTCTCAGCCATTGTTCCCTGTGGTCAAGCGAGAACTACCGTTAGGCTGGTGATTTGATGGTTTGGGCTAATAGGGAATGTGACCGCAGTAATCTAATAGCCTCGGTTTGCTGTGTGTCGTGGCTTTCCCTGATGTGATCTTTATTAGTGCTCTTAAGTGAAATTCATCATACTGGCTTTCTCTGTCCCACTCTTATAGAAGCTGAATGCTGTATCATTTAAAGACCTGTTAAATCCATAAATAGTGTGTCTTTGTAAAAACAACATTGTATTATTTTATAGAATATTTGTTAGCTTTTGAAAATTATTCTTTTCAGAATTCTCCAAATAAATAAATTTGTTGATGGACTAGTGTTTTGAATTTTCAGATTTTGTTAAAGGAAAAAAAACTTTTTAATTGTATCTTTAAAAAATTAATAATCTAAAAATTGCAAGACAGAAATCCCCCCAGCCTGCCTTCTTTCAGTGAGACATTGTCTTGCTACGTTGTCTAAGCTGGCCTCAAACTTGTTATCTTCCTGCCTTGGCTACCCTACTATCTACAATTACAGGCATATGGCAATGCACTCAGCTCCCTCTTTTCATTTTTATGTTCATTTCGTCTGTCTGGAGTCTTTTTTATATCTGTTTCACTTCTATAATTGTCAACCAGAGAGGTCTGATGTCTCGTCTTAACAGCCATACTAATTTTATGCAGTGGTTTTATTTAATAGCAATACTTAGCTGTGTGGTGGTGTGGTAAAAGCATCTTCTTACAAAAAAGCAATTATGTATTGCAGAGCTATTCTAAAAGAATGTCCAGTAACTCTACAATTTTAACTGTTTAAAATTTTTAAGGAAAAACAATGTAGGACTTTCTACTGACAGATGGTGATTGTCTCCAATGTGCTCATTTGTATTGTGATTTCCCATGCTGGGGAAATGGTAGAAAGTGAGCAGTTCCAAGAGAATATTTTAGTGAATTATCTGGATTAAAAAGGTTAGAGAAGTGACTGAGTTGATTAAGGATGAAGGACTGAAGAAAGGTGATAAGAAAAGGAGAGAGGACAGAGCCAGGGAGGCAGTGGCTGCGAGGAGGCAGGTACACCTGGAACACCACCTTAGACTGGAAGGAGTGGACCCAGGACCCAGGCTGAAAAAGACTCTGTTAGAGTCCTAAAGGGGGTTGTCACAGTTGCTGTTGCTAAAGAGGCCTCAATTTGCAAAATAAGCCCACCGAGGCTTCTTATTACTGGGAGGCACTGTGCCTGCATTTTTAGTAGCTGGCCTGATGGCCTTTAATGGGACACATCAGGCTCTCTGCAGGCGTGGATAACCATGGATAATTGAGATGAGTCTGATAAAGCTCACCAAAAATACAAAGCCAGGATTGCCGTGGTCCAAAGAAAATAACCTCACGATGAAAGTGAGATTAAGCATTTTGCTAATTACTCCCCAATTATTTCTTCTCACATAACAAATTTAAATACATATGCACATTAAGAAGAAACAGATGCAATATACCTTTGGATATTTCCTGTCTAGGCCTAAATTATAGACTCCCTGTAATCTTTGCTAAGCATAGAAACTCCAGGGAAATACCCACCTGAGGGTGCAGCTGTTAGGGCTCAAAAGCCAATTTGAAAACAAATTTTGCTCTTTGCCAGGGTCTCCTGTACCCCTCCCCCTCCCTTTCGGGCCTTTTGAACAGAACCCTCTCCATCTGTTTATCTGCAGAAAAATAACTGAACATTTGTTTATGCTGCTTGTGTTAATTTTTGAAGCTAGGCCCTAATCTAGTCTTTAAGTGTTCTTAGAGACCTGGAGACAAGATTATGTTTTTTGCAGAACACACACACACACACACACACACACACACGCTCACATAATCCTTTGTGTTGTGTGCGTCAATTTCTTTTCTCCAATCAGAGCTTCTACTATGACCCATTGAAACAGTACTCACTACCTCTTGCCTCCTCTCCTTTAATCAAAGGTCATCTACATTAAGCTCAACTTGGTGACATGAGCCTACAGACCCAGCTGTTTGGGTAAGCTGAAGCAGGCAGGAGCATCTCTTGAGTCCAAGAGTTTAGAGCCAGCCTGGGCAACAAGGTGAGATTCCATCTAAAAGCGGGGAGGGACAAAGGTAGGTAGGTTACCTATATTGATAAGGATTTCTTTTTTTTTCTTTTAACTGAATCTTATACCTTATACTGTTGATACTGGCTTTTGTTAGAGTCCAACTGCTTTTGCTACAGATTGTTTTACAAATAGCCACTGTCTTTTTTTCTGCTATTTACAAGGCCATGGAATGCTTTTGAAAACAAAGAATAGTCACTGAAGTTCTAAAAACCTTGGACCAGCTCTTTCCACCATCTTTCCCTGCTGCCATAATAATGCAAATGAAGATTCTGGCTGATGTCTCAAGGATATCAACACTACCAAAAAAAAAGAGGCAGATACTAAGTGCTGGCTAGGCCTTGCTCCAACGCCATCATCTGGTTTTTGCCTATAATGATAAAGCATGATTACGTTGACAAATTTGAAATCACAGATGAGCACAGAGTGGGGAAAACTGTTGTGAACCTTACAGGCAGGTCAAAAGGTTTGGCACGGTCAGCCTCAGATTTGAAGAGCTAGATCTAGAAAAACGGCAGGATAATCTGCTCCCATCCTATCGGTTTGGCTGCTTCTTACTGACAGTCTCAGCTTGCATCATGGAACTCTATGAAGCAAGATGAAAATACCTCAGAGGGGAAATCCAGGGATTCTTTTAGTAGGAATGTAATACATGCATGTAAATAAAATGACTCACCATATGGGGGAGCTTTGGACCAGGTGTGGAAAGCAAAGGCGGGTGATAGAAGAACCTGGTTATTAACATGAGCAAAGGGTACTGTAAAAGAAGAAAGAGGAAGACACTCTAGGGAATACCTATCCATACAGGAGACTATAATGCCTTAAAATCTCTCCCGTCTCATGAGCATATAACACAGTAATTGTGAAGTATCTGAAATGTATATAACTTGTACCCAGAAATTCCCCACGCTGAGGAATTGTGTGTGCTGAACTTGAAATTTCACTATGAAGAGACTATAGTTTTGAGGCTTCCATCTTCTAAGAAAGCTCTGACATAGGCCTGAGTGGTAGCAGCCAATAATTTTCCAGAGGCCAGGAAACTGACCTTTGTGGCCTTGTTTGGGCACTTATCTATTCACTACTCTACATTACTTTTCATCAGAGGAAACTGAAAAAATTTTTTAAAAAATCTTTTTTGACAATTTACCAAGCAAATCCCTCAAGTAGAAAAAGAAATAGCTTAATGGTTCAGTGACAGGGAAATAGTTAATACTCTTTCAAGCAACTTATTTATAAATTTATTTGGTAGCTAAAATTTGTCTTTTACCTCAAAATTAATACTCCTAGTGCTTTTATGATCTTTTGCAGAAAGGGGCAGAGTTTCAAATTTTTAAGTTATCTGACTTACCCTCAGCCTGGATCAAGGCTCTGCCTCCTGATTTTAGCTCTCCTATTGTAAACAAATATCCTTCCATCTATTTAGTGCTGTTTTTTTGCAGTTACGTCCTTTTTGCGTGATTTCCCTGTTTAACACAGGCCTCAAGCATAGTGCTGAAGTGCTTCTAGTGCTCTTAAGAGCAAGAAGGCTACCATATGCTATCTTGGGCCTTTGCTGTAGCTGTGACAGAATACCTAAGCCTGGGTGATTTATAAAGGAAGATTTCTTTGGGTCCATGGTTCTGAAAGTCCAAGAGAATAGCGCTGGTGTCTGTTTAGCTTCTGGTGCTCATGTGCTTAACCATGCATAGCAGAAATGTGGAAGGGGAAGCAGGTGCTTCTAGAAGAGAGACTGCACAAAAGGGCCAGATTGCTTAGTGAGAGATAATCCATTTCTATGAGAACCAATCTAGTCTCATAAAAAAAGGCATTAATCCTCTTAAGGGTCCTACTACCCAACACCAGTATAGTGTCAGCCAAATTTCAACATCAGTTTACCCAGGGCAAACCATATCTAAATCATAGCATGTGTCTTACAGAGAAAATATGTGTGTGAAATAAGCTTCATTTAGGCACAAGTTATGGACTGTTGACCAGTCATATGTACTATGTAAGGGTCTTCAAACAGAAACACATAAAACAGGGTTGTATGTAAGTTTGCCTGAGAATTAAATTTTAAATTTTACACCTCTGTGAGGCAGATGTCTTTATTATTGTTCCTAATTTCCAGATGAAACCAAAGCACAAACAAGGCAAACTCATCAAGATGGAGCCAACATTCAGTGGTAGACACTGCCTCTAGGGTGAAACTCTTCCATGCTGCTGCACTGCATTCTCCTGTGGGAAGTAAATAAAATTTCATATAAAGAAAACAGCATAGTTCTTAAAGGTCATGCAGGAGTTGGGAGTTCTTTAGCAACCTAAGAGAATATTTCTTTCTTCCTAAATACAGCCCGGGTTTTAGTCTTGCATTTTCAGCCTTCCGCTTTATCTAGTGTTACTTCTAAATCCCTTTACATCTCCAGTTGCTTTCCTCTCTTGTACCTGCACCAACAGCACCATCCTACACACCCTCATTTGGCCCAGGTTCCTGTCAGTAATGCCAGCCACTGCAACTTTGAGGCAAAAAACAGGGTTGCTCCCATTCTTTTTTGTTGTTGCAATAAAATATACACAGCATAACATTTACAATTTGAAACACTTTTAAGCGTACAGTTCATCGAGTACATTCATATTGTTGATGGACAGCCATCATCACTGTCCATAGTAGCAGTTTTTCATCTTCCCAGACAAAACTGCCATACCTATTAAACACCGACTTCTGACTTCTCCCTCCCCATAGCCCCTAGCAACTATCATCCAACTTTGTGTCTTTATGGACTTGAGCACTTTAAGTTCCTTCTAGAAATGGAATCATGCATTTTTCCTTAATATAGTATGTTCAGGGTTCACTCAGGATTTGTTTCCTTCCCTTTTAATGTTAAATAAAGATGGGGTTTTGTTTGTTAAGAATAAAGTGAATATACAGGACCTAAAGAAATATTAGTTAATTTAAAAAATGAATGTAAAGTATCATAGCATTTAAAGAAAAAAACCCTAGCCTTTAATATTCTGCCTGTATGTCATATTGCAAAGTTACCGTTTTCAAAATTCATCCTAAAATTCCCAGTATGGCCTGGATTAATAGAAGAACTCAATAGGATATTTTAAAAATGGGCAAGCAACAGCTAGAGCCTACCATATGTGCTGCAGCCATTCCACTAAATTGCCCCCGCTTTCTCATGCTTTTTTCTGCTTTCATTCCCTTTTCCCTATCACAAAATAAAACAAAATCCTTCTTTTTTATCTCTCCCAGGAATTTTGTCTTGTATAGACCTCTTCAAATGAAAAAGTTCTGTATTTTACTCTGACCATAAAATAAAAGCCTAAACAAACCAAATATATTCTATTGTGTATGACCTGTGGTTCCCCTCCCCCCCCCATCAGGGAGGGGATGGGATGGGCGAAGTGAATCGTGGTCATCAAGAAGGTTTTTTTGTTTTGGTTTTGTTTTTTGAGACTGGGTCTTGCTGTGTTGCCCAAATTGTCCTTAGTCTCTTGGACTCAAGTGATCCAACTGGTCAGCCTCCTGAGAAGCTGAGACTGTAGACACGCACCTCCATGCCCAACTGAATTTTTTTTTTTTTTTAGGATTGAATCCAGGGCCTTCACACTGAGACATATTGTCAGAAATTTATTTATTTATGTATTGAGGCAGAGTCTTGTAAATTTGCTAAGTTGAGCAGGCTGAGTTTGCACTTAGAATCCCTGTTGCCTCAGCCTTCCAGAGTGCTAGGATCACAGGTGTGCACCACCATGCCCAGCTCCCAGCTGAGAACTTCTATAGGAAAATTTCTATTATTATCCTGGAACTCCATGGAGACCTCAGGGTTCAGAATATGTTTTTGAATGGCATAGCGATATTCCCTGCTATGCACTGAGGGTATAGTGGTAACTAATGACTGGTTTGAACGTGTTAGACATAAAACATAATATATAAAATGTATTAGGTATTGGATATACCTAAAAAATTCAAAGAGTTACCTCAGATTATGTGGCTGCTGAAGTATGGATTCCAGGATTCAAAGGTGAACATGGCCCCAGCTCCCTCAGAGCTCACAGACTAGCAAGCAGGGGCGGTAATTACAGAGCAATATAATGCCGTGTGATATGGCCAGGAGAGGAGCAGGTGAATGAGGGGTGTACAGGCTGCTTGAGGAGAGTGTAATTAGAGCATCTAACCCAGACCTGGGGGATCCAGGCAGGTTGCAGGAAGAACGCGTAACAGAGATGAGCCCTAAAGAGTAAGAGTTGGCTGGAGAGAAGGGAAAGGAAGATATTGTGCGCAAAGGGGACAGCACATGCTCAATTCACAGGCGGAAGACCAGGAGATTCAGAGAACCGAAGTGAGTCTGGCTGGTGAATCGCCACGTGAGAGCAAACGTGAGGCAGGAGAAGCAGAGGATGCTAAGAGGGCTACACTGTATTTTAGGAGCAGAAGATTTTGTAAAAGTGAGTGGTATGTGCAGAATTACATTCTGGAGAGAATGGAATATGACGGCGAGACGAGAGATAATGAAACAACTGTTGAAATAATCTATGGATGGTAATGACTTGTGCTAAAAAGAGTTACTGTGATGAAAAGAAGTGCACAAATTCAAGGGGCACTGAAAATACCAAAAGTTACTTTTTAAAAGAATAAAATGATGATTCATGCCCACATAAAATGAATATGCAGTTGTCCATTTTGTGTTGCTATAATAAAATACCTGAAACAGGGTACTTTATAAAGGAAAGAGGTTTCTTTAGTTCAGAGTTCTGGAGATTCAAGAGCATGTACCTGGTATCTGCTTCTAATGAGGATCTCATCATGGATGGTACAACAGTGAGAGGGCACCAGGCAGGAAGCAAGAGGCTGAGGAGGGGCCGGGCTCATTTTATAGCAACCCATTCTCCTCATTCCCAAGAGAGCTAACCTAGTCCACAGGACCACAGCACCCTTCCAAGGGTGGTGCCCTCATGACCTAATAACTTTCCCCACACTCCACCTTTTAAAGCTTTTACCACCTTAATGCCACCGCACTGGGGACCCTGCCTGTAGCCCACAAACCTTTATGGGATACTGAATTCGTAGCAATGTCACATATTTTACTTAATTCATGTTGATGAGGAAAAACAATAAGATGTTACAAGGAAAATCTGAACATACCTATATAGCCTATGAAGAATGCCAAAATGTTGAAATGAACGTGCAATTAGGAACAAAACCACTAATATGCACAGGGCAATAATCAGATGCATTCTATTAGACACAATTCATTTGCATGTCTATGAAAAGAATCAGTTGTGTTACTACTTATTTGCCACAATTTGTAGAGTTGTAAATATCTTAACAAGAAAGGAAAAGTTTCACATAATCTAAGAATGGTGCTAGAGGCAGAATGCCCAGTAATCCTTTTGGATTCAGAGTTGTGGAGATTCAAGGGCATAGAATCAGTATCCACCAGCATAGAACCAGCCCATTTCAAAATATTTCACAGCTTTTTTCCTGAAAAGAAATTTTCCACAGGAATTTGGTGATTTCATTGGATGTGGTGATGGTAACTAGGGAGGGAACGAGAGAAAACCAAATGTAAGTATTCAGGGAGGTTTAGGCAAGTGTTGAAGATGGAACAACGGGAAAGTTTTGGTCAAGGAAAAAGCTGCACCAGAGGAGCATAGAATTGAGACTGTAAACCAGAGTGGCTTACATCTTAGGCAGCAACAAAGGAGAGCATGAGACGACCTGACCGCAGATGGAAGAGTTATTCTCGGTAGTCCTCCATTCATAGGTGTCAGTAGTCCCTCATTTAGACTATTCATTTATTGTGTGTCCCTGATGGCATTTGTCTCTAGACACTTGCTTGCTTAGAGTATGTATTAGTCAGTTTTTCATTACTGTAACAAATACCTGAGATAATCAACTTAGAGAGAGAAAAGTTTTACTTTGGCTCACAGTTTTGGAGGTGTTGGTCTATGACAGGACCTGTTACTTTGGGCCTGTGGCAGCGTAATACATTGCGTTGAAAGCACATGGTAGAAGAAACCTATTCTCCTTGTGACAGGAGATCAAAAGCAAGAAAAGAGATGGGGCCAGGGCCCCAATATCCTCTTCAAGGCTATGCCCTCAGTGACCTAACTTCCTCTCATTGGGCTGTACCTCTTAAAGGTCCCACCATCTTGCAGTAGCATCACAGGCTAGTGCACAAGACTTTAACATCTGGGCTTTGGGGGTGTTTAAGATCCATACTATAGTAGAGGGTGATGTTGATTAAGAGTATAGAAAGTAGTTTTGATTTAACTAAATTGATTTAATAAAAATAAACTCTGAGGACAGAGAGCTATCTATGCCTTGTGCACATTTCTGTTCCTGGAGGCTTAGCATAACTAAGTAGTTACATCTCATAAATATACAGACTGGAAGGCAGAATATACAGAAAGGGTTTACACCAGATCATATAGCTACCCAAGTAAGGGTCCCAGGGCTCCAGCCCAGTTCTGAAGGTTCCACAGCTCACATCAAGACTAGGATGAGAGAGTTAAGTTACACCATCTCGTGAATTTTCACCTGCCAATTATTAGGAAAGATTTAAACGCATTTTTATTTGTTTGTTTCCGGTAACAAAAAATAATTGCAAAATGGAGTTAGACTCTTCATAAAGAGAAAACTTTCCAGAACCTAGTTTAAAATCAGTTGAACCTAATAAGCCATCTACTATCTGTGTAGACGTAGATAAGTTTTTCAGCGTCTTTTCACCTCAGTTGTCTCATCTGTAAATTCATACTACTGAACTGACCTCCAACAAGGTGTAAACATTGAAGGCCTGGGGTGTAGCCCTGTGGTACAGTGCTTGCCCAGCATGTGTGAGGCTCTGGGCTCCATCCACAGCATCACCCATGCACACAAAATTGTAAATAATTGAGTGAGATAAAGTATATTAAAATGTAAGCATAATAGATGCTTTAGCAGATGTTGGCTTCCTTTTCTCGTAAGGTGTAAAGCTTTGAAATGCCTACTTTATACCCAAAAGTGACTTTATTTGAACATGAGCTATATTTAGCACTTAGAGCTTTTGCTTAATTCTTTGGCAGTTTTTTCAATATAATTTCTATAGAAAGAGCCTGTTTCTTGATATGTTTATTGCCTATTTCAAATACTTTACCGTCTTTCTTCCTGTTTTATTGATTTTTCTCCTTTTCTTTACAGTATTCTCAACTTTACTATTACCATGCTTCCAGAATGACACTGCTGGTTTGCAACCTAAGTTAGGTTTGGTTTGTTGTAGTTGAATGGTCTCTCTTATCATTTCTCAGATGCAATAGGCATTGCCAGTTCAACCTCTGTTTGTAATTCACCTTTTAAAAATATCATTACAAACTGGGTATGGTGGCAATGCATGTAATCCCAGAACTCTGGGAGGCTGAGGTAGAAGGATCACAAGTTTGAGCCAAGCCTGGGCAACTTGGTGACTTAGTGACACCTTTTCTCAAAATAAATAAAAAGAGACTGGGGATGTAATTTAGTGTGAGGGCCTTGGGTTCAATCTCCAGTAGCTCCAAAATAAAAATAAAGAACAGTTCAGGATTGCTGTTGGTTGGTTTCCTTTTAGAAATATATTTCCTGAAATCTCATATCAGCATTTCCTCTGCCATTTCCTGAATATATACAAATATACTGAAATCATTAAAAAGAAAATAGATATATGCTCCCAGACTTCTTGTAAAAAAATCATTCAAAAGGGTCAAAAGTGGTATAACAAGATTTGGGCTGTTTCCCATAGAGGAAATGGTATGCAACAAAGGCTCAATTTTCCTTTAAAAAGAATCAGTAGCCCACCATGGTAGTACATGCCTATAACCCCAGCACTTGGGAGGCTGAGTTAGGAGAATCACAGTGAGTTCAAGACCAGCCTAAGCTACATAGCCAGACTCTGTCTCAAAAACAAAACAACAGCAAAAAAGAATCAGTAGTATTTGCTCTGCCCGCCTCACCTGAGAACTTAAAGTTTATGAAATCACTTTGAAGACACAATTTAATATACAGATGCAAGATAATGGTGATGATTATTTGCAGTTATTTGGATATATATCCTAAGCCACAGACCAGTGGGTCACACCGATGTGGGGTACATCTGTAGGTCTCGAATGAAAACAGATTGTGATCTTCTTCCCTCCCTCCCTGGCTTTTTTTTTCAGGCTGCCAATCAAAAGGGTTTGTGCAGAGAAACCCTGTGTAACCCTGGGTGCTCAACCTGTGGTAACTCAAGGCATGGAGACCTTTTCATTGCTGAGTGATGTGTTTGCAGTTATTCGCACCACCCAGCAACTTGGCCCAAGACAAACAGTCCCCATTAGCTCTGCAGTGACTTGCTATACCTGTCATTCATTGTTCTGTTAACATAACATCAAACACATACTGTGCTCTCAGGATGGCATTCCCTCCCTTGCTTTTACTATTAAATTAATTTAATTCTTTAATTGTTTCATGGCCTCTAGAACTCATCAGGAAGATGAGAGAATCTTACACTTGAAACACAAAGTAAGGTACTCTGGGTCAATCCTCTTTACCAAATTAAGAATCTTTTGTACGATTTCTCTGATATATATGTTTCCAGGGAAGAGGAGCTAATCAGTTGTAAGATACTCTATTCCAATTTTGATTGCTTTGATTCCTTATATTTCACAGGATTTTTTTTAATTGCTTAAGAGAGATCATTCTGGTTCAGTTCCTTCAGTTTTCAGATAAGGAAATTGAGGCCCAGAGAGGTTAAGTGACTTGCCCAAGGCCAAACAATTTATGTCACAGCTGGGACTTCTGATTCGTCCTAACTCCTTTCCAAATCATTAAACTGCAAAATTGCTGAAGTCATAAATGCTGTGTAGCATTAAGTGCTATCGTGCAGTATATTAATGTGTTAGTGTGCGACATATTTTAGCACAGCAAATATTTATGTTGCACTGTAGGTAAACTGATTTTGATTTTGATGAAGAAAATCTGAATCTTTTCTGTTAATTACACAGGAAGAGCTCTTTAAAGCCTCCTGAGAAGCTCCCTGCTTCCAACAGGGACTTCATGTAGCCAGGAAAAAAAAGAAAAAAAAAAAAAACAAACAGAGAAAACACGTTTGTGTGACCGACATGCGGGTCATGAGATGTCATTGGTCCTGGTCTTGTCGATGGCAATGTAAATGAGACTGGAGTCGAGCCGGCGCATATGCCAGGCAGATTTTGAAAGGTCACTGGGCTTCCCCTGCCTTCCGGAAGGACTGCACTTAAAGGGAATCTGCAGCCTTTTGTGCGTGAAATTACCAGTGGGAAGCACCCAGGTCACCCTTGTGTTCGAGGAGTAGAGGTGGTAAGGGCGAGGGCAGAGCACTGACTGGGTATGAGAAGTAGGTGACACACCCTGAAAGGGTTTGGGGATAATTGGACAGACTTGGCACAGACAGGGGGAGGAGCACTGTAAATATGTGATGTAAAGAACTGACAGGCAGTGCTGTCTGTCTGAGAAATCTGCAAGAGCCTTGGAAAGGGGACCTGGCAGCATTTCGGGGTCTGTGATCCAGTGGGCTAGCTTCAGTGCCTTTGTGGTTATGATGTAAAATTATTTGTTTCAGGTTTATCAGATGCTTCAGCAAGAAAGACGTTCCCCTTCAAATTTAGACTTTTAATCCCCTGGCCCTGTAAAGGCAGATGGCCAGCCTCTTATTTCCCAGAGGCAGAAAGATTAATCTGTCTATTCCTTGTTTTATCTCACTGTACTTTGTACTTCTGTAATAGGCCCAGAGTGTAGTCTGCCTTCATTTAGGACTCCTGTATTAGGAATTATTAGATGCTGCCATTTCTCCTGCTAGATTAGACTTGACTTTTGAACAGCAGGAGCTGTTTCTTGTTTGGCTGGTTGTTTTTTAAATTATAAACTATGTCAGGCATATGAAAAAATAAACAGCGTGCTATCTCTATACCTTCACATCCCTCTGTGGCTTCTAAAAGCACAGTACTGTGCTTAGCAGGTAGCACTCAGGAAAGGCTTTCTGAACTGTGATACTGACTTCCTTCTTATACTTGTACACCCATTCTTTCTATCCTTCGCAGGTAATGTGGAATCAGAATAATTTTCTCTAGGGACCTAAATTCTCTCTCAGGGTCAATGCAAGTATACTTTGATAGGGTCGGGGATTTAGCTCAGTGGTTCCAGCGCCTGCCTCGCAAGCACGAGGACCAGAGTTCGATCCCCGGTACCAAAAAAAAGCCTCAACTTGTTAGTCCAACAAATATACTTTGATATTCATGGAAATGGTACCTGCTCCTACAGGCCTTTGAACAATGGTAGCCACGTTAGAAAGTCCTAATTGTTGGTGGTTATTAGAACTCAGAGGAAGAAAACGTTCTTTCTGTTTTGGAGACTTAAAGTTTAGGTAAAGCAATGAAAGCAGGGAGTGGTTGAGCAGTGCCTCTGGTCCCAGCTATTTGGGAGGCCGAAGCAGGTGAGGCTAGGCTTGAGCCTAGGAGTTCAAGACAAGCCTGGGCAATGTAGCAAGATACCATCTATTTTGTAAGGCAGTGAAATAATAAAGATTTATGTGATTAGCTGTCCATCTTTGTGGGTTCTGTATCTATGGATTCAACCAACTGCAGTTTGAAAATGCAGTTGGCCCCACAATGGATGTGTCTGTACTGGGCAGGCACAGATTCGTTTCCCTACACACAACACTGTAACAATTATTTAGGTTGCAGGTATTTACATTGCCTTGGTGCTACAAGTAATCTAGAGGTGATTTAAAGTATACAAAAGGATATGCATGTCTTATATGCAAATTCTACATCGTTCTTTGAGACTTGAGCATCCGTGGATTTGGGAATCCTTGGCACTTTGGTATCTGCCGTGGATACTGAGGAACAGCTGTGCGGCTAGAGGGCTGTGGACGTCGCCGCTCATGAGAGAAGTACCACTGTTTGCTATCCGTGTTCACATTGCACACTGTGGCCGTCTCTGATTTGTTGGAGAGACCAAAGAGTTGGATGCTGTTGGATTGAGGAAAGTATAGGAGATTATTCATGTGTGTTAGTGTTGGGGAAGGGAGGAAGAAGAAACAAAGAGAAATGATAAAATGACCTTTGAAAAAGGAATAATTCTGATCACCAAGCTAAGGACAAAGTGAGCCCATAAATTTATAACTCTTCTGACCTGAGTATGATAATTATATGCAGCTTTCCCCCTGTATCTGTCGTTCCAACAATATTTATAGTTCTTTGTCCCAGATGCAGTTTAGCTGCTTCCTTATTCTTATTTCCAGCTGCCTTTCCTGATAGTGTGTGAAAGCATAACCATAACTTATTACCTCCTCACTGCAGTTCCCAAACTTCTGGATTTTAGGCCTTGACTAGTAGCATCTAGTCCTCCACCCCAGAAAACCCTCTCCTGCCATCCCAGCCAGCCAGCCTCTCTGTCCTGTGAATCCTGTCTTCTAAATATCTTTCATATTCTTTCCATTCTATACTAACTTTGTTTCTACGTGCTCCCTGCCTCCTACCTGTAAACGGAATCATCTTTCAGATAGGATCACGTTACCACCTTCACGTCTTTGTCTCTGGTCTCTGGTCCAGAGAGTAAAAGAGCCCTTCAGCCTGCCTTTCCAGCCCTGCTTTCCACATTTCTCATTCCTCTCACTGGCCCTGCCATATTCCTTCCCCTCTCCCAAGAGCCTGGCAATTCCTTTCCCACCTCCGTGTGTTTGCACATGTCCATTCCTCTGACTGAAGTCCCCTATACCTCTTTCTTATTCATCATGGGTGCAATTTTCCCTTCTTTGTACTTCAAAAAGCTTCTCTGATGACATAGCAATTATTTATTATGTTGTTTTAGTGCTTATAATTGTATTACTTTCCTAACAATGGTCTCAATTGCCCTTAAAGCTGAGTTTTTCTTTTGACTCATAATTTTCTGACGTTTTGATTAACTTGAATTTCTGTACTGTTTTCCTTCTGATTGTTAGCTTATTGTCCTGTCCTCTTTTTTGCCTACCTCTGCCATCTTTAAAAGTATCACATTTGGGGGAAAGCATCCAAGGCAGCTAAATTCTTAGCTTATAGTAAGAGGCAGAAGAGAATAATCAGCCACAGCACATGGCTTGGGGACTGTGTGAGTTTACAAGCACATACATGCAAAATTGTGGCGTTTCTTGAGAGGTTAATTTCTCATTAGTACTTTTCATTTTATGGTGAATAATATGACCCTGTTCTTTTTCTCTCAGATATGTGCAAGATGGCCAAAAATAGATGTGAAATGGCCCTGAACTTACTGTTTGTTCTCTCTCACTTGAGGACTTTTTTTTGAGTCATAAATTGCCCCTCCAGACTGCCTATTTTGAAATGTGAGGATATTTATAATTTCCTGCACTTGGGATTCCTGTAAGAGTGGATGAGCCCCTGCCTGCACTCCGAGCTGCCCTTTCCCTCAGCCCCCTCTCCGGATGGCTGCACTGATAGACGGGAATCTCCTAGGGGAGCTCTGTGGACAGCGCTCTGTCCATTACCGTGCAGCAGGGTGGTAATTCCTGGCCCCAGATGGTGACTCCTCACCCTATCACTGCCTATTTACTTCAGGAAAGCAGCAGAGGTATTAACTATTAAGTTGCTTCCCTCCTTTTAAAATAATTGATGCTCTCTGCAAAACAGTTTGTGTAAAAATACTTGTACTTACTGAAATATTTTTCAAAGGTAAAGCTTTATCAGAACATAGATGACATTGGGCATTTTAGTACATAATCAACCACGTGATCAGACTTCTTTTTCTTGGTATAACTCCACATGGAAATGAAATTCTGAGGTATAAATTCTGCTCTGATTCCTGAATTTTCATAGGAAGGTGTCAGCACTTTCTTCTTGGTTGATTGGTAAAGCCTACGGGTCTACCCACTATGTGAGAACCCAGAATATTTGCATTCCAGGTTCTTGCCAGAGAATCTAACCTATAATTTTTAGCTACTCCAGTTTTTCTTTTTGTTTTGTTTTGTTTTGGTACCAGGGATCGAACTCAGGTCCTTGCACTTGCCAGGCAGGTGGCAGAACCACTGAGCTGAATCCCTGGCCCTGTATTTTTGAAAGCTTAAGTATGATAAATAAGGGTCAAGGAAGATTTCCTGGAGGAGATGTGGTCCATGCCCTTCTGCATTAAATCAGGCTTTCAGAATGCTGTTGACTTGGGATCTGTTACTGTAAGTGTTACTTTTCTAGAACTTTGGGAATATCAACTTGTACACAGAGGTACAATACTCAAAAACTGTCCTAGTTAAGATGCCCCTTTATATACTGTGGGAATATTTTTGAGACTGGTTTATCTTCCTCATCTGGGGCATAGCAATGAAAGTAAGGCCTTAGTACAAAGAGAACTTTCCCAGTATGTTTTTAATCTTACTGAGTAAACCTGCCTTTCTCTTTACCTCGATTCCCTGAAAGCCCTGGGCCAAATTTGTGAACTGTCTTTCAAAGTTGCTGATATACAAGTCACTTTTATTTTTATCTATTGATTATTGCATACATTACCTTGGGGTGTTTTTTTTGACATTTTATTCATATTTTCCTTCTCTTTTTTTTACCTCTTGTACTGTATATTCTTGTCAGCAGCTCCAAGTTCAATTTAGAACAAAGCCTACATGGACTTCTAACATGTACTTTTAAATTTAATCTACTTAGGAAGCCAAGCTTATTATAATAAAAACTCTAATATTATCATCTTTGAAATTTTATTTTTTTGATTAAAGATGTTTTTGAAATCTTAAAATCTTTAAGCTCCACAATGTGAACCATGGACAGCATTTATTAGACAGGATGTCGAGGCCAGATGACGCCTGGAAGTCTTACTATGTAATTTAATCCTGGGTGTTGTGTTGTCTGGCTTCACTGGACGCTGAGTGTGCATATATAATCACGTGCACATGTGTAAAAAGCCTAGACCTGATAGGAAAGAGAGAGGGGAACATCATTAGCAGAGATTAGATTTGTCTTTCCAGCTGGGCAATGTGCCTCTGAATTCCAAGGGCTTTCCCCAGTGTAAATTATTAGACTGACTCAGCTGCTGTTCAGTTCCCCCTGGCTGTACTGCTCTTGCTAATGCTGTTATGCTGTGGCTTGGGAGACAAAATATCCTGAGGTTCTAGAGACTATGTCTTATGCATGTAAAAAGAAAAACCTTCCTCTTTCCCTTATTCAGAGCATAGTGGTGCATAGTCTTCCCAAATCAAAAATAAAATGGCGAAATGGAGTTTTAAAAAAAACTGTGTTCCACACTTCAGCTACATATTTGGAAATTGTTGGAAGAATTAAGTAATTCCTATCTAGGAAAGCAAATAGGAACAATCTAATCAAATGAATTGGATTTGGATGTGTTGAGAGTATCTTTAGATCTTCTACTGCTCTGAAATTGATGAAGTCTAAATCAAACAACCCTGCTCTAAAGCAAACACTGTAGCTGTCTCCTGGACTGATTCAGGGCCACAGGGTGGTGTTACCTGAAGTTCTTCAGGGGTGCTGCTACACTAACAGTTATGAAAACACGAATCTTTTAAATACAGCGTGAAGCACAAGGCTGAGCATACTATGCATACTTGCTAATTTGTTGAGTAGAATTTATAGCTATAGAAAATGCCATTTACATTTGCCAATGTATGCTCACTATAAATATAATTTTTATTTATTAATAAATAAATAAAGCTGGAAAACAGAAACAGGAAAGGCTTAGGGAGTCTTCCCTCTGATTTGATTACCTAAAATGACCAACTTAATTATACGGATAAAGTGAATAACCAATTTATCCAATAAAATTCAGGAAAATAAATAAAACGTACAGATAATACAGAAGGTGCAACTAAGTGATTGCTTCAAATCTTTTCAAAAAAGTCACAACAGTATTTTCTTCAGTATTATCCCAATTAACCTTTTTTTCTTCTTCTTCCTTTCCTTTTCCTTTGGGGAAACTGTTTTGTTTTGAGGAAGGTGCTAATGAATGGGACTAAAATATGAAAAGCAAGGAAATCAGATAACAAGGGACTCAGGATCTACTGATGACTTTTCAGGACTATATATACCTGGTACAGAGCCTGGATCAGTGGTGGCAAACCTATGGCACTCGCGCTGCAGCCAGCTGTTTGTTATCATTGAAAGCTCTAGAAGGTTCGCCATCACTGGCCTAGATGCTCAGCAATAGTATCTGCTACTGTCCCTGTCATCAGCCTCAGTAGCAGCAGTAGCAGCCATACTTGCCCTCTGCAAAACAGAAAGTAGCCTAAATAATGTACTGTCTTAATGTGAAATACTAGGTGTAGTTGAGAACTTACTACCTTCTCCTGCTCATGAAGACTTTCTGAAGAGGGAAAGCACAGAAGACAGGGAGAGCCTGTATCTCCGGAGTGCAGAAGAGTGGCATTATAAGAACAGGTGAGGGATTGGCACTTCTCTGAGAAGGGCTCTTGTGCGATCACCACTGCCGGGGAAGGCCAGGAGGAAGGCACGGCAGACAGGTCCACTCTGGGGGTGAATTAGTGGCGGAAGCTTACACTTGAATGCAAGAGCTGCTTTGGATCTGTCACGCTATGGAAATGGAGTAGATTATCATTATAAGTGAGAGTTGGCAACCAGGCTATCTTCACTGATGTGTAACCTTTGCAGTATATAATTTTCCAAAATAAAAATTAAGGAGGGGAAAAAAAAAAAACCATGTGCCAAACTTGCACAGGGCCCTATGCTTAATGTCATGCTGGGCTGTCTCCATTCTAAAATTCTTAATAGTTCTTTTTTATTATTATTATTACTGGTATTTTTGAGGCAGGGTCTCACTACGAGGTTTAGTCTGGCCTTGAGCTCACCATTTCGCCCAGGCTGGCCTCAAACTCATGGTGATCCTCTTGCTTCAGCCTTCTGATTGCTGGGATCTTGAATACGGCATCTCTCATGTTCTTTGTTGTGCTGGCCTCCCAAGTGTTACAGCGAGGCCAACGATGATGTATAAAACTGTCGTAAGCTCTCAGGTGGCGTTGTCACCAGCAGCGCTTGTCGTCGATGCGTTGAGTACTTTCCAAGCTGCACCTCTTTTTGCTCAGAGCAGCAAGCACACTTATGACTGCTGTTGGATTTTAAGAAGTAGCTCTGAAGAATGTGTCGTTGCCAATCAGTGATTTAAGGGAACCTCTGTCTCAGCTTTATGACCCCCTCAAAAAATGCTGTTTAGCTAATAAGGTAGATGCTGTGTGTGCTTATTTATTGCAGCTACTTAAATCCCGAAACTATACATTTTACTCGTTCCGATGACTATCGGCTTAGAAAAAGATTTCTAACCACGGCATATATAGAGAGTGATGCTTTTTATGGGGCCGCATTCTTTTGATCAGAGAAAAGAGACCTGCAAGTCCGGCTTCGAAGCCTTCCATGACGTGGAGCCACCCTGTAGTTACAGCAGGAGCGGTCACTGCTCTCCGCGCACCTTATGCTCTTACTGATCCAGACTGTTCACTCTGCTCAGGAAAATGCCCCTTTCTGCCTGTCCCCCACTGATCTTTTCCTTGTGAAGAATCACGTCTGCTTCCAAAGCGCCATCCCCATCTGTCCCCCATCTTCTACCCTTCCTCCGTTGGTTGGTGTGCTTACTTCCTTCAAGTCTCCTCCTTGCTGCTCAAAAGTCTCTCCGGCTGTGAAATCTTCCCCTGATATTTCTACCATTTGTTGCTGCTCCGTCTCCGGGCCGTGGCTCACACTGCGCCCAAAGGCTCAATTCTTCATCCACTACAGCCACTTGTTTACTTGCCTGTCTGATCTGTCACTCTTCCATCCTCCACCATGTGTCTGCTGAATGGGGGAGCAGATGGACTGTTCTAGTCCCTTTCCAGGATTGCCCTGTGTGTTTAGAGCCCAGCACTGTAATTTCCTAAGGTGAAACAGCTGATCTTGTTGGAAATATTTTTGACTTTGAGAACCGTTCTTAAAGGAATAAATAATAAAAGCAGAGCTAACAGTAGGATTGAGGCCCCCTCCCAATTATACAATATTATCACTCTGGGTAGAAGCTCAGTGAGAGTGTAACGGCCGAAGAGTTTAAAAATTAAGCCTAAGAGGCCCCCAGAGTCACCAGGAAAAATCATCCAAAACAGTTTGAAGTCAGAAAAACAGGAAGCCCAGGGTACCATTTGATTCTCAATATAGCCATTCCTAGCTAGCAATTTAGTTCTCAACTTTTCTTTTTGTAGCACCTTCTTTAATTAAATTATACAGCTATGTCAAGAAAAGGCTTGAAATAAAGCCAGTAACATGAAAGGCATATTTAGAAGCATGCCAAATTCATTTTCATTCTACCGCTTCAACTCTCAGACTAAACCCTAGTTACTGAAAAATTTGAATCTTTCTGTCTTGTTCCCTTGTAGTTGTGAGGAGCACAAGAAAAAGAAAGTAAATCAAAATCTGAAGCTGCTGGAATTTAAAAATAATCTTACTATCTTTTGAGCACCTCTGTGACCATAGCCAAACTTAACTTCTAATTTTGTCCAAGGGTATTAGGCCTATGTAGGATGAAGGAAAAATCCATTAGTTCCAAAGCTTGGATTGTCCAAGGTATTTTAGGTCGGTTAATTCTAAGATTTTAGTACAAGTCATGGACCACCTTAGCCCTAATGTCATTCCAGTATTTGTGAGGAGAGGCCATATAACAGAGGAAGTATAAAGATTTTGTAATTTCCCATAATGATTTTTATTTGAGATAGAGGTCTCACTGTGTTACCTAAGGCAATCTCAAGCACATGAACTCAAGTGATCCTCCTGCCTCAGCCTCCTGGATACCTGGGACTACAAATGTGTATCATAACAACTAGCTTATTTAAAAAAATTTTTTTTATGTTGGATATTGAAACCAGGGGCACTCTATCAGTGAGCTACATCCATAACCTTTTTTAAAAACTTAAAAATATATATATTGAGTCCTGTTGAGACTCAAACTTGTGATCCTCCTGCCTCATTATCCCTACATGCTGAGATTACAGGTGTGCACCACAGCACCTGGCTTCGTATTTTAAAATTTGCTGTTTGACCCATTTTAGCCTGGTGAAGGTGAATGAATGGCCTATTACAATATCCAGTCTCATTCATGAACCTACTTATTTTTCTACGAAACAAGGAGCAGGGAAGGCTTTCTGGGGCAAATCCCTCAGATGAAAGTTAGAAATCAGAGGTGGGGTAGGATCATCCACAAGAAATATGTGTGGGGTAGGCTCCTCACCATCCAGTAGAATAAGCTAAAAAGCTTAATTGAAAAAGCACACCCGGGAAAGCAGAAAATTCTGAAAGGGAGTAGAAACCCAAAAGAGTCCATGCAAAGGATGCTCTTGTTTGATTTCCTTTGGTGAGGGAGGCAGAGAGCTCATGAGCTGAGTATGCATTTGCTTGTGAACCCTGCGGACATCAGTAATGTCTCCCTTCCTAAACGTTCCGCTACCACTAAACCCTAGATCTTGGCCCTCACCCCAGCATGGAGTTTGGAGCAGGACTCTTTAAGGGTGGCTTTCAGATTCTTAAGACTTATAATTGTAACTGTGCTGAACCCTGATCTCACTTTATTCTCTAAACTCAAGGTTATTAATTTTGATTTAGAGACACCCAGAGGTACTTCTGTCTTAGTGGATGTTAAAGGGTTCTGAGTATAAAAGTAATTCTGATATACACATAAATAGCAAGTTAAGACTCTAAAACCATGTGACTGCATAGTCACAAAGTTTGCCACACCGTACACACTGGTAAGGGCCTTAAGGTTTGTCAAAGGCATCCCAGTGAAAGTACCAGTGTCCTTGGAAGCCAGTTTGTGGATTGACAATTCTGCCATTGCTTGGGACGGCAAGGGTCATGACCTTCAGGATGCCTTCTGCCCAGCTCAGCATTGCGGTTAGGAGAAAGGAAAGCCCAGGTCGGTCCCCTCCGCCCCACATGTGGCTCCTGCTAAGCTCTGCTCTCTCTTCTGACCTTGCAGTTTCGTCTTTTTCATACATGTCTTTAATGTAAATAAAATCATGCAGTGTGTATCCTTTTTGCATTTGCGCTTCTTAGATTTTTCTCTTAGCATCTTTTGAGATTCATCTATGTTATTTGTGCTATATTTTTTTCAATTCTCCTCTTATCTTCCTGGAGTTTGGTGGAGGGTTGGGCACAGATAAATGTTTGTGTTCAATCTACTGTGTTTAACTAGAAATCTTATTTCGTGGTTTTAGGGGGAAAATAGAAAGTGGGAGTACAAAGTGAAATCTTCCAATTTTGCAGTTTGAAATTGAACTTCTTTCAGGTGAGAAATGCCAAGGCAAGGTCAGGCGTGGTGGTGCACGCCTGTAATCCTAGCACTCGGGAGGCTGAGGCAGGAGGATCTCTGTGAGTTCAAGACCAGCCTGGGCTACACAGTGAGTTCCAGCTCAGTCTCAACTACACAGTGAGACCCTGTCTCAAAAAGC
>NW_022900924.1:52180573-52248027 GCF_012274545.1 Fukomys damarensis | reverse complement strand
GAAAAATCACGCAGCAAAACTTTCCCAGGCCTTTGTGTTCCAGTTCCCTGGACTTTCCTGTAGCAGAGGGGAGAAAAACAGGAAAAAAAAAAAAAAAAAAAAAAAAAAAAAAAAAAAATTTAAAAAAAAAAAAAAAAAAAAAAAAAAAAAAAAAAATTCCGAGGCAACAGAAAGAAAGCTTTTGGATCATCTCTGTAGTAAGCATTCAAGAACACACCTGTTAGTCTGATTAGCATCTACAACAACCCCCCCAAAGGGAGACTTATTGTTTTTTGTATAGAAGCCAGGCAACTAGTGTTCTGTAGGGTTTATATTCTGAATGTTGTTCAAGACTTTGCAGCTGGTAACTGGCAGAGCAAGGACTCCAAAAAGTCTTTCTGTCTTGAAAGCTTACATTCCTTCTAATTACACTGCATCATAAGCCTTATGTAGTAAATATAAACACGGAGATAACAACCGTTTATAATAAACTGGGCTGCGCAGTGGTCTGATTTATTATAGTCCTGGAAGGAACCTAACATGAATTATAGATTAATTATTCGGTGATGAAATTTTCTCAGTCTCTGCTTATGGCTAACTCACACACATGCTGTAGAGCATCAGAAAGTGTCTAGCAGTGAAGTAGGAAACAGTATCTTCCCCTTAATCTGCAACTGGGATGAGCGATATTGGGGGCCTCTTTAAAAAGAGATAGAATATAGTGGAGATGGATCAGCAAGCAACTATGGTAGCTCAGCAAGCATGACCCCTGCTTTAGGGTTACAGGCTGGTGCTTTTAGGTCTCACCATGTTGAAAACAAAGGTTGACATTTATAAAATTATAGTGCCCAGATTCCGGAATTCTAGACTTCTAAGAACATCAAATGAGAACTAGATGCACGCCTGGAACCCCAGCTTCTCGGGAGGCTGAGGCAGGAGGATCACAAGTTGAAGGCCAGCCTGAGCAACTTAGCAAGAGCCTGTCTCACAAAGGGATAAGGAGAGAGGCTAGGATTGTAGCTCAGTAGAAGAACTTCAGTTCAGCCCGCAGTACCACACATACACGCACAAAACAAAGTCAGCTGAAACATGAAAGCATTTGGG
Organism: Fukomys damarensis; assembly: GCF_012274545.1. Taxonomy (NCBI): domain Eukaryota; kingdom Metazoa; phylum Chordata; class Mammalia; order Rodentia; family Bathyergidae; genus Fukomys; species Fukomys damarensis. The sequence goes on along the minus strand of NW_022900924.1, from coordinate 52,246,944 downwards.
GCACAGTTTTTGAAAACGTTACTTTTCTGTTTTGAAAAGGCAGTTTTAAGACCTTGATTTGTTGATTTCTAGGACCTTTCTATTAATGGGCTGTGCAGTGGTCTGATTTATTATAGTCCTGGAAGGAACCTAACATACTCCTTGGAATATTCTGAGCAAAACAGTAATGAGACCATCTTTACCCTCAATAAGATTCTCATCTAGTAAAAAAAAATTATATTAAAGAGATCATTTATAATTTTAAGTATTAGTAATATGATAAAGGCACTAAGGTTTACTATAAAAGTAAGTTGAACACACAAATACGATCCCTTAAAGGAATACTAAGGGAAACAAGCGATGTTTATGTTATACTCATTCCTTTTGGAAGTAGAAGTCACCAAAACAATCCTACCGCCTCCCAAACAACTGTGGGAAGCAATATTAGGTTAAAGGGTCACTGGCATTTCCTAGTTTCTTGGGGTAGAGTTCTCTTTTCCCACCCTCTCTCTACAAGATATTCAGTTTGTGAGGCCAGGGATTTAGCTCAGTGGTGCCACGTGTGGCCTTGCAAGTACAAGGTTCTGAGTTTGATCCCCTGTACCGGAAAAACGAAACAAAACAACAAACTCATATTTAATCAGTGAGGCACAGGGGTCCCAGCTATAAGGTGAGGCTGGAGGATTGCCTGACCCAAGCAGTTGGAGGCCAACCTAGGTAATGTGATGAGACCCCCCTTCTTCATAGAAACAAAACAAGACCCACAAAAGAGTCTTCAAGCCTTTCTACAAATCTGATTACTACTGTTTTACACACAGTTTTATCACATTTGTGTACCTGATTTTCAAGCCCACAATAAACAATAATTACTCAGGCAGGTTTACTAAGTACTATAAAAGTTGAAAGCTAAAAATTCAATCAGGGGATTTTAGCTCAGTGGTGTTGCCACCTGCCTCACAAATGCAAGGTCCAAAGTTCCATTCCTAGTACCAAAATGATGATGATGATGATGATGATGATGATGATGATGATTATGATAATAATAATAAGTACCAAACATTGAAACACAAGAAAATCAAATTAACAAACTAGTACAATAATAGAGCAATTATTAGCATTTTGGAAGGATTCTGTACTTTGCAAATACACCAGTATGTACCAATGCTAGTTCAGATTGCAACTTCTATTGGTGATTATTAAATGCTGACTTCTTAAAAAATGTTCACATGCAACTTCTTGGTAACACATGTATTGAAACATTTACGCTTGTGATAAGTTCACATTATAATTTCTAAAGGGAGCAACTAGATACTTTAAAATCTGTCCTTTGTGGTATCTGTCTTGGTATTGGGGAACTACATACGGCTTTCTGCCACAAGTATTATTCTGCATTTATTTTTCTTTCCATTAGATCTTGTATCATTATTATTTTTTAACACTTATAATAAATATTTAATATTTATTCATGTTCATACTTGTCATCCTTGTTTTAGATAGATAGAACTTTTCAAAACTCCTTTAGTAGTCTGCAAATTTCAGCTATTTACTGGGAGTAGAAATGGAGCGACTCCAATGAATATTTAAAGAATAGGTACAGATTACTCCCTAGCACAAATTCAAATTTACACAACAAAACAGTGATAAGAGACAAGTGAAAAATTATTTATCTTTGCCAACTCTAAATTTCTGTTTTTGGTAAAGCTCAAAAGGTTCTATTGTATGTTTTCTACGGTATCCTCTTACTTGAATCCATACTTCTAAAAAATTATAACTCAGGGCTGCTTCTGTGAGCAAAAGCAAATAGGGGAAAATGGCTCTAAAACAATAGGATCTCTAGCCAATTTGGGCTTAATTACTTCTCTCTTCAATTCTAACATTGCCTGTAGAGGAGCCTTTGTTCTGGTTATCTATAATACAGTCTTTGAGAAGTTGTATGAGCTGTTGATGATTTGGTAAAATTTCTAGTCCTATCCACCTTTCCCTATTAGCCTCCCCTACTTTTCTATCTTTCACCTGACTTCTTTTGGGATGAGGACCTTTAAAGAACCATGGTATCAGTTTTCCAATTTCAATGTAAAACTTCTTCACAAATGACTACTGAACCTATTCTGATATTTGAAAATTATTCTTCTGTCTCTTTGGATGATTTTTAGACCCCAGGTATGATCTCTTGGAAAATCCTAAAAGGCAAAACAAAGCAAAAACTTCTTTTTTGGTTTAATCCCAATGAATCATGCAGATACTTACTAACCTTTGGTTGCTGATCTGTTATTTTATTTTATTTTTTGTACTTGGGGTTGAACTTGGGACCGTGTGCTTATGAGGCAGGCGGCGGAACCACTGAGCCAAATCCCTAGCCCTGATCTGTTACTTTAAAGGAAAAGCCTATGCATTCAGCAATATCCCACACACAAACAAATGCCATAATGTAAATGCAGCACACAGAGCGGTGCCAACCAATAAGTTTCCTGAGATGATGGAAATGTTCTATTTTTCATCGAACAAAATGGTTACCTCTAGCCATGTGTAGCTACTGAGCACTTCAGACAGACTACTGCAACTGAAGAACTGAATTTTTCTTTTGGTATCAAGGATCAAACTCAGGTCCTTGTGCTTACAAGGCAGGGGGTAGAACCACTGAGCTAAATCCCCGACCCCTGTGGAATTTAGTTCAGTGGTTCTGCGAGTTCGATCCCCGGTACCAAAAAAGAAGTCAAATGTAACTAGAAACGATTGTATTGAACAGTTCTGGTGTGGAGGTTTAATGTTAAAACAGAATGTAGTAAATTCTATTGGGGGGCATATTATAGAATTTCACCACTTGCTAAGAATTTTTAAATTTTTCTTCCTAAATTTAAACTCAAGGTAAGATGTCAGTTGTTTCCTTCCATATTTTCAGACTTAGAACTTTATTAGTTAATTAGAAGCCTGTTATAATATTAATGACCAGCAGCTTAGTGGCACTGGATTCAGCGCCTGTCTTCACCACTTGGTAACTATTGATGAGTTGTTTAAACTCTGTGCGCTCCAATTTTTTCACCAGCTATTCTCACAGGTAATAATAATAGTACCTTTCCCAAAGTGTTGATGTGAAGACTGGAGAAGTCAACACAGGAAGAGTTGCTTGGGGACATGAATAGGACATAATCTCAGTAGACGTTGGCTATTGTTATTTACATCATATTTTTCACACTGTTATGTGCATATGTAAAGTTTTCCCATCCAACAAATGAATTGCATTACCTTGCATCTGATCCTGTACCATGTACTAGGTCTGGGTAGGGAGGAAGAAAGGACAGCCTACAGAGATAAATAATGCTGGTTTCTATTCTCAGTGAATTCTATTGGAAATTAATTATTCTTCCTGGAAAATAGAAGTCCTGCCCCATTCACTGCTCCCTCCAATTTGAACAATCTGCAGTTCTAGCGATTCTCAGCGAGACAGGAAAAAGCTACACAAGGGTGGCAGAAGGCCCCTTGATGGCATCTTGCCTGCCAAGTACGTGGAAGACTTGCATAGGAACAGTGTGTAAAATCTGCAGCTTTGAGATCATTTCCAAATTTATTGCTGAAGCCTGTTACTGATGCTCTCTGATAGCTCTGTATATCAAACTGGCAACGGCCTTACACGGTATAAAACAAGGACAGGATGTGTTATGCTCATATCACTACTTCAAGTATATTTTACCACCCAGCTCAGCAGTCCAAACACTGACAATGAACCTGATGGGGAAAGAGAACGTTCATAATATGATTTCATTCAAAATGTTTTCCCCTCCTCTCTCAGTTGCTCGGGGTCATGGAGTTCCAACAACAGAGCTGGGCAGTTTTTGTGAAGCAGCACATTCCCAGGACCAGCATCTTTTTATTTTTTATTTTTAAAATTTTTTGGTACCAGAGATTGAACTCGGTACCTTGCGCTTGTGAGGCAGGCAGTGGCACCCGCTGAGCTACATCCCCGGCCCCAGCATCTGCTTTAATAGCAGCAACCAGCTTCAGGATGCTGCTTCGCAGATTGAAAAGCATTTTCATTCTATTATCTTATTTCATACTCCATGAACTCTAGAAAGAAAACTGTTATCCACATTTTTCAGAACCCATGTGTAGTAAGCTCCCTCCGCTCTATTTAATCACAATTTAAATATCATTTAAGTTTTGTCGATAGATTTTTAAAGCATGCTACATGGTATTGAGACTTGAGGATGACCCAAACGTAGTAACTAGGATGTTCTCTATTTAGAGAGGAGAAGATTCCCCATAGATCAGCCCAGGCAGAAAGAACAGAATTCCAGTGGATACCTGACATCTATGGACACCGTGACTGCCACCAAAGTTCCCATTTTTCACACCAAACCAAAAGACTCTGAAGCCACAGATCAACTTTATTTATAGCAACTCAGCTCTGCAGGTTGTGTTTCTGAGCTTTTCTTTGGTTTACAAATATACCTAGCCTACGAAAGAAGAAATATGTGACATTATAAATGAATATAGTTATATGTGAATAGTATGACATTTATTCAGAGTAATTATTAAGGTGGGTGTGGTGGTGCATGACCACAATCCCAGCTACTTGGGAGGCTGAAGCAGGATATTGCAAATTCAAGGCCAGCTGGGGTAATTTAGCAAGGCCCTGTCTCAAAATAAAATAAAAAGGGCTAGGGGTGCAGCTCAGCACAAAAGCCCTGGGTTTAATTCCCATTACCACACAAGAAAAGTGATTGCTATATATGTAAATAGTCTCATCAGCAAATTACCAATTTGTGCTACTCTTACCATGTCCCAGTTAGGGAGATCACTAATCTTTCAGTATCTGTAATTCTTCAAAGTATGTCTTTAAAAAATATATATATAGACCGGACATACAGACCACAAGAATGTCAGAATGCCAATGAGTAGTGACACTGCGTCCTGTAGGTTAGGCCATTACTTTTGTCGGGGGTGGGGGCAACCCATGCTATTTCACTGCTTGGAACTAAATGTTCTTTTCATTTAAAAAAGGAAAAGGAAACAGTCATTCATTGGTACCACTTTAAGCTTGCTTTTTTCCCCCCATGATTATATCCCTGAAATGATGAAGAACCATCTATTTTAAAATTAATGTTCTTATTTGAGCTACTCTTTTAACTATGCAGATAATAGTAAAGAATATACTGTTTTATTTTAGAACAGAAGTTTATTAAAATACAAGTGTTGAAGTTTTATCGAATGCTTGTTCTATGCTAGGCAATAGGTCAAGCTCTCTGCAAGTACCCTCTCATTTGCTCCTCGTTATAACCCTGTTTCCGAGGAAACAGAAGCCCACCCTGACAGGACCTCAACAGCTCCAGTGCAGAGATGAGGGGTCTACGACAATGCTAAATTGTATCGCCTAAGGATTTCTTAAAGATTACTTTTCAGAATTGGAGAGGAGTTCCCTAGGTCATTTATAATTCCAAGTGAATAGCACATGCCGATTGCTTCAGTTTACATATCAATCTTGCTCTCCTTTCTTAGCTCTCTTCTTTTTACTTTTAAGAAAATCTTACTTGCCCTTTCCTTGCTTTTATTTTCATTCCCCTTGATCTCACATATATGTTGATGGTATTGATGTACATCTGCTTATTTCTAATTTTTCTAAAGATTTGAATAGCAAAGAGATATTGAGGGTTCTCTGTGTATGTAGTGTATTCTATATGCATTATCTCCTATAACCAACTATTCTGTGATTGGAGTCCATTATTATAGATAACAAAAGATTTAGACTGGAGGTTAGGGTCAAGTTAATGGTTAGGATTTGAATACAGATCTGTGTTCCTCCGTTGCCTTCTCTCTTATGCCCTCACAATATTGATCTCAATATGAGCTAGAGGGAAAGTTCTGATTATTTATTGGTTGGGAAACAACATTAAGCTGCACATTCATGCCTAAATTTTTAACAATACTTTTAATATTAAATAAATTTCAAATAATTTTAATTGTCATGTCAATCCTCATTCTCCCAAACTACATATTTGAGGTGACATAATACCAGAAAGAGAGAGAAAAGTCACTAAAATAACAAGAAAAGAAAAGAAAGGAACTAGCATTTATTGTTTACCATATGCACATTTGATGCTTTTGTCAGGGACCCAGTCGTGTTCATAGTTTTCTATATTCTATAATCCTTTTTGTTTAAAGTTAGAGTATTTCTCAGTCTTCTACATTTGCTTATGGTTCCCAAAGATAACCTTTTGCCAAAGATTGTTTTTATGACCCTCAAGGCACCAGTTTTAGTGCCTTTGCATGTAGTTGATTTGGACCTTAGAACTTGGAAATAAAACACTTCCATGTGTTCTTGTTTGTTGTTGTTGTTGTTGTTTAGTTTTTTGAGACAAGGTCTCACTGTGTAGTCCTGACTGGTCTTGAACTCACTATGCAGCCCAAGCTGACCTCAGACTCACGGTAACCCTCCTGCCTCAGCCTCCATAGTACTGGGATCACAGGTGTGCACCACCACACCCGGCTTATTTTTGTTATCTTGTCATCCATTTCTGAATTTCAGTAGTTCTTTGAATCATGATTATTCTGCCTCTTCTATCATGAATGTGATTTTTACTGGTAGAAAAAGTGAAAATAAAATAGAAGTTGTGAACTTTTATTTTCTCATTGTCATCTTTTAAAATTTATTTATTGTTCTGAATTTATAATTATTCTCAAGCCGATTTCCCAACCCCGGCACAAACCCCAGCATAACAATGACACAACAGATCCCTGGTGGAGCGCTTGTCCAGCACGCCCCAGGTGGGAGGTTCCATCCCCAACACCATGAGAAAGAAAGAATTGTAACATGAGAAATTATAAGTCAGAGACCATCTGAACATCGACATTAAACATTCATGATCTTAAACAAAAACATAAGGATATGGCAAGCACTGAATCGATCTTCTGAATGCATGGTTGGCAGATGAAATGTTATAAAGAGGATGGAAGGAGGGAACTGCGGATTTGGTGGATGTGAATTATTGACCTTTCGAATAGTTTTGATGTAGTTGCGAGGCATGGAGGCGAGACTATAGGCCATTCTGTTTATTCAATTGGAAATTTCCTAACTTTGTAACTCCATTTTTAAAAGTTACCTAGTTTTTAAAAAATTCAAACCAACATCTGGGTGACAAACTTCTGTCCTGGAAATATCTTTTTACACAATTACTGTGATCAAATAACTTCATCCTACTTTTGAAATGGGATCGATGACCCGAATAGCAGAAATTTCCTTACCATCTTAACACTGCTATTTGAATTTTAGAGAAATGACCAGAAGGATAAGGCAGTGGTGCATTCATTTTAAGAAATAGTCAAGAAAATACAAGAGAAGATTGTTTGGGAAGAGCTCACCATCAGTCAATAAACCTCCTAACAATAATGCTTCATTTGATTTTTTTTCACTTTTAATCACTTTCAGTTAAATTTTTTTTTTTTTACTTTTAGTTATGGGGCAAAATTTTCTAGAATCTTTGATTTCCTTATTTGTGGTATTAAATTCAAAGTCTGATCATTATAACATTAGTCTCAGTTAGCAACATGGGAAAAATTATATTGTATAATTAAAAACCCAAGACTTTGAAAGCCATCTGGCCATTGTCTCTTACGTTCATCTTTCTCTCTGTGCCACGTCCTGGGATTTGGGCATAAAGCCAAGGTAATTTCCAGAAATTGGCAGCGCGCCGCCAAATGTGCAGCTGCTCCCGTCTCCAACCTTCGCCTGCTAATTTTGCACAAACCACTTCCTTTTCTTGGGGCCAAGAAATTCTCAGGGCAGGGGAAATGTGGTTCATGGGCAGCTATGGGGGCACCAGCTTGTGCTCCTTCAGCCCCAGAACCCACTGCAGGGTTAGCAGCGCAGGACTCAGTACCAACTTCCCGTGGGGTCATTCCGACCCTGCCCTTTCCCCTCTGCATTCTTCATCTTGCCTCGTGTCCTTTCCTTCTAATAAATACTAACTTTGCTCGCTCCTGAATTAAAAGAACCAGTCAGTTCCCAGGAGGGTACCTGAACCAAATTTGGGTGGGGAGAGAGGAACTAAGAGGGCCTGAGACCCTGTGAGCTAGCACAGGGCCTGTCTCCTCCCAATCCCCTTGCCAACTCTTCACTCCCCTGAGGCAGGGCGTGGGTGTGCATCCAAACACAGGTAAAAATTGTAGGTATGTTAATCCTCCCACACTCTTCTCAAATGTAGAGTCAGCTCTGCTCATAGTTGAATATAGTTATGGTGATGATTTTTCGTTCCCTTTGTTCTTGTGCCTCTCGCTTTTTCTCTCGGTTAGTTTGCATTGGGTTTGATATTTTTGGAGAGTAAGAGGGAGCCTGTTTGACTGCGCAGTCTTCCTGCGCACCTTGTCACTGACCTGAGCAGTGCTGGGTCTCCCCAGTTCACGCAGGCTCACCCATCCCGAAGGCTGCTCCAGCCCCCGGGAAGCAGCTTTAGTGCATCTAAATGCACTGTGAATTACCGCTGCTTTTGTCCTGAGGAGTCATGATATCATGGCTGTTTGTCCTTGTCTGAATGAACAGCCAGACTGTGGCAGAGGCAAGGATGAAGGAGGACTCATCCCAGCTCCTCCTGTCATTTGTTATTATGTACAAATCAACAGTCTGAGACTTGATTTGCATGTAAAACAAGTGCCATGGATGCCCTGCATATTCCACTGCCTGTGGTGATAGATGAGATAGATTCATTATCAGCACCAGCAGGAGCTGGCTGGCCCACTTCTACTGACCTTAACCTATTAGACAACTGCGAATGTGCTTTCCTAACTTTTTGTGTATCTGAGTTCATTCCAGTGTCTTGTCATTAGTTGTCAAGCAGGGTGGTGCACGTCTGTAATCCCAGCACTTGGGAGGCAGAGGCAGGAGGATCGCTGCAAGTTCAAGGCCAACCTGTGCTACACAGTGAGTTCGAGACCAGCCTGAACTACATAGCAAGACCCTGTCTCAAAAAACCAAAACAAAAACAATATGATGTTATTAGACAGAAACTTGGGATAAAAACCGACAAAAATGGGATCTTACTAAGAATTATTTTGAAGTCCAACAGTTAGATTAAAAAATAAATTTCATGAGTAGACATTTGGCCGAAATTCACATCTGCCCTTGTGGATTTTCATGCCCTGTGCTATCTTGGGTAACTGGGAGTCAGACTGGAAGTGACTGCCACTGAAAGTGGCCTAGTTGGTTAGTATGAAGTCAGCGTTCTCAGAAGAGATGAGGCAGAGAACTGTCAGAGAGGACAAAGACATGAGCCCGGCCGAGGTGTGGTAGCTGATCAGCAAGAAAGCAAAATGGGGGACAGCAACGTCGAAGCTTAGCGATGAGCACTCTTGAGCTAAGCTTGTCCTGCTCAGCGATCTCTCTGGCTGGCTTGCTGCGGAGACGCCGCTGAGCCCCTTATTGCACCCTGCTCCTCAGCACTGGCCACTAGTCCGCTGCTTCTGGGCTGTCTGCCCCGTACACATGCCCCGTCATTCCCGCTTCCTTGCCGCTGGCCATGCTCACATTCCTACGATTTCCTTCCCTCTGTCACACCGGCCTTCAAATGTTCCTCTCAGGCCCTGCGTCTCTGAAGCTCTCGTGACTGCTTTCCCTCCCTCCCAGCTCTGTGTAAAGGAATACATATGGCCCACGTGTCATAGGGCAGTGTCAAGGGGATGTCTCCCTCAACAAAATTATTAACTCCTAGGTAGTTTGTGAGCTTTGAAAGGACAGGCACTGTGTCTCCAAGAGATCACGTGGTACAGGAAAGAGTATGACTGGGAAAAGTAATCTAGTATTTAATCTTAGGTCTTTTTGGCCTTTAACTTCCCTCTGTGAAAAAATAGGATTATGATTTCATGCTGGTTCCCTTACACAGGGGATCAAATGTTGAGAACCAGTGATCACAGGTGACTTCATTTTTAACTTGTAAAGAACTCTACAAAACTAAAGGTTTATCATAACTGGTTCCATCATATTATTAAAAAGAGCAAGGAAATTCGAGGTTTTGAATTTTGAACTATATTTTAATTCCTGCTCTACCACTGAATACATGATCTTAGAGAAGTTTCTTCTCTTGTAAAATGAGAAAGATCCTGTGCTCACTTTGGCAGCACATATACTAAAATGAGAAAGATCCTATTGCAAGGATTATAGTGCTAGAGTTCGCTCATATACTAATTTGCAGGAGCCCCTTGTCAAATATTTCCAGTCTTTGTAAGCAGGTTGTTAAGCCATTGTTAGCTTGAAATCTGTTGTGGTGAGAATATTTCTATTAGGGAAATGATCAAACACTACGAATCAGGCAATGGTTGCCTTTTGAAGAGCTGGTTTACCAGGATACAATTGATTATGTAAACCGGGCTCTGTAAGTTGTAAAGCACTTTGTCTTATTTCTCATTAAAAACAATAATGGTAACAATTATATTCCATATCCACAGAATCTAGTTTAGTGTGTAGCCCTGCTCTTCATATATACATATTTAATTAGTGCGTGTTACATTTAACTTGTACTATCTTGAAACTTTTGTGCCTGAGTGAAATGACCTCCATATATTTACCTTTTTTCATATCCCTCTCTACAAAGTTTCTTTTTAAAACCAGAGAACATAAGTAAAAGTCTGGCTGAGCATACAACACAGCGTGAGCCTCAAATTCTGTATGTCCAGAGCTGAGCTGAAAATCTCCTGATCAGATCTTTTTTTCTGGTACCTCATATCTATCATTGACATTGTCCATCTGTGCATTACCCCAGATAAATTATTTGGAAAGTCTCCCTCTCTCCATTGTCCTCATCCACCCCCCATGTCCAGTGAACTACTACCTCTCCAGTCCTACCCAGTTCTACCTCTTAAATCTATCCTGTCTTCTTCATCACCAGCGCTGCTGTTTTGGTTAGAGCCATCATCATTGCTTTATTGGCCTGTACCACCTAACTGGGCCTTCAGTCTTTTCTTTCAATCCAACTTCTACTTCTATAGATGTGATTTTAATTAATAAGTCTGACCAAATCACCCCCTCACTTAAATTCATAAATGGTTCTCTGTTGTTTTAAGGATAAAATCCAAAAGATGTACTTTGTCACCCAGATTGACATTTGCCACTTTTTCTAAGAGTTGGTTGTCTCCTTCTGCTCCCTTCCCTGGGACACCCAGTCTTTTTTTTTTTTTTTTTTTTTCTTGTACTCCCTATTTGTATTATCGATATATTCTGTACTGTGTTCAAGACAGATTGAGCTTATTGACCTCATTTTTTTTTTTTTTTTTTTTTTTTTTTCTCAGTGACCCTTAATTCACCCTTCACAACTCAACTCAAATCTTCTTCCATAACACCTCTAGACATATTTGATGTCTAGATTTTTCTGAGGTTCCATAGCACTTTGTACGTACCTTCATACCATGTCTAACCATGCGACTGTTCTTTATTGGTCTTTTCCTGTAGGTGGTAAGCTCCTAAAAGGGAGAAGCCAGCAGCATTTGTTAGTGCCTAACATTTTCCTCAGCAGATATTGAATGGATAGATGAATGAATGAAGGAGAGTTCGGAGGCTAGGGTATTTTCATTGGTTCATGAATACAAACTATTCATAAGATATGTATGGAAATGAGAAAGAAGGTTTAAATTTGGGGTCTCGGTAATGAGACAAGAAAATAATAATAAAACAGAAAAGTCTGTTTCTATCTGTAATCCCCAATTTAGAATACTGCAACGCCTCATCATCTTCAGGGTGAAATCTAAAGTTCCTTACAATCAGACCATCTGCCCATTCGAATCTTTCTCTGTGCATATACATGTGACCTACATCCCAGACACTGAATTTTTCATCTATCTGATACTCTTTCAACCTCGCCCTCATTCATCCTTCCCCTGTACCAGTAATACCTTCTCCCTCTTTGCCACCCATGCCTTTCTCACTCATCTGATGAATTCTTGCACTTCAAATGGATCAGAAATGACTACCTTGAGTGCCTATGCCTGAAACTATCCTCTGCCTTTTATGCTCTCAGTGCCTGATTCATAATTTGCACCGTACTGTCAGTATTCACGGGCCTGTCTTTTGACTTCAGCAAAGTAAGGTCACTTTATACCCTAGCTCCTAGCATATTCCAAATGCTTCATTCAGAGTGAAGAAACCAAGGTCTATTGTGTAGAGATATGAAAAGAAAGCAAATTTCTGATAAGAACATACTTTGAATGATTTTTACAAATTTTAAAAAGAGAATATGAGTTGTGTGTGTAGCAGGGACCAAAGCCAAGGCCTCACATAAAATTTTAAATGCATTTTTATTGGCATATAAAATTATACATGTGTACATGGTACCATGTGATGTTTTGATAAATGTATATATATTATATAATATTTAAATCAGATTAATCATATCTATTTCTTCAAATATTTATTATTTGGTGAAAATATTCCAAATCCTTTCTTCTAGGTTCTTTGAAATATAGAGGACGTTATCATTACCCACAGTCATCCTAGAATCAGAACATACCTTATTTCTCCTAGTGAGCTGTAACTTAGTAACCACTTGACCAAGTTTTCTCCATCCCTCCCTCCCCTGTACCTTCCCAACCTCTGGTGACCAATATGTTACTGTCTTCCACTGCAAGACCAACTAGTTGAGACTGTACATATGAGTGAGATCAATATGGTACTTAATTTTCTATGGCCAGCTTATTTCAGCTAACATAACGTTTTCCATTTCCACGTTGTCACAAATGACAGGATTTCTTCCTCTTATGACTAACTGATTTTCTGTGTGCACGTGTACAACATTTTCCTTATCCATTCATCCATTGATGGTCACCTAGGCTGGTGTTATTTTATGTGAATAAAGCTGCAATAGACATGAAAGTGCAGATGTCTCTTTGACATATTGATCTCTTTTCCTTTGATATATACCCAGTACTGGGATTGCTGCATTGTATATTAGTTCTATTTTTAATTTTTTGAGGAACCACTACACTGTATTTCAGAATGTCTGTACTAATTTACATGTCCACACACGAATGCCAAGGGTCCCTTCCTCCTGTACTTTGCTGACATTTATTCTCATTCCTTGTTTCTTTTGTGAAATGTCTATTTAGGTCCATTGCCCATTTTTAAGTGGATTCTTTGTTTTTATGCTTCTGACTTGAGTTCTTTACATAATTCTCAATAGTAGCCCCTTATCAGGTGTATGGTTTGCAAATATTTTCTCCCATTCTATAGATTATCTCTTCACCCTATAAATTGTTTCCCTTGCTGTGCAAAAGCTTTTTAGTTTACTCTGTGTGTGTCCCTACTAACACAGAATTTTTAGAATACCTTGAAAGTCACAACAACCTAAATCTGTTCCAAATCTAACCACCTAAAATTAACTATTGTTAATTCTTTGAGTGGTTTTTTTATCCCTGAGCTTTTTTCTTATGTGTGTTTATGTATCCTTTCAAATAAAATTTCAAGCTAATGTTATATGTATTGTTCTAACCTTTTTATAATAACATATCATACATTTTCTCATATCAGTAAATAATTTTTGATTGCTGCACAGTATCTCATCACGTGGACTACACTTCAGTGTAAACTTTCATATCGTTTCAGTGCTCTAATTATATAAATTGAAGTGTTGCAGAGTGGATGCTAGAAAGGGTAGCTCATGTCCTCCTCTTGTTTTCCCAGGTTTTCGTGCCCCCTCTTGCACCAGACCTCTGTCCTACCTGTCCTCTGAGTGTCATCTCAGCACCTTGGTCACCCTCATGGCACAATGGCCAGCCCTCAGGAGCGCCTGAGCTGCTCCTCCTCTCCACACTTACCCTTCAGTGACAACAAAACCTTCCACGGACTCCAAGATGAGCTCACGGCTATGGGGAACCACCCATCACCCAAGCTCCCTGAGGACCAGCAGGAGAAGGGGGTTGTGGGAACAGAGCTCACCGAGAGCATGAACAGCCCCGTCACCACCACTGTGTTGACCAGCATAAGTGAAGATTCCAGGGACCAGTTTGAGAATAGTGTTCTTCAGCTGAGGGAACAAGATGAATCGGAGACGGCTGTATCTCAGGGGAACAGCAGCACCGTAGAGGGAGAGAACACCAGTGGAACCGAAGACATCAAGATTCAGTTCAGCAGGTCAGGCAGCGGCAGTGGTGGGTTTCTTGAAGGACTGTTTGGATGCTTGAGGCCAGTGTGGAATATCATTGGGAAGGCTTATTCCACTGATTACAAATTGCAGCAGCAAGGTAAGCTAAAGTGTGGGCTTGGAAGATACTTCTTACATAAACACACCATCACCATCACCATCACTATGGCAACTGTGACTGCCACTATTAACTGGATAATCTTTGACATGTGGTAAATTTAAAAACTAGGTCAGATGACTCCCTATCCTTTTGGACCTTCTGAATGGAACAAATTCACATTTGCTGGATCTCTTTTGGTTGGAGCCCATCTTTTGTGATTGTCCAGTCTCACAGTATTCAAAGTAGAATATATGCAAGACAATCCGAGAGTTATAAGAAGAAAATATTAGAGCTCCTGCTTATCTCATCACTTCAAATTTCTATTTTCACGTCTCTCTTCAGATGTACCTGATATTCCAATATAGTTGTGCAAGTATATACTTTATAAATAAATCAAGCTATGAGTGTATGCATAAAATTTTTTTTACCAATAGTCTAAATGTATTTACTGACAGTAATGTGCAGTCTGTATTACTGATGGCTAAAGTAGAAAACGGTGGCACATTATAGTACCAGCTACTCAGAGATAGGTGTGGGCAGAAGGAACACTTGAGCCCAGGAATGTGAGGCCAGTCGAGGCAACATAATGAGACCTTATCTCAAAAAAAGTCTGATGGCCAGTGGACTAATTCAAAACTAGACAGGGCCAGGGATTTAGCTCAGTGGTGCCACCACCTGCTGCGCAAGCACAAGGTCCCGAGTTCGATCCCCAGTACCAACAAAACAAAACAAAACAAAAAATGACAGGAGCCACATATAATACCCTGGAAGATGACAGGACTACCTTATTATTTATTATTATTGCCTTCCAGTAAAGGCATAGAAAGCTCACATTTTCAAAAACATGCCTAACCAATCTTGAGAATCATATTATCTCTAGATCCCACAGCTTTTCCAGTAGTGAATTTTTAACTTCCGTCATGTGTAAAATGTGTACTCAGATACTTCGCCCCAGGTATTATGGTTTTCAAGTAGAAGGAACATATAGCCTTGCTGTTCTTTACAGCTTCATTTTAGTCTCTAAAAGAATATTTTTGATAACAAAAGTAATATATGTGTGAAACTTTGGAAATACAGGCAAGTTCCCCCCAAGAAAGTTAAAATTGTCTCTGGTCCTCAATCTCTTGAGAATAACCACCATTAAATTTAAGAATATAAATGGGGGCTGCCACTCGGTGGGAGAGCACTTGCCTAGATACAAGGCACTAGGTTTGAGCTCAGCACTGGGGGAGAAAAGAATACATTATGTTATCTATTTGTGTATGTGTGCATACTTTTAAAAAAAATCAAGTCATACTGTTTTGTGACTTTCATTTCATATTGTCAGTATTTTTCATTTTTTTAATATAATAATTCAGCATTACTTTAATGGCTTACATAATATTAAGTTGTCTAAATGTGCCAGTATTTATTTAAGCAATCCCCTACTGCTAGACAATTTGTTTGTATTTTTAGTGATCAGAAGGCACGTTGCAATGAACTTCTGTCAGTTACTTTTTTTGCACACATCTTTGATTAAGTCCTTAAATTCCGCGAGAGTTGGATTGGAAAGGTGTGTTGTTTTTAAGGCCTTTGATATGCACCATAGTAGCATTATTTAAATGATTTTGTTTTTGTATTCTTTCATCAAGAAATTCTAGAAGGAAAAAAAATACAGACCAAGAATGAGATTGTTCTCTTTAGTTGCTCTCTGCGCCTTCCTTAAAACCCCTTCCATCTCTCTTAGTCCCGATTATTGACAGCTTTTCCAGAACAGCCTGTTGACATCAGTCACATTAACCCCTCTTCTCATGCAGTCTTCCTCCTGTTTCTCAAGTACATTCTCTTGGGCCAAACACCAGCTTCCTGTATTCATTCCCCATAAGTAAATTGGGGTTTACTAGTAACCTTAGCAATCCTAGGTGCTTGTCAGGATTTGTCTACCACAGCATCTATTTCTGGGCAGCCTAGAAATTCTTCATCACTTTTATATATCTGTCTCTTTCCTACATATTCCCATACCCTTCAATGTCTGTTCCCCTCTACGATTTCAAGGTTTATAGAAATTAAAGTTGTTCCTTGACACACCTATGTTAACTAGTATTATTCCTTTTTAAAGTGGGAATAAGGATTAGCACAGACAGAAAAATAAAAAAGTACTTTTGATCCCACAACCCATTCTTGATAACCGTATTTTATTATTTTTTCAAAGTTCCCCATTCTCTGCTTAGACACACAACTTACTTATATCTACTTATGGAATAAACTGCGTTTGGTTTATAGGGTCTTGACTTGTCTATTCTCATACTTATTTGGGGGATATTTTGGAAGTCTCAGTATCCAAATACATCACTGAGTTCAGATTTACCAACAGGGGTAACAGACCCCTCCAATGTGTCTGCTAAAGGAGCCTTTTCATTTGTTCGTTGTTCTACATACTTGCATTTAATTTGCCTCCCAGTTGATCATGGGATTTCAGAAAGGCTTCTTTCAGGAATAATTAAGAAACATCCAGTCAGTTTAAGACTTCCAAGGGTTCGGCAGATGCCTAACTCCTGGGCAGATTGCAGGATAGTCTGCTGAGGGCTGGTATTGCTTTGTCCTGAAAAGAGATTTGTCTGCCAGAAACTGAATGTAGTGTTTTCCTTGTCAGTTCTGGGATCAAGGAGCTAATCTTTAATCCGCCTTGCAGTCCATCAGAGGATAACATATGTAACAAACATTTGGTACTTAGGAGAAAATTTCACTAGATTTAAAAAATTTGAATGATTTCCCCTTGAGACTGTTAATAGTAAAGCCAAAGTAAGGTACTACAGGTTATTGAAATCTTTTATTGCCAAATAGTTTCCAGCTACCTCCCTTGATGAATATGTGGGAGTGCATAGTTTTATACACCCTTATCACTCCCTTTTCCCCACTCTCCCATCCCTTGCCTCCCTACTAAGTGTGCGTGCAGACCAAGAGATGAGTCAGAGAGCACTGAATTTACATCCATTCATTTTACTTCTGACAATTAGTTCTACTAGAAAGATCAGTGGAAACACACTGGCAGATTATTTACACTCTGTGTTTTTGAACTATTAACGCCATATCCTTCACTCATACCTGGATAATTAAGGCTTGGCTGAATGTAGCTGAATAATAAGATACAAGCCACTAATGGTTCAGGAGAATTTTATTCTTTATTATAATACCTTGAACAGTTGGCACCCGAATGCCAAATGCATTTGTTATTTGTATTTTAATAATTCATTTATGTCTTATTTTATAAAAATATTAAATAATAGGCAGTGTTTCTTAAAATACAGTAATTATAATGTAAGTATTACAAAGCAATATGAAAAGAAAGGATTATTGAACATATTACTTTGGAACTATTGAATAACAATGTGGTTAAAAATTCATTTACATCTGTCCTCACACCATACACCAAAATAAACTCCAGATGTATATAAAGGTTAATTTTTTTAAAAATCAACTATAGATGGCTTTTTAAAACTATATTAGGAGAAAATTATAAAAGAGAGAAATGATAAATTATACAAAATAGTTTGCTCCGAAATAATAAACCTAGAAGAAAAAGGCTTATAAAAATATTCTCTTCATTTGTATCAAAGAAACAGAGAGAAAGAGCTTCTTCAAATTTATGAGAACTATGAAATCCTAATAGATAACTGGACAAGGAGATTTTCACTGTTAACAGAAAGCACATATATTAAACAAATGTGTAGAAAATATTCTGTATTAGGGACCAACTACTGAAAGCTTATAAAACACTTAGTCAGGTTAGAACGAAAAAAAATAGCTGATAATACTGCTAGCAGACTTATGGCAAAACCAATATCTTCATACTCCACTACTATCAACAAAAACTAGTAAGTCCTTTTGGATAGCATTTTGGAATACATGTATTCCAAGAGCCAAGAAACATTTTACCCTTTAACCTAGGAAGTGCATCTAAACAGATAATGTAAAGAGCTACAAATCAAATTTAAATGATGCAGAATACATAGTACATGAATCAAGTAGGAACTTTTAGAAAAAGCTACCCAACATTGGACTAGTTTTAGTAGTTGTATTAAAAATTAAGCTATTCATCCCAGAATTCAGTAAAGGAATTGTTTTCAGCCACCATATATATGTGCATATTCAAAGCAGCCAAGCCCATAACTTGCTGTTTCCTCCCAAACCTCACTTGCTGTCATTTATTCCTTTGGTGATTTCATATTTGTGAGCTGTTTGTATCTTAGAGAGATTCTCTTTTATATAGCATCTGTTCATTTTCATTAGAGCAGAAACTTCCAATACCGCTCCTATCAGAAGAATGGGATGAATGCCCATGCTGTAAAACGCCTTTGCTATAATTCTTTTTTCTGCTCCAAGGAGCTGTATTAGAAACCTCATTTTATTAAGAAGCTGACAGTTTCTGCTCTTGCTTTATCAGTGTAGTACACAGTGAGCTGATTTGCTTTCAAGACTGGAATACCTTCAAAGTCAGCTTAACACCACTTTGTTAGGTGTTCTGCAAGCAGTGACCTTTTAGAGGGCTGATGAGAATCTCTCATAACCTTCAACACTGTCATCACCCTGCTCCTCGCTCCATGGGGCTTCTGGCTCTTTGATCTTCAGCTCTTACCTGTACTAATGCTCTGGTAAAGAAGTGGGGCACAGAGGGGTGTTGAAGGATGCATTATTACACTTCATGAGATTACAAGTACATATCGAGTGAATTTTTGAAGTGCTTTATTTTAAAACAAAATTCATTATATAAGTGGTATAGGCTTGTGGTAAAAATATTAATATAGGCTGGGGATTTAGCTCAGTGGTGCCATGCCTGCCTCATAAGGACAAGGTCCTGAGATCGAGCCCTGGTCCTGGAAGAAATAAATAAATAAAAATAAAATTTTTTTTTATACCAGGGATCGAACTCAGGCCCTCGTGCTTGCGAGGCAGGCAGTGGCACCACTGAGCTAAATCCCCATCCCTAAATAAAAATATTAATACAGAAAAGGAGGAAGAAACCACATGAATCATAAAAAGTGCCACTTAGAAATGAACTCTGTTAAATTTTGGTGCCAAAAAAAGTAAACTCTTAAGAAAAAGAAAAACTTAAAAATCCTGTGAGTCGTGAATAATGAGCAGTGATCCACTCAGTTACTTCATGAAAGGCAGGGTAAGAAAACATTCCCTGGAAATGCCAGGTTTTGGGGTTCAGGGCCACTTACAGTTATGCCACTTACAGCTGTAGGACCTTGGGTAATTCATTTAACCACCCTGTGCCTACTTTCCTGATCTTTAAATACTATATTACAATCAGGCCAGCTTTGTAGAGCTGTTGTCAGGGTTAAACACACACTACATGCAAAGCCCTATGCTGGTGCCTGGTGTAAGCCCTCAGAAGGTAATGCAACATAAGTATTATGCATAGTTAGGTTCTTGGCAGAAGGTCATTGTAAGTTTACTCAGCAAGGATTCATTGAGCATCTGCCCTGGAAATTTGAAAAGGACTAAAACCCCTGTGAGGGTTATGGGGTGGGAAGAGTGGTATAGAGACAGACAGGAAAGTTGACTGGACATGCAAGCTTAGGGTGAGGATGCAGGGCAGGACGCACGTGAGGACATCATGAGGGTGAGACTGGTACCGTCAGCATGGCTTTGGAGGATGGTCCCTGAGCAGATTCTAAGGTCTTGTCAAGCTTGTTTTCCCCTTGTGTGCCTAGATACCTGGGAAGTGCCATTTGAGGAGATCTCAGAGCTACAGTGGCTGGGTAGTGGAGCCCAGGGAGCTGTCTTCCTGGGCAAATTTCGAGCGGAAGAGGTGGCCATCAAGAAAGTGAGAGAACAGAATGAGACGGATATCAAGCATTTGAGGAAGTTGAAGCACCCTAACATCATCGCATTCAAGTAGGTCAAGGCTTTTTTTTTTTTTTTTAAGAAATGGAGTTACTTTCCTTCCCCAAATATAAGCACATAAGTTTCTGATTTGAAAAACATTTCGGGAATATGCAATAGTCTTAGCACTGTGCTGGGTGCTTTGGGACAGTACTAAAGAGCTATTAAAGCTGGACACAGCTACATACACCTATAATCCTAGTACTCTAGGAGGCTTAGGCAGCAGTATGGCATTCAAGCTGAGGGTAAGCAACTTGGTGAGACCCTATCTCAGACATACACACACACACACACACACACACACACACACACACACACATTTAAAAAGGGTTGGAAAACTGGACTTTGGTGGCACATGCCTGTAATCCCTGCAGTCGGGCAGCTGAGGCAGAAGGGTTGCTGTGAGTTCAAAACCAGCCTGGGCTACACAGTGAGTTCAAGACCAGCCTGAACTACATAGCAAGATCCTGCCTCAAAAAATGTTTTTAATTAAAAATAAATAAATAAAAAGGGCTGGAGATTTAGCTCAGTGTGAATGCCCTGGGAGGAGGAGGAGGAGAAGGAGGGGGAGGGACAGGAGGAGGACGAGAGGAGGAGGAGGAGGAGGAGGAGGAGGGAGGAGGGAGAGGGAGAAGGAGAAGGAGAAGCGGGAGGAAGAGGAGGAGGAGAAGAAGGAGAAAAGAGGAACCAAAACCACATAAAAATCAGTAAGTCTGAGTCATGACGATAAGCTTTTAAACTAGTGCATTTTGCCAAAACTTACGCTTTAAGGAAGGGGATACACACGAAGGTAGGAGGTAGATTACAGGCAGTCAGATCTTTTGCATCAACTTCATTTATCAGTGGAATGACAGAGGTCACTTCCAGGTAATCTGATCATCCTCAAATTTAGTTAGAAAAAACCAAAGTTAATGTCTGAAGTGATCAGAAAATAACATTTCTTGTGCAATAGATATTCATTAGTTTCCATTATCATCAGTTCTGAATTATTAAATTGCATTATAGTCTCAGATGTTCTTGAATCTCTTATCTAGTAATGTCACACACAGCTTTCTAAATCTAATGATAGTAGAATTATTGGTGATATTAAGTTGTATTTCTTTCACAAAATGTTTCTTTTCAGGAGGATACAAACACATCTTTCTAGTTAGACCATTACTTTCTCAGTATTGATTGGAATTCCTAACAGAAAGAGGAAAGTCAAAGGTAAATTTGTGGCAGTCACCAAATTTGGAAATGCTGAGCTCTAAGTACATGTAATCTCTTCCTCTTAAGTGCCTTCCTAACCTTGACAGCCCTCAGATGTTGCCACTGCCCTGAACAAATGAATGGAAAGTGGTTTTAGAGGACAAAAAGTAAAGAACAGAAATTGCAGTATTGAAACGGAGTGGAAGGTTTAGAAACTACAGCTTCTGGCAATTTTGACATATATTTTTTATTCCTGGACAATAGTTTAACTGTTGAGGCTATAGTTAAAAGAAGTGAAATATATTATGAATTTCCCTTCCCTAAACTAGGAGCCACTTTTCCTGGCAGCCTCAAGGGGGATCCTTCCTCTATAAAACTATCATTAGGAAGCTCGAAGTATCATGTGATATGTCTTAATTGGAACTGTAGCCCTCAATTAAGAAAAAGACATCTTGCCTACAGGTTTGATAGAATAGATTTAAATAAGTACTGAGGTGAAATTTTCTTTTCCTTACAAGACCTTGGTGGAAGGGAAAATACAAGTAAAAAGAGGCATTTGGACTCATTTCCTTGCAGAAGGGACACTCATTCAGAGGACAGAGGGAGCTTCAGCTGCTGTTCTCTCATTGGTTGCTCTAGTGGGGCTAAGAGGAAACAAGACTGAATGAAATGCTATCGAAACCAATTGTAATTTTTCCAAAGATGATAAATTTCAAAAGATAATGGGAAGACACAACCCACTTTCCAGTCCCCCTTCAGTCTCTCTTAGACAGAAGCTTTCTTTCCCTCAATAAATTTTTCCTACTCTTAAAAAAAAAAAAAATAATGGGAAGGCTGTTTTCGGTAGATAGACAGAGAAGAGACCCTCTTCTTTCCTTCATTTTACTTCTCTGAAACGATCACACTTTCTGCATGCTCTTCCCTCCTAAGCAGGAGAAAAGGCCATAAACTTTTAAACTCAGATCAGTAGGTCGAGGCTAAGAGTATAGTATTCTGCAGACAGCATGGCTTTTTGGCCTCCTGAAATGATCTAGGATGTGTGTCCAGGTAAGAAGAGAGTATTCGAGAGGATGTCCTGGGTAAGGGAAAGGAGGAATGTATCCTAAGAGGATGGGTGAGTGAGAAGCTTTATTTTTTTTCCTTCCTTTCCTTTGCTTCTTCTGCCCTCCTCCTAGTCTTTCCCTCCCTAACCCTTCTAATGATCTCACCTCCACATTCAGTTTTCAGCATTTTGGGGCAAGCATTGCTGTGCTAGAGCCCAACTCTAAGCTGAAGATACTTGAATAGACTTTACCTCTACATGGAAAACAATAGCGAGTCTGTGTCCCTGGCCCGTTACATCACACTCTCAGGGCATTGTGCACTGTTATGTTTGCAGCCATCTGTGCCATGTGTTGTTGGCCAATGAATCACATTCAGGACCGTCTGGAAGATACAGGGCATGACTAGATTTTAATATGTCTCTCTAGATGCTGATTTCTGTGCCTCCAGCTTTTGATGTTCATAGGAACCATGCACAGAAAGGGAAGTACAAGATAAAAATACTATGTTTTTCTTTCTTTTTTTTTTAAGTAATCTTTTAAGAAAATCCATCGTGATTCTTCCTAATGAAATTCAGTATCAAGGGAAGAAAAGGTAGCAATTAGAATTAAGTGATTATTAAGCTGTTATTTATAGGTACTAAGAATCCTTGTCCTTGTACAGAGTTGCTAGAATGATTTGCTTCTCATTTCACTCATCAGTCAAGAGAAATGAAAAGTTTATAACCTACCACTCTTAGACCCTTTCTATATTTGTGTGACAAGTTAAATAGTTAAATAGGATGCTAAATGCCTTTAAAGAATTATTTATCTTGTTATTCTTAAGCACATTACATTATTCCTTTCCTTTTCATTACATCTCTTAGCTGCTCCACTGAGCAACTATAAAATTTCCACTGAGATTATATAAAAGTCAAATAACATACTTAAAAATTTCTCATTAAAAATCAAGATGAAAATTATACATAGTCTAGAAAATGGTATGAGAGTAATAGAAATAGCTTTATAGCATTTGACAGGTGTATCAAAGCAGGGAAAATGGAAACTAATTAAATTCTTTATAACCTGCTATTGTTACAAGACCTCTACATGATCAGTACTTCAAGTCATGGCCTCTAAATTCTTTCCTTACTTACAGGAGCTGAGAGATAGGACATGAATCACTAGCTGGCTGACACCTTTAACCAGATGTCTTGTAGACAGTACTCTGTTAACTCTTCTAGAAGGTTTTAAGAAAGGTGCACATGCCCTTTAGAGGTGGAACACAGACAATTACATATTACAGTTTTTTCTTTGAACTTAAGAACAGAACTATGAAGAACTATAATTTTTCCACTTTTATGAGCAAATGGTATTAACATAGGAATCCCCAAAATGCTTGTCTATCCAGAAGTTAAAAGGCTAAACAAGGAGACAGTATAGTACAGTGAGAGAAAAAGAGGCAGACTTTGAAGTTACACTGAATTTGAATCTGTAACTCATTACTTGTGTAAGTCATTGTAATTGAGATAAGCCATCTTCACTCTGAGGCTTACCTGTAACAATGCTGTGGCAGGAGGACCACAGGTTGGAGCCCAGCATGGCCAACTTAATGATTCTATCTCAAAGTAAAAACTATAAAAAGAGCTGAGACTACACTTCATTGTGAAGACCCTGAGTTCAATCCCCATTATTGCAAAAACAAAAAATAAAACAAAACAACCTAATGGCTACTGTGTCATAGGAACTTGGAAGAAAGATCAGAAAAGGCTTCATGGGAGATGGAGGAAAGGATGGAAATATAGGCTGCAGGAGGATCGCTGTGAGTTCGAGACCAGCCTGGGCTACATATGAGTTCTAGGTCAGTCTCAAATACATAGTGAGACCCTGACTCAAAAAACCAGAAAAAAAAAAAGATAATTTAAATTATTCTTACAATCTAAAACCACACAAGCCTGTACAAACCTCAGGAAAAAAAAATACTGTTCCAGAATGGATTAGTCCTACATAAAACCACCAGCTACGGTACAGCCTCTAACTCTCTGGAGTGAAGAGCAAAATTAAATTGTCAATATACATAGTAGAGTAACCTATAGACCAGAGAATTTCAATACTAATTCAAGAATCAGGAAAAATTATTTACATGCATTTTTTAATCATTTGGGTAGAGAATTGGTCTTTATTAAATGTTGTTAAAATATAAAATGCATACATGTCTGTTGTATGTGTGCATTCATGTACATTTTATGCTTTCTTGGAAGGGGTGTGTGCACTCAGGCACCGTGTTACTGTATTATCATGGAGTACTGTGCTCATGGACAACTTTACGAGGTCTTGCGAGCTGGCAGGAAGATCACACCTCGATTGCTAGTAGACTGGTCCACAGGAATTGCCAGTGGAATGAATTATTTGCATCTCCATAAAATTATTCATCGTGATCTCAAATCACCCAAGTGAGTTCATCTATTTTGTTTTGTTGTTTGAAATAAGAATTTTTAATCAATCCTAATTGGTGTTTTCACGCATCATACTTTTAGCCCAATGTAAGGCAGTGCTGTGGTTATATATTGTTGTATTTTAGTATTTTTTGGATTCTTATTGAGCTTATTACTTATGTATATGAAAGATGTGTTCAGGTACACTAGTTATCCTGTTTTATTGCTTTTAAATTATACACATGTGCAACAAAATTCATTATTATCTGAAGTATTCGCCTTTCAGTATCACAGATAATTAATCCTTACTTCTCCACTTGAAGTCTTGGTTCATTTTTCTACTCTATTCCAAAAAAAAATTTAACTGAATTTCAGAAACGTACGCAATAGGATAAAAATGGATGAATAAGAAACATACAGAAAGAGAAAATAAAAACATTACAAGCCCGACCTGTTCATGAAAGGTATGCCATAAAATTCTACACAGCCATTTGGGGTAGACTGCAAATTGGGCTCTGAGCATCTAAGCAAAAGAAAAAAATAAATGTTGATAGTGACAGCAGCCATAAGAAAAATGGCTAATTCGATCACCAGTGCCAAAAAAAAGAAAAAGAAAAATGCTAAAGAGAAGCAGAGCTGTTTCTAGCAACCTATGTTTCCAAAATGATTCCTTGGTAACCAATAACTGCTTTAAGAGAAGTGTTTATTCAGTTTCCAAAATTGCATGAATGCAAAAATGGAATTGAGAAAATGGTATATTTCCAGGTAGCTCCTATTTTGAAACATTATTTGTATTATTTGTCATCACTTTGGTTTACAGAAAGACTGTTCTCTTTTCGAAAACCTATTTGCATAATATTTTTATGATTTATAACATTTTCAAATATCCACTATCACCTCTCCTTTAATTCTGGCAAAAACTATATGGGATGCATGTAACAACATCATTATCCTGACTGACGTAAGAGCAGCTAGGCCTCCCGCCAAAGTCACGGCACTAGATCTTGGCCCAGAACTTTTGAACCAGTGGTGCCTGCATCCTATCTCATCATGTGAACGAAAGGAATTCACGATGAGTCCTGCCTCTTCTCCTTAGAACACAAAATCTGACTTTGAATATAAACTTAAAGCACCTCTTATTTACCACCATCATATTCAACCATGTTTATTACCGTAGTTAGTTCACCGAACAACTGCCTTGCTTTATGTGCAAATAAACATGAATGTATAGTGTTCATTCCTTCTGTTTGCATTCTTTACACAATCTGCTGCTTTTGCCTCCCCCCATAAAATATGTGAAATACTTTCTAAAGGCATATTTAGTGATGTCCTTTTTTAACCATCACGTTCTGGAGAATTAATTTTGGAGGAGTCAGGAAGTCTTCACATACACACAATCACAGGGTCCTCGCCTTTACTCTTGTCATTTAGAGGTCGGAGTAGTAGCTGGTCATCTAGTGAGTCTTCCCCCTATCACAATACAACTGCCAGCCCGGGTGGTCTGAGCCTCCAGATTTCAAGTGAACTTTAAGAAGACAAATAATGATCTGGCTCACTGTGGCAAGAAGTTTCATTGACTACATTAAATCTAAAGTCTGTAGGACCCTAACTTTGTTCAGGATTTCAGGAGAGTCCCAGTGTGGCATCAGTTCTAACCTCCCAAATCCATTCCCTCTGTGCCAACTGAGGCAGAAGTGGCAGTTCCTACAGTGCTTGCCTTTCTAAGGGCTTTCCACGTTTTTCTAGCATTCGTGGAATATGGTAATAGTTTCCCAAACGTCTCAGATATGCCAGAACATTGTAATCTTCATGTGTTTTCACCAACACTAATACTATCAAATCAAAACTCCCAAATTATGTGAATTTACGTATCAGGTACCAAACCAGAGGTAGGATGTGGCTGAAGGTATTCTAACAATTGTTAGTCCTGAGCTTTTCAGTAGATAACCATTTGGCTTTAGGGGTGTGGGCAAGGGTAAAAGGAGAAGGAAGGAGACAGATTGAACATTTTTCTGTTTTCTAGTTAGAAAACAAGTTAGTATCCAGTTAGATACTATTGACTCTAAAGCCTCGTACTGTTCAAAAGAAAAGGGTCCTATATCTAAACTTAGACTCTTCCTCCCTGACTCCTTCACCTTCTAAAGTTCTGAACATTTTTTTTTTAAAGTGAATTCAGTCTACAGTGGGGAAGCTGCCAGAGCTACAAATTTACATTCATCTT
Organism: Fukomys damarensis; assembly: GCF_012274545.1. Lineage (NCBI taxonomy): Eukaryota > Metazoa > Chordata > Mammalia > Rodentia > Bathyergidae > Fukomys > Fukomys damarensis. The sequence continues at coordinate 52,220,020 of NW_022900924.1, read as the reverse complement.
TAAGGCTAACAAAAGCATTTTGGCCCAGGACACATTTTAGATAACTCCTGCGAAAAATAAAACATGACTTGTGTGGAAACTACTTAAGTTTAAATTTATTTCTGCTTTTCCTTGTCAGGACTAGTGAAATCCCAGCCAGCATTCACAGTAGTCTTTTAATCAGTGAGTCTCTGGTGTCATCGTTCCATTCATCTGAGATAAATAACATTTAGGAACATTTTCTTTAGTGGATTAACTGAGACTGGCAAGGATGGAAACCAGTGTATATTGAGCATTGGTGCTTTATGTATCTCAGTTCATTTAATTCATATAAAAACTCGAAGAGGTCATTACAGAATGACCCCCATGGGACCACAACTCAAAGAGCCAGGTGATTTCAGGAAGATCACCCTGAGCTACTTCAGACATTCACAAAATCAAGGAGCCCCCCTGAATCAACTGCATTAATATCTCTGTGGTGAAACCTGTGACACTGGCACAAAATGAGAGGAAGTGAGTTTGCCTGATAAACGTGAACAAATATCTGGGAGCTATTCAGAGAACTTTTAGCAGTTCCGAATTGCAGCTAAGGTACCATAACCTGAATTACCTCCAGTTGGCAGGCAAGAAAACTAGCCTGGAAGAGTTAAGTAACTTAACAGTTACACGGTTAGCAAGTATAGGGGCAGGATAAAAGCAGGTAACAGCCATGCCACCTCACAGGTCCGAGTGCAACTGTTTCTGGCTCATAACTCATGCCTAGTAATGCTCCAAACTGCAAGCTGAAGTTCTTCCACAAGGCAGAAAGCAGTAAGCAAACATCTTCAGTGGCCGTTTAGAGTCGTGGTTTTCATTAGTGCTAATGATCTGGATGTTTCCTTTATTTCTTTATTTCTTTTTTAAAGTGTCTTAGTGACTCACACAGATGCAGTGAAAATTTCAGATTTTGGGACATCTAAGGAACTCAGTGATAAGAGCACCAAGATGTCCTTTGCAGGCACAGTTGCGTGGATGGCCCCAGAGGTGATACGGAATGAGCCTGTCTCAGAAAAAGTTGACATATGGTAAGGGGCCCCTGAAAGTCTTCTCCCACATTCGCTGCATTAGTGCTTCCTTCCTTCTACACTTACCAAGATATTCTTTTTTTTTTCTGCACTACTGGGAATTGAATCTGGAGGCTTTGCACTAAGATACATCTCCAGCCCTATTTTTTTCTTTTTAATTTTGAGACAGAGTCTCTCTAAGTTGCTAAATTTCCCAGGCTGGGCTCAAACCTATAATCTTCCTGCCTCAGCCTACCAGAGTGCTGGGACTACGGGTGTGAGCCAATATGCCCAGCATCTTTTAGAAGTTGTGTATTTTTAGGACAAGAGATTTAGCTCAGTGGTTCCACCACCTGCCTTGCAAGCTCAAGGACCTGAGTTTGATCCCCAGTACCAAAAAAAAAAAAAAGAAGTTGTATATTTGTATTATCCACATTTAATTCTTTGATTAATTTATAATTTATCTTGAAATAGGGGAGGGGTAGATTTAATTTTCCCTAGTTGTCCCAATGCCATTTATTAACCAGTCAATTTATTTCCACTAGTTTGTTTGTTTGTTTGTTTGGTACTGGGGATTGAACTCAGGACCTTGCACTTGCGAGGCAGGCACAGTGCCACTGAGCTAAATCCCCAGCTCCTCACTAGTTTGTAATATCATTTCTACCATATGTTAAATTTCTGTGTACATTTGGTGTATTTCTATATTCCTGTTCCAGTCCTTTGATCACACCCTCTTCATATGCACCAGAATTAATTATTGAGACCATATTTGGTATTTAATATTTGGTATTGTTGGTTACTCTTCATTGATTTTCTTTTTCAGCAATTTCCTAGACTTTCTGTTTTTCTTATGGCAGTAATTTGAATTGTAAAACTGAGTGTATCAATTTGATTAAAAATTAGTAAGGTGTGGAGCAGGAGGCGGGAGGAGCGTCACATGTTCGAGGCCAGCCTGGGCAACATAGTGAGTTCAAGGCCAGCCTGAACTACATGGCAAGACCCTGTTTCAGAATTTTTTTACATTAAGAAAGAGCTAAAATACAAATCCACCAGTCTGAAATGTCTTTTGTATGTGTTCCTAATTCTGCCGTAGGTCTTTTGGAGTGGTGCTGTGGGAACTCCTGACGGGAGAGATCCCCTACAAAGATGTAGACTCCTCAGCCATTATTTGGGGTGTTGGAAGCAATAGCCTACACCTTCCAGTTCCTTCCACTTGCCCGGATGGATTCAAAATCCTTATGAAACAGACATGGTAAGACTATATTTCTCCCAATATCCTCTTGTACTTTCTTCCTCAAATGCATCTATAATGCGCGGAAACAGCAAATGGTCTCTAAAGCGTATGAGGGGTGAACCAGCTGGTGGTGGAAAGCCCAGGAGCTGTGGAGTTGAGAACCTTGGGTTCAGATACGGGCTCTGCCTCTTTTTAAATCTGTGTGCTTAGGGTCACATCGCCGTGTATCAGTTTTCTCATCTGTAAACTAGAACTAGCACCTGCTCACAGAGTTGCTGGACTGTAACTGAGTAAAACTTACAAGTGAAGCAATAGGCCTTAGTAAACAATGCTATTATTACCTTAGCAGCCTACAGGACTATTTTATGGGTCAGTGATCCTAGTTAGATTTCCATTTCACTCGTGGCAGGATCTCCTAATTACATTTTCCTTTCTCCCTTCAGAACATCAAAATTGTCTGCGATACAGCCACTTTGGAGTACAACAAATGTGCTTCAGAAAGTAGAATAAAATCTTCACCCTCCAGATCCTAACTTCCAAAAAGCATAAACTGTCTTTTTATTTTAGGCAGAGTAAACCTCGTAACCGGCCTTCTTTCCGGCAGACTCTCATGCACTTAGACATTGCGTCTGCAGATGTGCTTGCCACCCCACAAGAAACTTACTTCAAGTCCCAGGTAAGAGGGGAGGCACCCATCGCAGTGCTACTGAACAGACAGACAGGGAACACTCAAGGGGAAAGGGTTGCTTTTAGAGGGGGCCTGCTCTTAGCCTTCAGACAATTACATAGCTCTCTTTTTTGTGAAATAAATAATAACTGACATACATCACACCTATGACGCAGTGGTTTGTTGAACAAAGCATATACTAGCTCATTTGAAAAGAACATAAATGTTAGAATGTCATCTTTAGGGCATTCTGGCAAAATTGTTGGAAAAGTGATGCAAAACACTATAATGCTTCTACATTTGAATTACAATTTCTGTTGACCTTCATGAAAGCATTGCTTTCCTTAAAGCACAGAAGCTCATACATGGAAGAGGGCAGTTAGCTATCAAGAAGAGTCCATGATAGAATTAAGCCCATGGAAAACCTTTTCTCTAACTTTAAGTGTGTTACCCTGACAGCTCCAAATAAAATATAAGTTAATGTTTCTGATAGTCTTAACTGTATCAAAATCATCCCAAGACTTAAAGCTTAAAACAATAAGCATTTATTTAGCTCCCCATCCCGTGGGTCGATGATTTAAACTGGGCAGTTCTTCTGATGGCTCTGGCCCGGCTCATTCACAGGTCTGCTGGGAGGCCGGGCTATGCCAGGTGGTCCCATTCACAGGTCTGAGGAGACCGAGGCATTAGCTGGAGCACCTGCACACTCTTTTGCGTGGCCGCTAACCCTTCAGCAGGCTGGCTCAGGCTTGATCACATGATGTCCTCAGGGTGGTAAATACAGCAGGGGAACCAGGCCCAGGGCACAAGTGATTTTCAAGCCTGCCAATACTCTTTGGCCAAAGCAAGTCACAGGCCACTGAGATCTACAGATTAAGAAAAGATGTCACCTCTTGATAAGAGGATTTGCACTGGTGCCTTATAAGGGCATAGACCAGGGGGGACGTATTATGACTTTACATAAAAAGCTGTAGGGGCCATAAAGCTTGGTGGTCTGGCCATGATCTCTATGGATAGGGACTGTGCTAGAGGAGCATTTGCAACGTCCTTATATCCCTATTAGACCCACACAGTGTCAAAAGGCATAGAGCTGTGGCTTTGGAAGTAAATGTGATGGCCCTATATTATGGCTTCATGTTCACAGAATGTATAATATTACTGAATTTCTTATTTCTCATGTGACTTGTTGTGTTTCTAAAATCAATTTCTGTCAAGTTAATTCCATCCACCCATTGACTTTCAGTATTATTTCAAAAACTTGTTCTCAAAAAAGATACTTCATTGCCAATTAACTGAAAAAATAGACTAAAATGCAAAAAAAAAAGTTATGCTTCACTGGGAAAGGAAAATGGACACCTACACAGTTTAAAGATGAGAATGAGAAAAATATTAACAGAGTAATATATTTGAGATTCTCTGAGTATAAGCCCACAGCTGTCCAAGTGTGATCTGTGGACTTCTAGGAGTTCCTAAGACTCAGGACATCCATGAGATTGGAACTATTTTCATAATAATATTAAACCATTCATTATTTACCATTTTTCACTCTTGTTTTTTCAAGAGTATAAGTGAAACGTTCTAGAAGCCCGGTGTGGTGGCACATACCTGTAATCCCAGCACATGGGAGGCTGCAGCAGGAGGATCACCTCAAGTTTGAGGCTAGCCTGGGCTACATAATGAGTTCAAGACCAATTTAACTACATAGTGAGAACTTATCTCAAAAAAAAAAAAAAGTGAAGTGTAGGAGACTAACTTCATGACATTTCCTGTGGTCTTTGGTATATATTCAGAAAGTTCCCTTCATCCTATTAAAACTGTTGACTATCCAGATACATGTAGATATAGAACATTGTATATGAAACCTTTCGAACATCTTCCGTTTCTGTTCAGAAAAGACTTGGCCTTTTCATGGAATGAGAGAGAATGATAGTGCGTGCTCTCAGGACATCTTTCAAACATTAGGATGTGTTTCAGTCACAGCTCTGCTTTCTTTACAGTAAAACTGTACCTACCACAATTTTGAAAAGCGGTAGCAAGGATATGAAGTCACAAGCCAGGGAGAGAGCCAGTTGAACTGTGTATACTTATAAATATTCAAATTCTAAAGGGATTTTACTTAAATGCTCTCAAAATATCACTTTTGAAGCCAGTGCGACTTTGCACATGCAATGCCTCATGCAGGGCAACAGAGTGGACACAGGCAGCATTTTTCTTCACCTGGACCTCCTCGCTTTCATTGTCAAGATACCCCCAGGATGAGGGTTAACTTTGAGCCCGTCAAGGTTATTCTGGAGCAAGATTGATTGAGGAAAGCAGAGGATGAGGAGGACGAAGAGAGAAGGGGAGATGAGGGAAGGGGAGGGAAGAGAGGGAAAAATAGCACCTTCAGCATCTGTTGCAATCAAGTCAGGCAGCTGCAACAACATGCCATGCCGTGAGTGGCTTACAAGACAACAGAAATTTGCTTCTTACAGATCGGAGGCTGAGAAGCCCAAGATCAAGTCCCAGCACCAGCAGATTGAGGGCCTGTGAAGGTCTGAGTTCTGGTTCACAAATGATGCCCTCTCCCTGAGTACTCACATAGCAGAAGGACAAATAATCCCCTGCCTTGCTGAATAAGGACACGTAACACCACCAACTCCCAAAGGCCTCGCCTCCTAATGCCACCACTGCGGGGGTTAAGATTGCAACATGCAAATTCAGACCTTCGCAGCAACTTCTAATGTTCACTAATTTGCCCACGCTTCTCTCCCATCATAAAATGACACTTATCCTTAAATATCCCCAAATCTTCTATTGTTGACAGTTCCTAGAGTTTTTCAGGTATATACAAGCTGATGCATCACTGAATCTAAAATTGAAACTATCTCTGGCTAATGATAATAAAGTATTTATGAACTAATGAGGTACTCAGAAAACCCATGGACTTGAGTCTAAACCCCTGTCCTGTCACTTAATATTGTGTCACTTAATACTACTTGAGTAAGTCACTACATTTCTCCAGACACAAGCTTACTCATCGAAACAATGGAGATAATCATATCTTCCCTTACTTAGAAAATTTCTGTGAAGATCAAATGCGAACATTAAAGTGCAGCTGCATTGTACATTATCAAGAACAGTTTGATTGTGAAATTAATTATTCACCTCACACAAAGCTATAAAAAAAAAGCTATAAAAACAACTCCTTTAAGTTGTTACCTGCTGGGTACTTTTTCTGATAAGTCCTGAGATGACTCAGATGGCAGTTAGGGAACTCCTATTAATTGTGCTTTGACTTTGTCCTGCCCCAACAGGGAAGAACTAGCTGTTCAGCACATCCGTGGTTTGCTCTTCTGTACCTGGGGCCCAGCCTCCTCTAGCCTGCTGATAAGGTGCCCTCGGTGCCAATTACCAATCCCTGTCTATAGTCCCTGGTCGCCACCTTCCACCAGGACTGTCAGTCAGTAGTGCCACCAGAAGTCCAGCTCACCCCTTCCTGGGAGAAAAAGCTTCATCTGTTTCTCAGTAGCAACACATATAGAAAACACAGATAGAAAAGATGACAAGGCAAGCAATATCAGTACAATATTAGGTTCTGCCAAAGTTATTGCTTCATTCCCAGACATGGCTCATTTCTCCAAGGAGGCAGTGATTGCTCCTGGTATTCAGTTACATTTCCTGTGAGTCTTTAGAAAATGATCTAGCCTTGTCCCATAGCCCCGCTGTTAGGTGGGTCCCAGGCCCTGCTTCTAAGCTTTCCCACCTCCCTCTGCCTTTGTACTATTCTGGCTTCTCCTTGGGTGCCACTGGGACCATCCAGAAACTCAAGGACTGGGGGCTGCTGAGACACCAGCTCGTTTTAGAGGTAACCTGTGCTGCTTCTGAGCAGTCTCACAAGTGAGTAACTGCAGAGGCTAGACCCTCATACTGGGGAGGTGGTAAGGAGGACTCAAGTTCCCAGTTCAGAGCTGAACTGGATGCTCTCTAAGGTTTATCTCATTCAAGTCCATGATTTCCATGACTAAGCCCAAGAACTTTGCTTTTGTGTTTCTTAAACTAGACTGAAACTGACCTGACTTTCTTAATTTACTTTAAAAAATTATGATAAAATATAAAATTTTCTGTTTTAACCAGGTTAAATGTATAATTCAGTGGCATATGTTACCTTCACAATGTTGTGTAATACAACTGTTGCTTCCAAAACTTTTCATCACTCCACTGAACAGTAACTCTGTTCCCTCCTTTAGTTGCTGATAATCTCGATTCTACTGTCTATGAATTTGCCTATTGTCCATATATCATTTAAGTGATATCACACATTTGTTCTTTTATATCTCACTGATTTCACTTAGCATGTTTTCGAGTTTCATCTATATTGTAGCATGCGGCAGATTATTTTTATGATTGTAAAATAGTCTGTCTTATATACTATTAAGGGCCCCTGAACATTACAGGAAACCTCTGCAGTAGGCTCTAGTCTCCGGCTCAGTGTACATTGCAGGCCTGAGGAAAAAAACTAAGAGACAGAGCTAAGAGAGACAGAAAGCTGGATATCAGGATGACCATTGCCAGTGCAACTGACAAAGGCCCTGGCCAATCCATCCCACTGATTTTTATTGGTCATCAATTGGGGTAAAGGTGAACTACATGCAAGGATGTGCAATCATGCAGTTTCTATGGAAACTAATGGAGACAAGGCTCATAAAGGCAAAGGCAGAGCATTCTCAAATTAGTAACAGAATAGACAAAATATATGGTTGTAATTAGAACATTGTCCTTCTAGTAAGAAGGTTAGTTCTGGGTTTAGTAACAGAATAGACAAAATATATGGTTGTAATTAGAACATTGTCCTTCTAGTAAGAAGGTTTTAGTTCTGGGAACAGAATTTGGGTGTGCGTTACTCTGACCTCAGTATGTAGGCTTCAACCAGACTTGTTTCTCAAAGCAAGCCAAATTTGGAGTTAACTCTTCACAGCCTGTGTGCTTACAGCCTACTTTGGGCGTAATCAATATTGCAGGCTCCCACAATATACCATATATTATCTGTTAATTCATTCCCATTTTGACATCAATATGATGGGAGATGAGAGAAACAATGTTTGGTGCCAGAGATTCAGTCTACTAATTGAATAATGGAGAGAATGAAAACCTTCTCCAGGTCTTCTCTGGGACACAAAGAGAATATCAATAATGTCAGTCATTCAACTTTCACTTGGTTTTTCCCTCACCTGCTCATGCAGGACTTAGGTATTTTTAAGCCCTCCCTTACTCCCTCCCCACAAACATACATACATACACATGGACACACTCACACATGTGAGTGTGAGGGATCAACAGCCTCGTTTTAACATGTGCTTAGCTTTCCACTGAGTTGGGCTAAACACAGCCACCTCCCACCTGGCATCTGCTGGGTGTTGCCCTGTTGGGGAGCCATCACTGGTTTCTGCCAAAGGATTGTTTCCCCAGCTGATGTCCCTAAGGGACTGCCATTCCCTAAGGGGCTGCCACTGTCCATGGAGTGGCCCTGTCTGCCGCAGCAGCAATTCTGCAGTCCTCAGGATCCCAGGCTGCACACAGTTCTGTTGCACAGTGAACTCTTCCTTCCCTGGTGAGTCACACTCAGTGCAAGGTGGCTGCAGCCCAGTGTTTTCCATGTGTTCGTGGGAAACAACAGGGATTGCCCCTCCACTCTGACGTGGGTGACTTCTGCAAAGCTCAGGGAGTCTCTTCCCTTATAAGGTGTTCTCTCTGCTCAGCCTGTGCACGTTGGCTTCAGGCCTGCCCACCCTGCGTTGCTTCACATGTGCCCCAAATGTCTGATTTGCAGAGTACACTCAAATTCAAACTCCTACAGACATATCTAAGTATAGCTGATGAAATTCCAAATGAGCAGCCTCCAGAAATGTGAGACTTTTGAGGAAAACACACTGTTAGTTCCTGGTGTGTTTTCCTATACATCCTGTTCCCTCTTCACAGGAGGGAACTCCTTTTTTATTTTATTTATTTTTCCTCATTGAGTTTATTGGTACATTTTAGGTATACAGTAGAGTTACATTCATCATTGGGATCCTGTACCTTTACATGACAGGTCTTGGTTCTCATTTTTCCCCTTGTTCCTTCACCCTCCTCCCTTCACTCCTCCTCCCCTCCCCCCTTTACAAATACTTCATTTCCATTTTTTCATTTTCTCATATTTTTTTCTTTTCCCTTATTACCTTTCCCCTACCCCTCCCACTTTCCCTACACCTTTAGCCCTTTTCTTCCTATTTCACATTGTCAATTATCCCATTAGGATCTTATGTACCATTGTAGTTTTTCACACCAGAGAAACTATTTGGTATTTACACATGTGTGACTTATTTATTTCACTTAGGAGTATATCCTCAATATGTATCCATTTTCCTATGAATGAATCTAATTTCTCATTCTTTGTGGCTGACTAATATTCCATTTTATAGAAAAACCACATCTTCTTTATCCATTTTCCAACTGATGGGCAAATGGGCTGTTTCCAAGTTTTAGCTATTACAAACTGTGCCGCTATAAACATAGGTGCACATATATGATTCTTTTAATTCTTTTGGAAAGATACCCAGCACAGGGATGGCTGGGTCAAATGGAACCTCTCTATTCCCAGCTCTTTGAGGTATCTCCATATTGATTTCCATAGTGGTTGCACCAGTCTGCACTCCCACCAACAATGGAGAAGGGTTCCTTTTTCTCCACAACCTCACCAACATTTGTTATTGGTTGATTTCATGAGAGCAGCCATTCTTTGTGGGGTGAGGTGGAATCTCAGTGTTGTTTTCATCTACATCTCTTGAATGACCAGTGATGTGGAACAATTTTTCATATATTTACTTGCTGCTTTTACTTCAAATGTCTGTTCATTTCAGATGCCCATTTTTGAATCAGGTTTTTATATTGGGGGGCTGATCATTTTGAGTTCTTTCTATATTCCTGATAATAGTCCTTTGTCTGAGGAGCAGCTGGTAAACATTTTTTCCCAAAATATGAGAAACTGAAAAAATGGAAATAAAGTGTTTGTAAATGGGGAGGGGAAGAGGGGATGAAGGGAGGTAGAATCCCAATGATGAATGTAATTGTATTGTATACCTAGATTGTACCAATAACCTCAATAAAAAGAAAAAAAAATTTTTTTCCCACATTGTAGGTTGTCTCTTAGTTCTGTTGACAGTTTCTTTTGCAGTGCAGAAGCTTTTTAATAAGATGAGATCCCAGTTGTTGATTCTTTCTGCTAGTTCCCGTGCTACTGAGGATTTGTTCATAAAATCTTTTCCTATGCCAGTGTCTTCCAGAGTTCTGCCTAACTTATCTTTCAGCAAGTTTAGTGTTTCTCTTTTAATATTTAGATCTTTAATCCACTTGGAATTTAATTTTGTGCATGGTGAAAGATAAGGGCCCAGTTTTAATTTTTGGCAGGTTGAGATCCAGTTTTTCCAACACCATTTATTAAAGGCTATCTTTGCTCCACTGAGGATAGTCACCTCCTTTATCAAAGATGATATAGCTGAGTACATCTGGATTTGTTTTTGTGTCTTCCAATCTGTTCCACTGATCCTCAGGTCTGTTTCTTTGCCAGTACCATGTTGTTTTTGTCACAGTGGCTTTGTAATCTAGTTTCAAATTGGGAATTGTTATACTCGCTTCCATGTCTCTGTTGCCTAGGATGGCTTTTGCTATTCTAGGTTGTTTATGGTTCCAAATGAATTTTTGGATTCTTTTTTCTAGTTCTGTGAAATATAGTGTTGGAATTTCCATTGGCATTGCATTGAATCTGTATAGCAGTTTTGGTAGTATGGCCATTTTCACTGTGTTGATTCTTCCTACCCAGGAGCAGGGGATATCTTTCTATTTTCTTATATCCTCTTTGATCTCTTTTTTCAGAGTGCTGTAGTTTTCAGTGTAGAGGTCTTTTGCTTCTTTTGTTAGATTGATTCCTAGATACTTCATTTTTTTGAATGCTATTGTGAAAGGAATTGTTTCCCGAATTTTTCTCTCAGTGGGTCTGTTATTTGTGTACAAGAAGGCTATTGATTTTTGGGTGTTGACCTTGTATCCAGCTACTCTGTTAAAAGTGTCAATTAAGTCTAGAAGTCTTTTGGTATAGGTTTTTGAGTCTTCAATGTAGAGTATCATATTGTCAGCAAATAATGACACTTTAACTTCTTCCTTTCCTATCTTTATTGCTTTAATTTCTTTCTCTTGTCTAATTGCTGTGGCTAATGTTTCCAGAACTGTATCTAAGAGGAGTGGTAATAGTGGGCATCCTTGTCTTGGGGAGCTCCTTTTTTTAAAATCTGCTCTCCTGTAGGGTCCAACCTGCAGAAGTTTGCTCTTTGCTTCCCATAATGATAGGCTCAATTTCAGGAAGGCTATGTCCTCTAGAATTTTGTAAAAATCTGATTTGTGGTATCTGATTCCTTACCACCAAAGGAAGATATTCATTTTCTCAGTCCTTTAAGCAATGTCTAGGAGTCAGGCATGTTTCCCCGTAGGAGAATGCTTAAAGGCCCACATCCGACCCTAACAGCCTTGCTTATCATTCTTCAGCTCCTAAAGCTCAAATACTCTTCCTACTCCATCATTCCGATCTTATGATTGAGAGAACAACATTCCCTGGGCCTTGACCAGACTTCTTCTGCCACTTAGGCGCTGTCAAAGACTTACACAACGATGGCAAATGTGTTTTTGGCCTTGGATTTCTGACAATGTTGGGGAGGTTTAGTACCCTAGAGTCAACCAGTTGGTCGACACCTCTCTGTAACCACCAACATATATATTAAAGTCTAGTGTATTGCAAATAGATAAGCAGGATAATCATTTTCTAAAGGATGATGATATAATTTCCTCTGTCAGTGTAGATGAGGAACAGGTGTGTACACCTGTAATCCCCGCATTCCGGGTGAGCAAGACAAGAGGGCTGCAAGTTTGAGCCCAGCCTGGGCAACTTAGCAACTTAGTAAGACTCTGTGTGGGATGTAGCTTAGTGTGAAGGCCCTTGGTCAAATCTCCAATACCACCACCAAAAAAAAAAAAAAGAGGCTTGGAGGTAGAACTCAGCAGTAAAACAACTGTCTCAAATGCAGGAGTCCTTGGGTTTAGTTACTGGTACCACAATAACAAAAAAAGAAGAAGAAAGCTAACTTGGGGAAACTTTCTGTAAATTTACAATTACTTAAAAATAACTTCTTCTGTGATTCAGAGACATTTTTATATACAGTAAGAATGCTTATTAAGAGATCTACCCTCTAGCGTGTTGTAAGTGTACAGTACAAGACCATCAACGATAGGCCCAGTGTTATTTAGCCTGTCTCTAGAACTCATTCATCTTGGATAAGTGACATTTTATAACCATTGATTAGTAATTCTCCACGATCCCCTCCCTTCCTTAAGCAACCACCACTCAACTATGCCATTAAGAGTCTGACCATTCTGGAAACCTCATACAAGTGAAGTCTTACAATATCTGCCCTCCTGTGACTGGTTCATTTCAGTCTGACCCTCCAGGTTCACCCTTGACACATAGTGCAAGATTTCCTTCTTTTTCGTCCTGAACAATAATTCCCCGCTTTCTGTGTATACCTCTTATTCTTCCTCCGTTCACAGCCAATCAAGTCACTTCCACATCCTAGCTATTGTGACGAGTGCAGTGAACACAGGAGTACTAATATCTTGTCAAGATCTTGATTTCAGTTCGTCTAGATAGATCCCAGAAGAGTAATTATTGAGAAACAATGCTGTTATTAAAAAAACAAAACAAAAACAAAAGACAGTAAGTGTTGATGGGCTGTAGAGAAACTACAGCCTTTGTATGCTGTCGGTGGGATACAAAGTGGTGCAGCTGAAATGGAAAGTGGGATGGCGTCTCCTGAGCAAATTAAAAACAGGAACAGCGTGACAGAAGATGGACTTCTAACACCTACCTGGAAGCACTAGGTAGTTCTAAGGGAACATTGTATAATTCAGGACACTTAGTTACACATCGAGCCTTTGCCGGAAGTTACTTACTAGCTTCTTGAGATGGCGACCTATATATGGTATAAGGAAACTTCTCCTGTTAGCTCTTTTCTAGAAACTACTTCTCTCTATATATTCCAGCAGAGGTCTTCCTGCTACTTAAAATTTAGATTAAACTGACTCGAAATATCATGTCCTATGGAAAGTCCAGTATCTTCTCTCACATTTCTGTGAGTTCCTGATAGATTTATAATTTCGTGGCCACGCTGGCTCTGCCTTCCACAATTCCTGATCCCTACTTCCGCTCCCTTATGATTCCTCCTTTATCTTTATCTTGACATTGATCCAGCTGTGAGATTTAGCACCTTTCCTTGACTGAAAAAACAAAATTCATCTAAGATGAGTGCCAGAGACTGTATTGATGGCTTAGGAAATGGAGGTGGTTTAATTTCTGAACAGCTTGAGTCACTTATTGGATATTGATCCTTTATCCTAAAATTTTTGTCAGACTACTAAAGTGTTGAGCTATATTCTCTCTTTGTTTTCCTTCTTCTCTGTACTCCCTCAACTCCAAATTTCTGAACAGTTTCCTATATGTTTATTCCCATCTTCTGCTATGCATTCCCCTGGGATCTTGTCCTTCAAATATTTTCTCAAGGGGTACCTGGTTCATGAACTCAATTTTTACCACCAATCGTGCCACTGTATATTCCTAGACAAAGCCTACAAGGAATTCTGGTGCCAAATGAGAGGAAGGCTATATTTTCACGGATGCAAGTACCCATGTGATTATCAGACCTGTTCTTGCCAGGTTGTCTCAGACAGCATCCTAAATTGAGCTCTTTTTTTCCAGAACTGATGGCCAGTGTGCCGGTGTGATGTCTCTGGTGACCAGTAGTGCATGGAAACCAGGAAAGAAACATCAAATTTGGAGCAGAAATACAGAACAGGGGATGGGGTGTGTAGGCACAGTAGCATAAGATTCTTCTGTTATTAACTGACAAATACTCCTTGAGCACCTATTCTGACTAAGGCTCCCTCAGGAAGCAGAGAAAGTATGTAGAAATATACAGCACACACACACACACACAAAATCTTGTACATGATCCTGTGATGACACCAGGGATTGAAACTCCTGGCATATGAACAAAATCAAATGTTCCTTATTCAGGCTGAATGGAGAGAAGAAGTGAAAAAACATTTTGAGAAAATCAAAAGTGAAGGAACTTGCATCCACCGACTAGATGAAGAACTGATTCGAAGGCGCAGAGAAGAGCTCAGGTCAGCTGGTTTCGCCACCTCTCTTCCTGCTCATCCCCAGGTCTCCAGACAGAGGCAGCAATGCCTTGGTCAGTCACCCCCTCCACATCTTACATGTCTTTTCACCTGTGCTTTTCACTGTTATGCTCTTTAAAAGTTGGCCCTTCTATGACTTCTAAAAACACTGATGTCATAGAAACGGTGAGCAGAAAGAGGGTGAGCGGGGAGGGTAGAGAGGAGGGGAAGGTTGGTTGATGGTTGCTACATTAGGAGTGAGCAGTCGTCATGCTGCGCTGCACAGTAGAATGACTAGAGATAATGATAGTACACTATTTCTTTTTTATTTTAAAAGCTAGAAAAAAAGGATTTAAATGTTTTCACCATAAGGAAGTGATAATTATTCAAGACCATAGATGCCTTTACCCTGATTGGAACATTGTACAATGTATGTATGTATCTAACTGTTACATGATACTCCATAGACATGCACAATTTATCAGTTAAACTTTTTACAGTATAAACAATAACAAAAAGTTAGTGGTTCTTTATATCTCTTTTATCCTCTCCTTCCAACTCTGTTATTCTTCTCTGTGATCTGCTGTAACAAAGACCTGTGGGGCAGTGCTATGTGTTCATTCCGCCACTGGGCTGGTGATAGGAAAGGCCAGAAATGTATAAGTTTTAGTCCCCAGCCTCCAGATCTTTATAATTTATTAGGAGATACAAGACATATTCACAGACAACCATGACATTGGCTGCTATGAAAACTACCTTAGAGGTAATTTAAAAACAAAAGAAATGTATTACAATTCCAGAGGCTGGGAAGTCCAAGACTAAGATACCAACAGATAAGACCTGATCCTCACAGACCACACCTTCTGCGTGTCCTCACCTACTGGAAAGACAAAAGCGCTTCCCCAAGCTTCATTTATCCTGATCTTTTTCACTTGAGCTCTACCCTCCTGACATAACACCTTCAAAGGCCCCATCTCCTAATATAATCACCGTGGGGGTTACGTTAACATAAGAATGAGGAGCTATAGGCCTGGGATTTAGCTCAGAGGTGCCACCACCACATGCCTCACAAGCACAAGGACCTGAGTTCCATCCATGGTACCAAAAAACAAAAAAAGAATGGGGAACTGCAGACCTTCAGCCCATCGATCTGTGCCATGAATAAGTACAAACAAATGAATTTCCAGACATATGCATAGAATATACTATATTCTTATTAAGATAGTACCAATACTACACGGACGAAGGCTACAAATTACGCTCCGATTTTATCTGTGGCCCTTGAGGATGAACCAAGAGGAAAGTTTACGCTTCCCCTCTCTCTCTTCTTGTCTGAGTCATTGGATCAGACAAGGGTGCCCTAAAAACAGAGGGCCCCTGGGCAACTCTTTCTGAAGCAAACCCTCCTGTTTCTTACTTGGTTAGAGCCTGCCCTTGTTCTTCCCAAGATTAGTGGACCTCACTGATCCTGTGTTTCCACTGACAGGCATGCTTTGGATATTCGTGAACACTATGAGAGAAAGCTGGAGCGGGCTAATAATTTATACATGGAGCTCAGTGCCATCATGCTGCAGCTAGAAATGCGGGAGAAGGAGCTCATTAAGTACGTATCAAGACCAGTGGAGGGCCTCCTTGATTGATTTGCGCCTGTCGGTCAGTGGAGATGCACCACTCTTCCGTGTTGCAGCTGCTCAGAAGTGGCAGATGTTTTACTCATACACCCAGAATTCCCCAAGAGACAGGCTGTGCCCCAGGGAGGCGCACAGATGACCTGAGCTGCTGCAGATCCCATTACAAGGGACCTGGCTGACCTGGCATTTGGGCTGTGCCCTGCTGCATGGTGCAGAGAAAGGTCTTCATTTTGGAAGAAGTTGGTGTGCATAAGCGGGAGCTTCTGGCCTTGGGGGAAGTAAAGTGGCTGCTGAAACTGGCTTAAGATATCCCTCACGGTGGCAAGAAAACCCAGGGACCTGACCAGAACAGCAGCTACTGAAAATAAGCAGGATTTCCACTACTGTCGTGTGCTAGGGAAGAGAAAAGAGGCCCCTGAATCATAAGCTGAAGATCGGGAGGAAGTCAGTTTCCTTTGAATTTAGTATTTTTTTTAACCCAAGCAGCAGCCTTGTTCTTTGCACAGCCTGTACATATAAAGTGTAGCTGGAGGCTGTGGGGACAATTAACCCAAGAAAGCGCTCTGCTCATCTTTTCTACCAGCTGTGGCTGAGCTATGGCTTTTTGTTTCATCCCACAGGCGAGAGCAAGCGGTGGAAAAAAAGTATCCAGGGACCTGCAAGCGGCACCCTGTCCGTCCGATAATCCACCCCAATGCCATGGAGAAGCTCATGAAAAGGAAGGGCGTGCCTCACAAAGCTGGGACGCAGACCAAGCGGTGAGACACCTCCACTGTCAGTGCTGTGCAGATAGAGGGGAAGATAGCCCTGAAAGACTTCTCAGAGGCAGAGGAGGGTAGATGCAGTCACTTCTGTAGCATCTGGTCAGCACGCTGGGCTTGTTTAAAACAGAGTAGGAAGGTGAGAGACACGGTGGCCTGGACACTGTAGGTCTCATTTTTACTCTTGAGACACAGGTATTTATCATCCTAACACCAACTAGAGGAAAGGGGACCTGGATTCAAATCCCAGCCCGTTTTGTAAGCTGTGTTATATGGGCACTCGCCCTCTTTCAACCCCAGCGTCCCTGTGGATGAAATGATTTGAGGATGGAGTCACCAGACGAGACCTGAGGATCCCCTGGAGAGGAGATGGGGACCTCAACCCAGCCTGTGTAGATTCCTGCCTTGACCGCAGGAAAGTATTTTAGGACATGTCCGTGAGAGGCATGGGCTGATGTATTAGAGTTAGAAAGTAAGAAAGCAGGAAGAGACTTTGGCTCCAGGAGCCGAGGAGGCACCTCTAACAGAGAGGATCAGACCAGCCCCTTAACGAACGAAGGAATGAGACCAGCTGAGGGTGCATTGGGGTGGGTGAGAGCCCTGGTTTGCAGAGCGGCTCCAGGGAACCCAGTATTGGTGCTCATCCGGTCCCCTTGAGAAATCATTTCCACTTCAGGCAGTCTTGGTTTTGCAGTGGAATCCAAGGTGACTGTGAGTTCCAGTCAGTGGCCGGGAACATCTAGGTGCTCACTGACAGTCAGATGAGCCTGTGACTCTCTTACTTTGGTGTCCTCAGTCTGCAAGGATGAGCCAGGTGATGCAAATTTAGGGTGGATCATCTTGACTGCCAGCATCCAGATGAATGCTCCCTAAAAGATTAACGTGGCTTCGTGCAGAGCCAGGCAGGGATCTGACTCAAAGTTTTAAGATCATAAGGAGACAGATATGAATGAAAGTCAAGCTGTGTTCTGCCTTTTTGCTTTTCTTTTCTCTAAGCTACATCTCCAGACCTTTTAGTATTTGGTTGATTGGTTGGTTGGTATTTGTAGTGCCAGGTATCGAACCCAGGGCCTCATACCTGCTTGGCAAGTGCTGTGCCTCTGAGCCACATCCCCAGCCCTTTTTTTGAAACAGGGCTCTCATTAAATTTCCAGGGCTGGCCTCAGACTTGCATTCTCCTTCAGCCTCCCAGGTAGCTGGGATTACAGGTATGTGCCACCACACCTGGCTCCCGGCTCTTTTTATTTTATTTTTGGAGGCAGATCTTGCTAAGTTGCCCAGATTAGCTTTGAACCTGAAATTCTCCTGCCTCATCCTCCTACTTAGTTATTTTCAACAATGTAATAATACCACCAAAGACAAAAGCTGAGGCTTTCATAATTACCTGTGTCTAACTGTATGGTTCCTTTCAATCTGCCCTTCTAGGGGGTTTTTGTGAATTTCGAGTAACATAAAATCATCTTTCAGATCACAGGTGTTCAAAATCTAGTTTCAAGTAAAAATAAAGATCACCCTTTTCCCTTGTTTACATTTGTGTTATAGTAGTTTAATCTTAATTTGGGGGGATAGTGCTACTGGGTTTTTGGAGAGCTGGAGTCTCCTTCTAGAGGTGGTTTCTAGGTTCTTTCTGTCCTGAGCAAAGAACTTGTCAAGACAAACGCAAACAGTTGCAAAGTTTTATTAAAAGTAGGAAAAGAAACGCTCTACAGAGCAAGTTTGAGCCAAGGAAAAGAAGTACAGCTTACGGTGTGAGTGTGGACCACCGTGTAAGAGCACACACAGCAGCAAAACCCACTGTGGACTGTCCTTTTGTATCACACGCTCGCCAGGCTGACGTCAGGGCTAGGCTGTCCTATTGGAGAAGCCTCGTGCAGGGCTTTGGGAACTGTCCTGAGCACGGGTTCCAGGCATGCCTCCTTTCATGGGCAGGTTTAGCCACACCCTACATTCCTGTCTCACTAGTGATGATACCAGAGATGAAATATGAAAATATTGTATCTCCCGGTCTGTTAGATGTCTGACATGCCGAGCTCATGTTCTCTAAAAATCAAAGAATGAATTCAAGGAACAATGGAGGTTAAGAGAAGGAAATGTTTATTGAGAGAATAGCTCCCCAGAGGCAGGAGGGGTCCCGAATGGGTAGCAGAGGACCCCACGTTACAGGGAAGTTTTATAGGGCAAAACCCATGTGGGTACAATGTGAGTTAAAGCTGTGATCAACCAATAAGGCTACAAGCATAGTCGCTTAGGTGACAGTGATCCAATGGGGGAAATGAGTCACGTGACAAGGGTGCATGGAAAGAATCAAGGCTTTTTCTAGGAAATGGTGGGTCCAGTTGTCTTGGTGGGAAGACCGATGTGTATCTGGACTTCATTAGGCCAGGTGTTCATCAGACCACTTACCTTGTCCTGTGGGGCAGTGTGCCAGCCTCATCATTTTACCTTTGTCTTGAGGCCTGGCCTCCAACAGATGTGTCTCCAGCTACAGTTGTGATGTGTTTTACCTTTGTCCTGACTCTCAGGGCCCAACCCTATCAGACTGCCTATAATATCTCTGTCTAACTTAGCTGTTTATAATAGTGATGCAGCTCACTGACAGAACACAAGCTTAACATACACAAGGCCCTAGGTTCAATTTCCAGCATCAAACAAACTTGATAAAAACCTTAGGATACACTTATACTTCTTATTCATTACCAAACACTGTGGAGCCATGTAATTCCCAAGTAACCGTCAATTAAATCCATCCTAGATAAGTTTAAGGAAATAAATGTCCCTAAACCACGGGTATAGACTCAAGAGTGAGACTTGAACTAAACAGAGTAAGAATAAAGGCAATTAGAAAACCCAAACTAAGAAGACATTTTAAGGCTATCTGAAGGGTGGCTGTTTTTCCGCAAGTGTGATTAATGTAAACCTAAAATACTGAACTCTAAAATAATGACACGGATTAATTCCTGGTTTGCTTTCACTTACTGCCTCTGACTGTCTTCTGGTAAAACCCTGAGAAGCTGTTTTCAGATAGTCTCTGACGTGACACTTGGGGAAATCCCAAGATCTCATGTTCTTTTGTTGCACCAAATAGGGACAGAGCCCACCGTTTACCCTCCCTGCATCCCCCCTACAATTTTCAAAGGAAGAGCACAGGGGCAGAAAATAATAGGACAGTTAACTTTTTAAAATAGGAGCTCATGTTGGCTTTTATGTTGGCTACGAGAAATGTTTGAGAGTTTGACACCACCAGAAGCTGTTCAGTCAATATGTGAGGAAGCCACCTGCCTGGCATCACACTGTAGTCCCTTGAAGGGTCTCAGTTCTGGATGATTTTGACAATCTAGTCATTGCCAAGCCAGAGGCACAGAGACTTCCAAGGAGGTCAGAGAAGAGAAACTGCTCACCATTCCTAAGTGAAGATTTCAGTCTACATCTAGTTAGAGAGTAGAGAAAATAGAATTGTTCAATTTTTACAGGCTCCAAGCCTCCCACAAGTGAGTATAGCCCAATAAGATGGACTATGTATGTCCTAAGAAGGAGAAGCTTAAAATGGGGAAAGATCTGTGCTCTGGAACCGAAAGGCCGTGTCAAGTTACCAGTTCTGCTTTAAAATGAATATAGGCTGGCCAATGTCTGACCCTCACTTCCCTTGTGTATAAATGGATCCTGTAACAGTAGGAACCAGGGGCTTTGCACGTTACAAAGTGCTTTGCAAACTGTAACAATACCCAGCAAGTTTGCTCTGGGATTTATGCACTGTCAGCTTAGGCGAGAAAAACCTCCCCGACTCAGGACACTTTGGCCTCAGCTCTCTTCTTCTAGGTATTACTATGGCCAGTCACCTTATAAGCAGATGCCTCTAACGGGCTGACTCAGTAGAAGACTCAGAACCACTTCTGTTCAGAAACCTTCTGCAGCACAAATTGACTGTAGATTTCAAAGAAGCTTTTGCTAAAGCAGAGAACCCTGCAATAAACCAGTAATGTCTGTGAAGCACACCTTTCACCTTACTTTTCCTGGAAAAGGAAAAAAAGCTTATCTCTGACTCCTTGACACCTCCTAATATCCTGTGAGCCCTGGAGAGGCCAAGTGAGGGCCTCGGCTCAGCAGCTGTGAGAGCTGTTAGAATTGCAGGCTTGTAGACCCTGCCCCAGATCTACTGAATCAAAGTCTTCATTTTAACAAGCTCCGTGGGTGACGCACACCTACATTTAAGTTTGTATTCTGACCGTCCAGTAGCCAGGCCGGAAGCTAGGACCGGCTGCTATCTGAATTCTCTCTCTACAGTGAGAGCCTGAGCCATTTCAGATAGCTTTGGTTTCCTCGTGACACGGAGGAAGGTCTGTGTCTGTGGTGTCCACACAATGTCTGGGACACACAAGGGCCTGAACAGTGCTGTCTTAGAGGCTACAGCAGGGGCAGAAAGGACAAAAGGAGGAGACCCTCCCCTCAATCACATCCACTATCCTAAATTTTTCATAATAATTCAGTTGAGAGAAAGATTCTGTTGTTTAAAAATGAGAAAGTTTAGATCCTCCAGCTCTAAAACCCGCTGATTTGCATCTGTGTGGTCAAAAATGAGTCCTTGGCTACTGATTATTGGAAGGAAGTGGCAGTGCTTCCCGGTCTGCTGGTCTCTGCCCTGAATCGGTTCAGGACTTGGTTTCTGTTTGTCTCTGGGCCTTGGAATTGTTGTGGGCAAGTTTTACCAGCAGGGCTCTCTGGCTGCCTCCTGCAGTGAGCATCAGCGGCCTGCTGGGCCCTGGGGACAGTGCTGGGAGAGGGCCTCCTCCCATTAGGATCACAGTAGAATGCCTGGGTCACTTCTCAGCAGCCCTGTTCTGGTCGCCTTTGCTCAACGCCCCCAAGCGCTCTAACTCTTTCATCACTATAAATACTAATCCTTGGTAGGGCTCTTCACAGGCAAGAATGGATAGGATTTAGTCTCTGCCCTCGGGGAACCACTTCTAGGCCTCCTGCTTCTTAGCCCCAGGTTTCCTTCCTGTTACCAGGCTTTGTTGCTTTGTGATCCCCTGCCCAGATCCACCATCAGGTGGGTTTCTGATGGTGCACAAATACCCGTGTCCATATGTTGCATAGTGGCACCAAGCCGGTAGGATGATGGGAAGAAATCAAGACCCCCTGCAATTTAAACAGGAAGGAGTACCTAGGCCAATGAGACACAGAATACAATCCAAAAGGAAAAAGCAAATCCTCTGTACGTGAACATTTGTGTTGTTTCCAAGTTTTTGCTATTAAACAACTGTGATACAATAGCAGGAAACATACATCTGTATGCGCATCTGTTACCACCACTGACGACATCCCACACCAGTGACTGCTGATGAAAGGATGTGTGGGGATGTAGCTCAGCAGCAGAGCGCGGCCTCGTTTGTGCAAGGCCCTAGGTTTGATCTCCAGCACTGCAAAAGAGAAAAAGCGAATGAAAGGGTGCATGTGTTGTAATACTTGGGATACATTGCCCCAAACGTCAGCTTGTTTGTATGTATTTCAAACTAAGCCTGCTCTTTTCTCCCAGGCCAGACCTGTTGAGGTCTGAAGGTATCCCTAGCACAGAGGTGGCTCCCACCGCATCCCCTTTGTCCGGAAGTCCCAAAATGTCCACCTCAAGTAGCAAGAGCAGGTATCGGAGCAAACCGCGCCACCGCCGGGGGAACAGCAGAGGCAGCCACAGTGACTTTGCAGCCATACTGAAAAACCAGCCGGCCCAGGAAACCTCACCCCAGCCCCCTTACCTGCATCAAGCTCAACCCCAATACCAATACCGGCCCTCCCCGCCAGCCGCGCCTCAGAGTCACCATCCCAGACTCGGCATGCACGGACAGGACATCGCCACCTGCGCCAACAACCTGCGGTATTTCGGCCCCGCGGCGGCGCTGCGGAGCCCGCTCAGCAACCACGCTCAGAGACAGATGCCGGGCTCCAGCCCCGACCTCATCTCCACAGCCGTGGCGGCTGATTGCTGGAGAAGCTCGGAGCCTGACAAGGGCCGGGCTGGGCCTTGGGGCTGCTGCCAGGCCGACCCTTACGACCCCTGTCTCCAGTGCAGGCCGGAACAGGGCGGGGTCTTAGATGACCCCCCTGCCGACCTTTCCAAGTCACCAGCACACAGTCCACTCTCAGAGGACGCCAGCGGCTCTGAGAAAATGCAAGAAGATGGATTCAGCGGCTGCGGGTCCGCGTCGTCCCTCGGCCTCCCTTGTCACGCCACGCCCCCCACGCTACCTCGGAAACCAAGGCCCCTTCAGAAGGTAAGGTATGCGGCGAGAGGGGCCTGTCCCCCCTGCCTCCCGAGGACGTCTTTTGCACACCAGAAACAAGCATTAGAAAGTCTCCATTTTAGAAAAGAAAGAGTTAACAAAAACACAAAGTTTCTTTCACTTTACTTTTCACACCATTTAAGTGAGCGACTAGGAGTACAGTTTGGGAGCTACTGGAGTGGGGACTGATTCAAAGGTAGATAATCCGTGGATAAGCACGTAACAGGGAAATAAAATCAAATAGCCTGGAAACCCCTACCTGAGGATTCTAGTCTTGAGGGAAGGTTGCTTCCAGAAAGAAGCATCTCTCTATATAATAGTTTGAGAAGCAGCATTCTCAGTCTCCTGATGGAGAGTCCTAGTGCACACTGACAGAAATCACACTTTTTGTTTAGTTTTATATTTTGAGATCAGGTCTCACTATGCAGTTATGGCTAGCCTTGAAGTCACTATGTAGCCCAGGCTGGCTTTGAACTCATGGCAATCCTCCTGCCTCAGCCTCCAGAGTGCTGAGGGATTACAGGTGTGCACCACCACACCCAGCTCATATGTCATTGGGCTTTGGGAAACCATGTGGTAAACTTGTGAGAACCAGCGCTTCTCTCACCTATTTAACCTTTAAAGTAGCATCTGTTCATCCCGCGTGGAACTAGCTTTCTTCACATTATATTTATAAAGTAAATCTCGGTACTTGGGAAACTGAGGTGGGAGGATTGCAAGTTTGAGGCCAGTCTGGGCTACATACCAAGACTCTGCTTCAAAAAACAAATATACAATTCACATACCAGAAAGTCTTTTCATTTAAGATGGCAGGTACAAGGGTGCGCACCTATGATCCCAGCTTCTCAGGGGGCTGAGGCAGGAAGATCACGAGTTCAAAGTCAGCCAGGGCAATTTAGCAAGACTCTGTCTCAAAAGAAATGAAAAGGGCTAGGGATGTAGCTCAGCACTCCCTGGGTTTAATCCCCGGCACTAGAAGGTATACAGTTCAATGTTTTTTAATCCACATAATTCTGTAGCCATCATCCCAAAAGGAAGCCACAGCCTTTGAACAACCTAGTGCCACCAGACACAAGTCTTGTAGGCTTGGCCTCATTAGCACCGAGAGCCCACCCAGCAGCTCCCAGCCCTTTGCTGAGAAGGGGCCATGCCAAGGGGAAGCGCTCCCAGCATCCTACATCTCTGTCCCCGCCTCCCTGTGCAAAACTGTGTCACAACACATGAGGACATGTCATAGGGTTTTTTAACTTCCAAAAAGGTAAACTGTCCTCAACTTTGGACTCAGTCACTTGGACCTAAGTACGCAGCTTGTAAGAGTGTGCCTGCTTCATTGCGTCTTGGTGCTGTAGTGAAGGGCAGTGACCTTGAGCGCGGCTGCTCTCTCCGGTGTTGTGTTCAGCTGGGTCCCTTCCCCAGCCTTCCAGGTCACCCACAGGGCCTGGCAGCCACGGGGCCTCAGGCGTCCCACAACCCAGCCGACTGCGGATGCAATAAAAATGCATGGAGTGCCTTTTCTAAACTGGCAAGTGAGACCCGTGTGTATTTATGACGATAAACACCTGCTCGTGTGCAGTGCTGCACTGGAATAAGGAAAACGACACAAGCAAGATGTGCCCCAAGAATGTGTGTCCTGCACAAGTGCAACACTGGTGACAGAGTGGTCAGTATAGAAACGGGGAGAGAGTGAACTGAAAGATGGCTTCTTGTCAGATTTCTACGGAAAAGCCTGAACCACTCGTGACAAAGATGAGGAGTGTCCCCAAATTTAAGACAACCTCTCCAATTTCCCCCTCATCACTCAGCTCCCTGAGGGCAAAAATTAAATTCTAATTGGGGAGAGAGGTCTGTACTGGGGAGTGAGCCCAGGGGTGCTGTACCACTGAGCTACACCTGCAGACTTTTTTATTTGAGAGAGGGTCTCATTAACTTTCCCAGGCTGCCCTTGAACTTGCAATCCTAGCCGGGCGTGGTGGCACACGCCTGTAATCCCAGCACTCGGGAGGCTGAGGCGGGAGGATCACTGTGAGTTCGAGACCAGCCTGGGCTACATAGTGACTTCCAGGTCAGTGTCAACTACATTGTGAGACCCTGTCTCAAAAAAAAAAAAAAAAATGTGAACTTTCAATCCTTCTGCCGCAGCCTCTCAGTAGCTGGGCTTACCGATGCTTGCTGTTACAGCTACCCTGCTCCCTTCTGTGTCCTCCAGCATCTCCTACAAGGCCTGTCATTTTGAGCACCAAGGACAAGTTGCTAAATGAATAAATGAGGAACCATATGTTAAAAATGACATTCAGTAAGCTTTTACCAAAAGCCTCTTGATGATAATTTAGTCTCTTGCAGATAGTGGGAAGCAGGGTGGGGAACATGAAAAGAAATACAAGTCTTTCCCCTTGTTCTCCTCAGAGCGGAGATGACTCTTCGGAAGAAGAAGGGGAAGTAGATAGTGAAGTTGAATTTCCACGAAGACAGAGGTAAAACCAATGTCTGCTCCTGCCCTCAGTGGAATGGGGGATCCTGGGTTTCCCACTAGCGCTGTCCAAGCACAGGTCACCCTGACAGCCCCTCATGGGGATTGGAACTCCCTGTCATAGTTGGAAAGTTGTTCGTGGGCGCGTGTGTAAACACAGCGCAGGACGCAAGGCAGCGCGTTGGCGCCGTGTGAGGGCGGCCTCGCGGGTGTGGGTGAGCCCTGCCCGCTTCCTGTGTGCCTGCCTGTGGCAATCAGCTCGGGCTGCAAGGACAGAATACCCAGCCCGGTTGACAGCAGAGACTTAGTTCGTGGTCTCGCATTGCTGGAGGCTGGGAAGGCAGGGCCAAGGGAACACCCAAACTGGCTCCCAGGGAGAGCGCGCCGGGCTAGGCGGCCGCCTTGCTGTCCTCAGCGGGCAGGGAGGAAGAGCGCCTGGGGGTTGAGTGGCCCCGGTTCTGCGCTTGCAGGCCGCATCGCTGCATCAGCAGCTGCCAGTCGTATTCCACGTTCAGCTCGGAGAACTTGTCGGCGTCCGATGGGGAGGAGGGGAACACTAGCGACCACTCCAACAGCCCCGCCGCGTCAGCCGGGAAGCCCGAAGGCCGCCTGGCGGAGCAGCTGGACGAACTGCTGTCGCGGACGCCCGACCTCCCCATCGACATCGGCTCCCACTCCGACGGGCTCTCGGACAAGGAGTGCGCCGTGCGCCGCGTGAAGACGCGGATGTCCCTGGGCAAGCTGTGCACCGAGGAGCGCGGCTACGAGGTGGGTCACGTGACGCTGCGGGCGGAGGGGTCCGGGCCCCTCACTCCACCCGCTGCCGCCCCCTCTGCCCGTGAGTACATTTCAGGCTGGGCACTGCCTTCGAGGCAGGGTGGCGAAGTTGTCCGCCTGTTCCCTGGGCTCGGGCCGCCCACCCGCCGATCTAAGCCTTTCCGGTGCTAGGTGACCCAGGGCAGGACACTCGGCCCCTCGGAGAGCGTGAGGATGGGGATGACCACATGGGTCCCCTCTGTGAGGTGCGCCCGGCCTCGCCTTCTTACTGCGAAGATGAAATGGTTGCCCGGCTCTGGTGACAGTGCCCCAACATAGTAAATGCTACACAGAGGAGGCGGAGGCTCCCCTGCCGGTGTGGTCGCGTGGTCCGTGTGGCTCTTTTCTCAGTACGCCCCACAAGAACAGGACCCCCAGCCCCTTCAGCTCTGAGCCCCCTCCCCAGCACAGTACCCATCCCGAGGGGTGGTCGGAATGAATGAATCCTGCCTTTGTTTGCCTCTGCAGAACCCCATGCAGTTTGAAGAGTCAGACTGTGACTCTTCCGGGGCGGAATGCTCCGATGCCACCGTGAGGACCAATAAACACTACAGCTCCGCCACCTGGTGAGGAAGGAGAGCCGTCCTGCCCATCCCACGGCACAGTGGCGTTTCAGATTCCCCAGCTCTCCCGCTCTCTCCCTTCTCCTTCTGGGAGGAGCACTGCCCCATCCCCACCCCTAGAAATGAGCTGCAATAACAGGCACAGGAGACTTCGCAAATCTCTGGAAAAAAAATATCCAAATGAAATTGTTTCATTGAACATTTCAATCAAGAATGGCAGGGATCTATTTTATTGAATATTCTAGCTACTGTAACATTGATATTTATTTTTCTTGGACATTTTAACACTTTGTACTGTAAAGAATGAACTATATATGGCAGAGACACAATAATTTCTTGCAAAAAAAAAGGGAAAGGAAAAGAAAGAAGTGGACTTTAGGAGCAACATCCTTGGGAATTTGAGGTATTACTGCTGCTTGAACAGGGGACCAGGTCTTTCGGTCATAAGTGACTGAAGAAGAACCAGAGCAAGACATTATCGAGCATTTTAGAAAACAAAGAATACAAAGGAAAAAGCAATTCCAGGTAACTTGTGAACAGATACTTAAGTTCAACCAGCTTGTCCAGGTGGGTGATGGAAATGACCTAGAAAAGTTTGGTGACCAGACACTCGCACTGGAGTCTTTGAAGGCTGTGCTTCCTCTAAGAGGAAAACCCAACAAAACTGAACATGGGGGAGCTGCTTCCATGTTTTAACTTTCGCAGTGAGGCTTACAAGACAGTGTCACGCCTTGCCCCTGGCACATACTTCCCTTTGTGATGCTGTCACTCTCGTTACTTTGACAAATGTGTCACCTTGACCAATGTGTTGTTGATCTTTCAGATTCAAGTGCCATTTTCCAGTGGTTTTTCCCTCTCCAGCTGTCAGCCACTTCCTTTAGGAAAGGACTGGGGTGGGAGGGGTTGCTGAGGAGGAGAAAAGGGTAAGAAAAAAAAAAAAAACATCTGCAATGATAATAGGAAAACAAGTGTGGAATCTGCAAAAGTATGTACTCAGGATGCTCAGGTCAGCTGTGTGGAGAAAATGGAACCCCCCCTCTCTAGAAACATGTTCCTTGTCTACTAGAATCATATTGATTCAAACAGAACAGAACTTGAAGGCAGCAAGGATACGTGTATGTATGTGTGTGTCCCTTGTCCGATCCCAGACCATCCCCTTGTTTTTATTCCTTAACTCATTCTGTCCTTGGAGCTTTAGTGATAGGCTATCACCATTGGAATAAAGGCAAAGCGAGCCACGTGCAAAAGGCTCACCCCATAATAGCATTTTTGTTCAGTGCTACTTGTAAAATATATTTTACTTCACTCCGAATCAGTGCAGCTTTTATTAATTGGACTTAGAAATAGGTGAAGAGAACAACTGATTCCAAGCAAGGAATTGGAAAAATTTTCCATCATCAAAGGCATGAGCCGTTCCTGTCTCAAAGGTCACGGGCTCTGAAGAGCACCCCAAGGGAATCCCTGGTGCCTTGGCTTTAAGGAACATTTGATCTAGAATTTTACAGGCAAGCTTTGCGCAGTGGCAGTATCGTAGCCAATGAGGTTTATCCGAGGTACGATTATTGCTAATAGAATTTTAAAGACAAACAGAGGTTGACCTACTTCCTGTCTCTGTCTCCAAGATCAGTTACTGTCAAACAGCCTCTCCATCCTTGCTGGAATTTCTGACCTTGCATCAGGTGGGATGTTAGGAAAGTCTTGCACATACAGGTACTAAACCATTTCCAGGGAGGATGAAATCAGGGCTCCCTCCCCTGGGTGTCACTGACTTCATCAGCCAAAAAGGAAAGACAGGAGGGAATTTAGAGCAGTTCCTTTTGTTTGTTTGAGCCCTCCATTTGTTTACACTTTATGTTGAGACATTGATTTAGAATGTAGTGTCTATACTTTATAGCTTATAGGATGAAGGAAAATGTTTAACTTATACAGAGAACAGTATTGTTTGCATTAAATTATTCCCATTTTGTATCACTTCTGTAGCTGGACTACATGAAAGATCTTAAGTTATGGCATTATTATCATTGTTATTTTATATTATCATTCTTATTTTCTGTAGATCAGAAGGTGTGGTTTACAATGTAGCACAATAATTGTGTTTATTGCTGACCATGGATTATTATGAATTTTATGATTTGAATGAAGGCATGAAAATGGAACTGCCATATGTAGCTCTCTGGTCTCCATCTTAGCTGTGTTCCCCGACTTTCTGTGTACAATAACAATCATCTGAGGGTGCGTGCTCTGCCCTGAAGCCCCACGGTTACATTGGGATTTGGGCTTGACTGTGAAAGTGCCTGGGTGGGTAGATGATGGAGTGGGTGGACAAATAATTTAAAAGCTGTAAACGTTCCCAAATTTCATGAGAAATAAAGTCATGGGACTACATTAGAATCAAAAAGAGAATTATTTAATACCCTGAGAAGAACAGATCTAGACTTTCTACAGGGGGCTCGTTGATTTGTTTCAAAACTTAGAGTAGTAATTTCCTTCCTGCCAGATTCCACAAAACCAACATTTTCCCCCTAAGTAGGAGGAGCAGGAAGACTTTAAAAAGAGAGAAAGAAAAACATATATATGGCATGACATACAATGTCTAGCTGTGATGCCATCCCATAACCAGACTAAAGAAATTCAAGAAGGTACGACACTCAAAACACTTGAGTCACGTAGAGGATCACAGGGCCGGGCAAGAGCCTCGAAAAGCTGGTTTCAGGTCTTGCTTACACCATGACCCTCTCGGCGTCACCACTGCTCAGAATGGAGGTGCGAGAACTCCAAATCCTTTTTCTGGTCAGCACAAAACATCGGCACATTGGCACATCAGTTCGTTCATTTTTGCCCACATTTAGTGGCATCAGAGAAACATGCAAGTCGCTTTCTGTCTCACACATTTCAGTGAGGGTCTTCCTAGAAAACCTGTCCCATACCTCATCATTCTCATTGACTTCTGAATTCCCCCCGGGGGGGTCCGTCATGCTAATGCCACTCTCTCCAGATTGACTCTCATGAGTTTGTCAGGGAAGTAGATAGTGTCAAATCCTCGGTCACTCACTGTATTGTCAAGATGTGAATAAAGTCCACATTGAACACTTTTTTTTTGGTAGAACTGACTAGGGGTTTCCGAGAATGGTGTCCTTCATCCAGGTTTAAAAAACAACTTCTGCACCCCAGTCTTGTCCTTCATTGCTTGCCTCCTGAGAACCAGGGAAATGTTGAATTGGTGTGTTGCTTTGAGAACAGCTCCACAGCCACCAGAAGAATATTGAATCAAGAACTCCAGGAAGCTAATTCTTCAGGTCTTGTCAGCTGCAACAGGGCTTCAAGGAACCTCACAGGACTGTGATTTCCAGCAACATCACTGACTGAAAGCCGAGCTGCCCTTGGAATGAATGTGCACGTTACGGAACATCTGTTTTTGACTGACATCAAGATATGTTTCCGTTTCTATTGCTGACCAGCGCTTAGTTTAAGTTTTTTTTTTTTTTTCTAGATCATGTCCCCAATAACAATGGACCTTACACCTCCAAAGAAAGCTTAGACCTGTTTGCAAGGTTGTGAGGTGCTCTATCCAGAAAGATGACGGTGTTGTCTGGTGTAAGGTAATTTGGGATAGCCTACTTGAAGTTAACTATTTTCAAACTTTAGTATCAACAAATGTGTCTTTCCGGGAGTAGGGTCATTTTTAGCAGAATTTAATAAGTACTGGCCATTTATTTTGGGGCCTTGCTGTGCTAAATTATTCCCTTATCTCACCCAAAAAATCACAGATGTGCTGGTTTGGATTTTTCTGGTATAACCAAGACTAATTAAAATGCCTTCCCCACTGTGGGATACTCACTAACACCCTCTCAGTATGAATGCATTCCTCTTCTTTTTGGTACTGGGGATCGAACTCAGGACCTTGTGCTTGGGAGGCAGGTGGCAGCACCACACAAATGCACTCTTCTTGATCAGATGGCTCACTTTTTTTTTTTTTCCCCCATACCTTTAGGTCTTTTTTTTTTTCTCCTTTTCTTGAAACATTCCTATTTAAACTTCCTAAAACTGAACTTTTCCAAGCAGAAAATATTTGAAATCCAAGAAATTCCTTCCTTGCTCCACAGTACAGTGTGGTATACTTTGTGTATCTACTGGGCTAGAAACAAAAATACCATCTGCCACCTTCATCCTAAACACCTAAGACCATATCTATAAGCACCATATTCTTTCCATGTTCAGCTGCAGAACCACTCACAACTCTGCGCTTGAAGCAGCATTATCATTTGACTGGAACTGATGTGCAAAGGGAAATCCCACCATCCCACTTTGAATTTCATAATCAATTTCCAAAAGGTGGCCTTAGATCTTGAGTTTGTCCTGGCGGGAGAATGATAGGATCCTACCAGTGTTCTCCTAGCAGAAGCCACAAAGGCTGGTAGGGGTGGCACTATGGCAGGGAAAGGTCACTTGCCTCTCCTCACTGCCCTTTTGGACTGCATTTCCAACTGAATAATCACCTACCACTGATGGATCAAATTCCAAAACGTCTCTTCATTTATATCCTCTATGTCAAATGAGCATGTCCCTTGAGATTTGTGTGACATTCTTTTTGAGACTTTGACTAATCCTGTCAGTATGAAATTAGTGCCTTTCTAGGCAGCAAGGTTTTCTTTGCTGATTTCATAGAACAACTGTCCCAGTGTACTCACAGACCGGCCTTAGAATCCTGTTGGCCTGCTGCTTTGCTTGTTATAGCCAGTATTGCAAAGGCTTATTCACCTTGGAACACACTGGGCCACTAAGTAGAGGACCCTGTGGAACCTGGAGCATTTCTCAGGGACAGGTGGCAGAAGTGGGGAGCTCTGAAATCACTGCTCTGAGAAACAGGAAGAAAACTAGGTTCAGGTTTTGGTTAACTGCCATGCGGCCATGAGTGATGGCAGGATTTCCCAGAGCCAGGCCCCGAGCAGATGGCAAGGCCACTATGAGGAAGTGGGATCCAGCAGGATCCCAGCAGTACTGCTTCCCGGAGCCACTTCTCAGCACTCAGGGGATCCCTGACTCTGGCCCCAGGCTGCTGTCCAGTGACACGGTCCTCCCGTGGTTGCAAGCCAGCGGCAACCCCAGCCAGAATGTTAGCTCTTAGTGAGACAGCCCACTTTAACCTCCAGGGTGAGCACTTCCCGGGCTGCAGGTAGGAAGACCCTCTGGTTCGGTATCACAATAATTTGAGTTCCTATTAACTTGCAGCAAATGAGTTTCTTTTTTGTGGTCGTCTCAAAATGAACTCCCTCACCTGTCTTCCCCTGTAATCTGTACTGTCCGTGCCCGACCCCTGTGTTGTTTTCTGATGTTTGTACTGAAAAGCAATGGAAACAAGAACGACTATCAAAGCAAAACAAATGCATGGGATTAAACAAAAAGTGTACTTCACTGTCTTCTGGTTCCGTCTTGTTCCTAAACGTATTGCTTGTGTCCTGTGGGCTACCTTGACAGGCCTCAGTGCTGGTCAGACATCAGGAAATGAAGACGTCACATGAATGGGTTTTCTGTGACCAGAAAAATGTGTGATGGAGAAAGCCAGTTTCCACGACTCTTGCATTTCAGTCACAACCACAAAAGGAAGAGATAACCATCATTTTCGTTATAGTCTCTTCTTGAGCTTTCCTCAGAGCCTAGACAGGCACTCTGCTTCTTTCTGTGCTCTTCTGCTGCCCATCTTGCAGCCGCTCCTAGCCCTAATGACACTACTATAACACGAGCAGAGACAGGAAAATGGAAATCTGTGACAATTTTGGTCAGAGGCCTACTGAGAGTGGCAAGCTAAAGCACCACTTTGGATGGTCTGCTCTTCAGTCAGTCCTGAGTCTTTGATGAGGGCAGTTGAAATTTAGCAACATGTAGAACCAAGCATTTATGTCCGTTTATTTAACACAGACTGTTTCTATCCATTTATTTGGGAAAGTGCTTTACCTGTAACTCATAACCAATAAGGCACATTTTTGGAAAATCATGCAAGAAGAAGGAAAAAGACAAAACTAAGGGTCCTGAAAAGGGACAAGGGACACACATTTGCAACAGGATAGGGAACTCACTTCTTCCTTCCCCCTATTCCAAAAACTAATAAGTCGCCACTATCAAAGTGGCTTCCTCACCATCTTTTCCTGAAAGAAACATTATTTTTATTGAAATCCAAAAGATTCCTACTGCCTCCAAAAACACTATTTGGGAGTCCACTTTTCCTGTGGAACATGGTTATTCTCAAGAATCCACGTAGAACAAGAGACCTAAATTACATCCTTGGCAAGGTTCTTGGGCAACCCAAATAAAAAACCCAGCAGATGATGCCCAAGGGTAACAGTTCCAGTAAGCTTCAAGGAGGATACCAGGTCAGGTGCCAGGGTCCATCTGTTCTTAGCGGCAACGACCCAGGCTTTATACCAAACCAACCATAGTTACAGGAAGCAATGACAGCTTTAAGTAATTACAATACAACCCAACCAAGTAATCAGGCAACTCTATCTCTTTGAATTAAAAAAAAGAAAAAGAAACAACTATTCCTCAGGTATTCTCAGCAAAAGACAAAATGAAAAACATTCATGGGACACTGGCTGGTAGCCTCGCATATGGAATCACTCTGCTAGCAGGAAGAGGTAGAAGGCACACAGAAAGGACACACCAGAAAATGTACAGATGGTCACTGTACTCGCATTGTCCAAGGCCCTGCCCTGTCTGGAACATATCCACAAGACACAGAGTGTGTTCCATTAATTTTTAATAGTCTGTTTGCAATCAGCTTAATTGTGAGGGCAGAGAGCCAGCAGATGTGACATACATGGACACCAGGGGACTGAACATAAGAGCATCACAAAAGTCACTGTGCATCTGAGCAATATGTGGAAGTCCTGGGTCATTCATCCACTTGATTCCCTTGGCTTACGGAAGAGGTAGATCATCAGCAACAAAGTACAGAACAAACATTCTCTGAGAGACTGACAGAAGAGAAGGGCCGCATCAGCAATGTGGGTTCCCAGTCAGCCCTGGCTTCCGTAACCTGAACAACTGCCACACAGCCTGTGCTCTGGACAGGGACAACCACCTTGTCCCAAGGCTGCCAGGGGCAGGCAAGAGGCAAACCCAACTGACCAACCATCCTGAGTTTTCTGTGGAATGAGCTTTACACAATCCCCCTTCCAGAGCAAAGAGCCCTTTTCCAAGATCAATGGCTTCATGAACCACATCCAGTATGCAAATCAGCAACAGACTTGAGGGAAAAGGTGAACCAATGGAAAATCCAGATCACGTGTCTTTTCTACTCTTTATGTAACTGGCAGCCCCCTTCTCATTCAATCGCAGGTGCTGCTGGCTGAATCTTTTAATGAGAGTTCCAGGAACTAAGGCCACCAGGGCCATGGCCAAGAGCTTCAGGACGGTCTCCCAGGAGAAGAGCGCATCCAGGGAGCTGAG
The DNA here is from genome assembly GCF_012274545.1 of Fukomys damarensis. Lineage (NCBI taxonomy): Eukaryota > Metazoa > Chordata > Mammalia > Rodentia > Bathyergidae > Fukomys > Fukomys damarensis. Next base: position 52,185,900 of record NW_022900924.1, on the reverse strand, counting down.
GGTAGACAGGATGGAGCCAGTCTGCACACAGATGAAATTGTACGGGATCAAACCTGGACCAAGGAGGGCAAGAGCCTGTTAGTGGGGGCAGGGAAATTAAGAAAAGAACGTTTCGGGGCCAGGGATTGAGCTCAGGGGTTCAGTGGCCTGCCTTGCAAGCGCAAGGACCCGAGTTCAATATCCAGTACCAAAAAAAAAAAGAAAGAAAGAAAAGAACGTTTCAGCAGTGACCCCAGGAATTCAGTTCCTGAGTGACCCCAGTTGTCGGCCCAACTCCTGACCCAGAGCCACCATCACCTCCTCCTCTCCGTTCTGGTCTTTTCCTTCCTTTACTCACTTCCCATCTCTACCTGCCCACCCAACACAACACCTTGGTCTGCACACAGACATACCACAATGAGATACAGGTGTAAAGCTCAGAAAGACAAATAAGTGCAGAGGAGGAAATCAATGAGTGCAGATCAGGTGAGAACACAAACGCATAGAGTTCCTGCATTTACCAAAGATGGGCCCCAGATCTCGTTCTGAGTGTCCAACAGCCACAGCAAAGACTAAACCGCCATCACTGTGAGGTTCACATGATGCATAAGACTAAAAAAACAAATAGGGCTGGGGATTTAGCTCAGCGGTTCGGTGGCCTGCCTCGCAAGCACAAGGACCCGAGATCGATCCCCGGTACTGAAAAAAAAAAAAGTAGCTCACATTCTAAAAAACAAATAGCTTAGTGGTCGGGCACTGTATGCCATGCATGGCCCTGAGTTCAAATCCCCAGGACTGCAAAAACAAGTTCTTTTTTTAAAAAATTCTACTTTTCATATTCCATGCCATCTCTAAAAAGTAATCTAAGCCTCTGAAAGCCTAGCTAGTGGCCAGACAGGTTAGTCACACAACACCACCCTTATGAAAGCCTTAAAACACACAATTAGGCCCCACTGCAGAGACCCTGATTACTTGGTGCTGAGGTGGAGCCTGGAAGCCTGCATTTTAAAGTCTCTCCCCACCCCCGCTCTGAGTTTCTGATTGGCCTTGGGCCCCAACAATCCCTTTCTCTTCTACTACAGAGGAAATAGAGGGGAGAGGAAGGTCACAGACCACTCTAGGTCACACAGCTTGGACAGGAAGAAAACCTGGCCTCCAGAGTCTTCCCAAGCCACCTCAGTAACACATGCTGTTAACCCCCTTAGCTGAGGTGCCCAAGCGCTCTGTCTGAAAGCTGAGAGGGCAGGAACTGGCTGTGGTCGGCTTTGCTTTGACTTAAGATCTCTCAGGCCTTCCCTGTTAATAGCAGCTGCTCCAGCACAGATTTCCGTTAGGCCTGAAAGCCCCGAGTGTCAGTCCTGCCATACCCCAAGGAAGGTTTCAGAGAAGGCGAGCTTTACTTTAGGCTTAAAGGGCAAGGGAAGTAAGAGTAACCAACTTTCCAGGGTGTTAGCGCTTTAGCACCCTCACAAAGGTGGACCAAAGCCCACACTTGAAAACACTGCTCCGATCCCAGCCCTTAGAGGATGAGCAGCTTACTGGAGGTCGCACATTTGCCAAACCAAGCAGAGACTTTAGAAATCACCTAATTTGGGTGATTTCAAAACTCAGGATCCATCAAAATCCCTTCCAAGGAGTAGAGACTCATACTGGATCCTTGCATCACCCGGAAAACTTCAAAATATGCCGAGTCCTGTGTCCCATCCCAGAGATGATGGTACAGGGAATGGGCTGGCATGGAGTTCGGAGGTGGAGCACTTGGCTAGCAAGTGCAGGCCTAGGCTTTGTTCCCAACACCACATGCACACACACACTCACACACACACAGACCCCAGGTGATCTTTCATTTACTGTTGATTTCTATGCATATATACTTTGGCAGGAGGTGATGTTGGGGATTGACCAACTGAGAAACACTGCTTCATCCCCAGCCTTTCATCCGGCCAAGCCCCTAGAGGATAAGCAGCTTTCGGAATGTCATGCAATTATCAAAAGGCAAGAAGGCCTTACTGATGCCAGCTCTTCCTAAGACAGGCCAGAGCCAGACAGAAAGCCCCTTGCTCTGCTCCATTTTCGGCCCACACCCAGAACTCAGGCCCACACAACCTCACTCCGCTAGCATCTCCTCAGCACTTTCTGTGGGCCAAGGCGTGTGCTTCATTCACAGACGATCTCTGGCAATGCAAGCCTCGTGCCTAGCACAGTGCTCCATACTTGGTAGGCACTAAATACACACGGAGCGATCCTACTGATTCCGTAAGTATTTTTATGGGTTTCATGTTCGAGCCTGAGGTAGATTTAAAATCAGGAGCAACGATATGAGGTCACAGGCTGGAAGATGCTCTTCGGGAGCCTGTCTTCTTGGAGGCAGGCACACGCAACCCCGGGTAGTCCCCGACACGACAGCACCCAAGACTCAAACTTCCACTCTGGCACCTTACCGATCAGGACTGAGATGCAGAACTGCACGATGGGTACGTTCAGAACTGGGGCCGAGAGGTTTAAGAACCAGTTTGGTGTCATGGGGAAAAGTCTCAGAAACAGTAAGAAGAAGAACAGGCTGTCTCTGTTCTCCTCCACCTGCAGCAAGAGGACGGGGCAGAAAGTCACAAAAGGAACTGTCCTGGACACTGTGTGTTCCACCCCAATTCTTGCCACAACCCTCAGGGGATGGACTGTTTTTCAAACGGGAGCCTAAGGATCAGAGAAGCTGGGAGCTTTGCCCAAAGCCACAGAGCTGGGAATTTTTGTATTTTTTATTTTTTTTAAGACAAGGTCTCACTATTATACAGCTTAAGCTGGCCTCAAACCTATAATTCTCCTGCCTCTGTCTCTGAATACTGGGTGCACCAGCTCCCATGGCTCAGAGCTGGGATCTGATCCCAGGTCTGTGCCTGCTGGTGACACTAACAGAATCCTTGGATCTCCAAGAAAGGGTCGGGGGAACGCTGTGGGACATCCGGGTTCCTCACTGCCCTGGAGCCATGAGGTGACACTGGGCTGGAGCTCAGATGTGGCCCCTTCTTACCTTCCTCTGCAGCAGGGCCACTTTATCAGGAAAGTAGGAGACCACCAGCTGCTTGCCAAAAACACTGGACAGCACGTAGCAGCACGATGCACCCACTGAGGTCAGCACGCAGCAGAGCAGAAGCCCCAGCCATGGCCCAAACAAGGCGCCGGCTAAAACGTTCTGTGAAGAAACAAACACTCAGCCATGATGACACATGGCAGCTACAAGGTGCCTCATCCTGAAGCCCAAAAGCCATGGCTTCTCTGTCCTTCTTTCATTTCCCAGCCAAAACCCATCTCCCACTTAAAAGAGGTAAATGAAAAGGCTGGGAGCTACAGCCCTGAACTCAGTCTCTTCATCAGTTTGTTTCTTTGTTTGTTTTTTGAGACAGGGTCTCATAATATAGTCCAGACTGGTCTCAAACTCACAGCAATGCTCCTGCCTCAGCCTCCTGAGTGCCAGGATTATAGGAATGGGCCCCATGCCCAGCTCAGTCTCTTCATCTTTAAAACAAGGATTGGGGTTAACACTCCGAGGGCAGAGGCAAATGCACAGGGCCAATGTGTGTACTCAGTGCCCAGCCTGCTGCTGTGTGTAAACAGTGATGACTGGAGCTCTAAGAAAGTAGGAATGAAACTCACGAGGTTTGTTTACTACTTCAAAAGATGAAAACCCACCATGAATGTTCCTTCAGTAAGACCACGCAGGCTACAGAAGATTTTCTGTTGTTGTTAGTTTTTTGCTGGAATTACATCTATGTAGTATGCTCATACTGAAGTTTCCATGTTGACCAACATTCTAGCCGATGTTAGTCTTAGGTTCACAGAAATGGACAAGTAAACCAACATTTCCAAATGCAGTGTGGCTAGTAAGCATGATCCTGCCAAAGCCTGAAATCCAAAGGGAAAGCAGAAGGAAGCCTTGGCAGTGCGAAGACCTGCAGGGAAGACATGCTGAGCGTCTGAGTGTAGATGTCTTCCAAGTCATGCACTATCCTTACCCCATGCTGCGGGTGACAGATTAAGCCTCAGAGCAAGAGCATCCCCAGCAGGGCCAGGATGCACCCTCAGGTCCAGTTGTGAGGCCCCCATCAAACAGCAGCTGGCTCTCAGCCCTGAAGAGGGATCAGCTCAATGGGGAAGATGGGCCTGGGGCAGCCCCAAGGAGTCAGCCCCTAGGAGTCAGCCCCTGACCTGAGCGCCAAGCACCTCCCTTCCTCCCCAGACATGTCTGCTTATCTTCTAGTTTCCAACAGAATGCTTGGGGAGATCTAGGCTGAGCCAAGAGTGCAGAGAAGGTGCTGGGGGAAGAGAGGGAAGCAAACTGGACAAGAAGGATCTTTCAGGACTTCCTGCTCAGTCACTCGATCATGAAGTGCTGAGAGCCACTGCATGCCACCCACTGCTTCGTTTCTTATTCCCACGTAACGGTCGGAGGGCTTTCAGGAGGAAAACAGGGTTGGAAGGCTGGCAGGACACTGACCAGGAAACTGGAGCCAGGGATGGCAAAGCCCTGTTTGTAGAGGTAGGCGCTGCAGAAGAGCAAGAACACATAGGCCTCATGCTCCTTCCGGTACTCTCGAAGGACCTCGGAGAGCTCCTGCAGCTCGGCTAGGTCAGAAGGGAACCACAATGACCTGGAGATTTGGAAAATCAGATAGAAACAGGAGTCCGTATCTACCCAGTGACCAAGAACGTTACTTGCTGATTCTTTTTTCCAAGTAAGTTTATAAACATGCCCTTCACTGGCTCTGCAGGGAACACATATATAACCTGAACACCTGACGAGTGACCCAATACAACACAGCAGAGTGGACAAAAGAGGCAAGAGTCCTGGGATGGCATCCCCACTCTGCTACTTTCTAACTGTGTGACCTTGGGTCTCAGTTTCCTTATCTAAAAAAGGTGAGATGGTGCTGCGTAATCATTTAACTTCTCCCTTAAGTGTTAGATTTTATGAGTGATTGATTTTTGGTGCTAGGAATTGTAGTTCACATCTTTTGACTAACATTTCTGAGGCCCTGGGTTCCAAGATCAGCACTAAACAAAATACAAAACAGACAAACAAAACAATCCCATAACTTTCTTGATATCATGGCAGGCTTGAAAAGAGCCTGTTTTTTCACCCTATTAATTTGGGACTCAGGGCTCTCTGAGCCCTGTCCAAGGGTCGCAGTGCAAAGGTTGACTCTCCTTTGCCATCCGAACAATCCTGAACCCATCAATGATCAGGGATGAGCAGTCCCGCTGGTTCTCGTGCGGGTTCTTCCCATGGTCGGGGCCTCCTCGGTGAGGGCACAGGCGACAGTGACCGGGGAAAAGTGTCACACTCAGATGTC
>NW_022900924.1:52178138-52179959 GCF_012274545.1 Fukomys damarensis | reverse complement strand
CCCTGGGTGTTCCGCGCCGAGTCCCGCCCCTCCCGGCCCCGCCTACCCAGGAGACGCTGTCTGCGCGTGCGCCTCAGCCGGTGCCGCCACTTCCGCCGCCGTTCTCGCTCGGTTCCGGTTTCTTTCTCCACCTACTCCGCCGTTAGTGATCTCCCTTAATGTGACCTCCGTGCGTGCTGGGAGATTCGGGACGAGTTGTGAGCCAGTTTGCAGTCTGGGCCTCAGTCTCCGTCGCACAGAGTCAAAGTAACCCCAATGCGGAGCCAGGGTCTCTGGTCAGCCGTCAGGTGCAGCACCCGTGACCGCGGACAGAGTCGGCTTTGCCTTTACTCGGCGCCTGCCGCACCCGCGTTGTGTGCAGTCTTCACGGCCACCCCGCGAGGTAGCTGCTTTCGTATTTAAAAGTCTGAGTTTGGGAGCTGGGGGTGTGGCTCGAGCAGAGCGCTTGCCTGGCGCGTGTAGGGCTCTGTTTGACCCCAGCACCACAAAATTAATGATAAATAGGTAAATCCGGGTCTTGGAAAGATGAAGTGGCATTCTACAAAAGAGAATCGGGCTAAGAACCCAAGTCAACCTTGCTGCAAAACTGGTGGTTCGCACCCTGCGGGGATTCTTATACATTTGATGGCGGGGGGGTTGGTGGCGAGGGGGCTTGCTAGTGACTAGATAGCAAGTGAACAGGACGAGGGCATTGTAAGAGGACATTGCCTTATGAATCATATGAGAACAGAGTGTCATAAACTTTATTTACAGAACTTAGTTGTCAGTTTTATCTGCACCTTTTGCGGGCGTAGAGTTCTTCGGGGGTTAGAAAACATTTACAGGAATATGACTGCCTTATCAGTAAGGGGTGGGGGCCAGCCTTGAAGGCACATTCCTGAGTAACCAGGACATCACAGGACTCTTGTCAGCAAGCTTTATGTCCTGCTTCATAGATGCAGCGGCTCTGAGGTGTTGAATAAGTGTGACTCAGTTTCCCGTTTTAGAATGCTGTTTGGCAGGTGATTGAGGCACGTGCTGAGTCAGCAGCTGCGACTGCGCCCCCTCCCCATGAGAAGGGACGCAGACCACAACGATGGGAAGGAAGACAGCTGGGCTGGGGGAGGCAGATTGGTAGGGCATGTTGTCCGATTAAATGAGGGAAGGCACAGAGAGGCTCAACAGTCTGGGCAACAGAAAGTGTCCTTGTCATATCAGGCAAAGCATTTCTTGGGCTACATAGGGAAAACGTCTCAGAATTCAAATACGCAAGGTCCTGTAATTGCACATCCAAAAAGTGAACCAACAGAGATCTCCACAGGTATGCAAAGGTATCTGTTCACAGATGTTCTCTCAGCTTTGTTTTGATATCAAGAGGTTGGGAACAACCTATGTGCCCACCAGCTGGGGGCCTGCTTGGTTAACGATGCTACACTCGCAATTGGAATTCTGTATGAGCCTTAAAACAGAGAGGCAAATAGTAAGTCCTGATACAGAGCAATTGCAGATGCCAGGATAAAAATCAGACAAGATGTGGGCCAAGCGCAGTGGTGCACACCTGTAATCCGAGCTACTTTGGAGTCTGAAGCAGGATAAAAAGTTCAAGGTCAGCCTGGGCAGCTTAGCAAGACCTTGTCTCAAAAAGAATTTTTTAAAGAGTTGGAAATGTATGTATTTCAGTGGTAGAGTGCTTGTCTAGTGTGTGTGAGACTCTGGGTTCAATCCCTAGTACTGAACCAAACAAAAACAAAGGACAGGGCTGGGGATTTAGCTCAGTACTTTTGCTGCCTGCCTTGTAAGCAGAAGACCCTGAATTCAATCCCAGGTACCAAAACACAAAAA
>NW_022900924.1:52148485-52178089 GCF_012274545.1 Fukomys damarensis | reverse complement strand
ATAAATCACGGTTTTTAAAAAAAAAAAAAAAAAAAAAAAAAGATAAAATTTTATCTTTTCAAGACTCTGAAATATTGGCCAGGGATTTAGCTCAGTAGTGCTGCCACCTACCTCACAAGTGCAAGGACCCGAGTTGGATCACTGGTACAAAAAAAAAAAAAGATACTGAAGTATTTACAGATGAAATTATCCAATAATTGGGGTTTGCATCGCAATAACACTGTAGGGGGGTTGATGGATAGAGATACAAATAGAGCAAGATTGACCAGGAGCTGATTATTGTTAAAGCTGGTAATGGACACGTGGGGGTGGATTTTATATTATTTATTTCTCTTTCTATGTTAGAAATTTTCCATTTAAAAAAATGAAGGGAGGTAGTCTCAGCCTTCTGTGCAGCCTTCACTGCCAATGGCTGTTGCCCGAAACCCCTTGAACGTCATCTCCACTGCAGTAAGCACACTCCTTTCTCCCTTCCTCCCTTCATTCCTCCACTTGCTCTTCCACCCACCCACCCCACTGACGCTTTCCCACAGTGAGGCACTGACTGCGCAAGGACCCAGGCCCAATGAGTTAGAAATTCCATTGCATTTCCTGCTGTCATTTTGACCCCATATTTGGGGACAAGGGGAAAGGACAAAAAGTAACTGCTAATCAAAATATAGGACAAAACTAAAAAGACAGAGGGTCCTCGTAGCATGCTGACCTCTTCCCAACATCACCGTGCAAACGTGGAAGGAGGTGATGAGGTGACGGGGTATCCGTGGGCAGAGCGCCCGCCACGAAGCTTTCTTCCACTCAGAGCCTGTGCTCTCCCTTCTGTAAAGCAAGCACTGTCTTCAGTACATATGGAAACCTGGAGAACATGCACCACACACAGATTTCTGTCATCTGTGAAGTCGTCTATTCAGTTACTAGAAGGGATATTACCAGAAAGCAGTGGAGGTCACCTGGAGGAGGCAGGTGATACTGGGCCTGTGTCACCGCAGTCCCCAGCCCTGGATACTCAGCCCCAGTGTTTGTCCTCCCTTCACCCCAGCCTCCTTGGCCTTTGCTCTCAGGGACCTCTTAGCTGTTGCTTTCACTCCAGCCTCACAAATCACACCTCCTGGGGAAACCCAACAATTCCTCAAACTAGAGGCTTTGGAAACCCCAAAAGCCAAATCATCTGTGCTGTGAATTCCATTCTTAACAAAATATAACAGCACCCATCAGCCCCTTCCAACAGGGAGAATTATGTGCAGCATTCTTTTTCATTTTGCACCGTGCCTTATCTAAATGTCCTCCAATAATCATGGATTACACTGGTCATAGGGAAAATAAATATTATTTAAGGATTGCTTAAGGGGACGGGGGCTGGGTGTTGCTCAGTGGTTGTACAATTGCCTAGCATGTGTGAGGCCCTGGGTTCCATTCCCAGCACCACACCAAAAAAAAACATTTAGTAATAATCATCACCCATCTTTCCTCTCCTGCCTCTTCCTCCACCCCTGTCCCACGCAGTGAGGCTGTGCCCTGCTTCCACTCCCCTCTTCCGTCCCCTACTTACTGCCCTCAGTGCTGTCACCCCTTCCCCTCCTCACAGGTGGGAAGTCAGGGCTGTGGCATTCTCAGTCCATCTAAGCAGGGAAGCTAAGCCATATCAAAATAAATAGAAGCATATTCACATTCATCACACATCTCAGATGCGGCACCCTTGGGATTTCAAAGAACCCTTCACAGACTCGCCTCCAGTCCCACAGCAGCCCCTCGAGGTAGGTCAGTTCCACTCCCCACTGTGTGCCAGAGCCATGGAGAATTTGGCACACAGGGCACAGCACAGGAGTCCACAGTGGCCATTCTTCCTTTTCATGTGCGCGACCCACAGCCCAGAGGGACAGCAGCACCCAGTGACACACACCAGAAGTGAAAGGTCGGAAAAAAGGAGGCCCCAGGATGCAGGCAGAAAAAGGGCAGGGCTGGCTGGTGGAGCCTGGCTATTTCTGACTTGCCCTAGTTAGGGGCTGCTTTCCCGGGATCCGTGCATAACCACACGGTCACCTGGCGTTTGACAGTGTGACATTCATAGACTGATGCCAGAAATAACCTTCATTCTTCTGTACTTTTGGAGCCTTGAAGAAAAGGTGAGATGAAGCTTTGACAGAGGCTGTAGATGTAGCCATCTTGGCACAGGGCTGCCACCGGTCCCCAGGAAGTTACAGCTGCAGCTTGGGGCAGGGAATAGGCTGGAAGACGGTTTCAACATTTTCCATCAGAACAAGGTCATAGCGGCACAACTGTGGCCTGGGGAAACAAGACAGAATAGCCTCATCCATGGGGCAGCAGAAACGCCATGTGCTGCTCAAGCAAAACTGCGTTATATCCGTAGGCTCCAGGGTTATGTGGCAGTTGTTTCGAACAGTGTGGTAAGGAAAAAGCCAGCAACAAGAGGACAGGATGTCAGTTGTTACCACGCAATTTCACCTAGGCCTAAGAACAATACAAGAAAGATTAAAAAGTAGCCAAAAATTTTAAATACAGCCTAGCTACATAATGAGACCCTTTTTCAAAAAAAAAACAGAAACAAGAAATCCAAGAAAATTATACCATTATGTGCTTAAAGGGCCAGCAGATGAGCTGATTTGTTATAGCCTCAGAGTTGCATAATTCTTCTAACCACCTGTGCTCTTTGCAAGCTGATAATTTGTTGTAGAAAAGAAAGTTTTGGGCCAGGGCTTTAGCCCAGTGGTTTTACTGCCTTCCTTGAAAGTACAAGGACCCAAGTTCAATCCCTGGTACCAAAAAAAAAAAAACAAAAGAAAAAGAAAACTATCATTTGGCAAGCTGATAAAGCAGAGGCTAAAGTCTAAAAGATTAAAGAAAAATTGGATTTTATTGGTAGTGTAAGATAATTATTACAGCAATGTTAAATTTGGCTGAATTTGTTGAATTTGACAACTGCTCTAAATACACTATAAGTCATATTTTTCTCTATCAGTTTCTATACTTCCCAAAGTTGTATGAAGTTACCATGTGTTCCTTTGAAAATCAGGAGGAAAAAACTATTTTAAAGTTCCAAGGTGTTTTTGTTGTTGTTCATTTGTTTATTTGATTTGTTTTTTTTTTTTTTTTTTGGTTTTGGTTTTGGTTTTTTTGGTACCAAACTCAGGACCTTGTACTTGTGAAGAGAGTTGTTTTGTTTGAGACAGGGTTTCACTGTATTCCAGGCTGGCCTTGAACTCTACGTGCATAGCCCAGGCTGGTCTTGAACCTATGATCCTCCTGCCTCAGCCTCCTGGGTGCTGGGATTACAGGTGTGCATTGTGTCCAGAAATATTTAATATGGGTATCCTCTTAGAAGAGACTTTCATTATTTTTCAAAACTTTTTTTTTTTTTTTTTTGGTACCAGGATCAAACTCAGTTCCTTGCACTTTTGAGGCAGGTGGCAGAACCACTGAGCTAAATTCCTGGCCCTCAAAACTTGTATTATTAAGGAACTTTTATTGTTAAATATTTTAGAGTTCCCTTCAAGAAAAGTAAATTCATAGACCTAAAATCTACATCATTCTTTCTCCCTCCTTTCCTCTCTCCCTCCCCCATCGCAGATTAAATGCTAGGAAAAGTGACATTTATCACAACTTAAACACAGCTAAGTACTTTTTAAAATCTCTCCCTTCACACATACTTATATTTCTAAACCAGTTGACAAGTGGATAAAGATGTAGTTTTTATACAATGGAGCACTACTCTGCCATAAAGAAAGGTAAGCTGGAGACATTTCCAGCTAAATGGATGCAACTTGAGACCACACTCTTAAGTGAAATAAATCAGACACATGTTTAAATACCACATTGTTTCTCTGATATGAGAAACTGAAAGTGGAAATAAGGACCAAAATATATAATAGATATTGGGAATTGGGAAGAAGAAAATGTTCAGTTGAGAAGGGGAACAAAGGAGGGAAGAAGGGAAAGGAAAGACAGGACAAGAAAAAAAAGGAAAAAATGGAAACAGTTTCTGTGGGTGAGAAGAGGGGTTGAAGAGGGAGGAATGGGAAAAAGCAGAAGATATATCATGTACGTACACATTCCCTGCCATGAATGTTATGTGTATCAAATGTACCAGTAAATAGTTTATAAAAAGAAAAATAAGTTGTTTACACCTTCATACATCAGCGAGTATTTCCTAAGAACAAAAACATTCTCAGCCAGGCGAGGTGGCATAGGCCTGTAGTCCCAGCACTCTTGGGCCTGAGGCAAGAGGAGTACCTCGAGTTCAAGGCCAGCCTGGGCTACAGAGTAAGACCCTGTCTCAAAAAAAAAAAAAAATTCTCAGAACAATTTTCAAATTCAGCCAGATTTAATATTGCTGTAATAATTGTCTTACGTTGCCAATAAAAAATCCAATTTTGAGCCGGCTGTGGTGGCACACGCCTGTAATCCCAGCACTCGGGAGGCTGAGGCAGGAGGATCGCTGTGAGTTCCAGACCACCATGGGCTACATAGTGAGTTCCAGGGCAGTCTAAACTATATAGTGAGACCCTGTCTCAAAAAACAAAAAACAAAACAAAACAAAAAATCCAATTTTTCTTTAACCTTTTTAAACATTAGCCTCTACTTTATCAGTTTGCCAAATGATACAAAGCTTTCTTTTCCTATAAAAAACTATCAGTTTGCAAACAGCATGGGTGGTTAGAGAGGAATGTATCTCTGAGGCTATAACAAATTAATTCCTCACCTGCTGGTCCTTTCTTTTTAAGCGCATACTGATATAATTTTCTTGGATTACAGGGCTACTTGTTTTTGTTTTCTATTGTATTTGTTTGTTGGGGTTTTTTGTTTTGTTTTGTTTTGAGAAAGGGTCTCACTGTGTAGCTAGGCTGGATTTAAACTTAACTGTGTAGCCCAGGCTGGCCTTGAACTTACAGCGATCCTCCTGCCTCAGCCTCCTGAGTGCTGAGATTACGGGTATGTGCCAGTCCAGAAACAAGACTATCTTTGGAAAACCCTTCACCTCCCTCATTGAATGGCCAAGCAAATTCTCCAGGACTCCTCTGCCACCCCCTGCCTCTGCTCACCTGTCTGGATGGGCAAGGGACCTCAGCTTCATGCGGACAACCCTGAGCTTGTACTTGGGGCCAAGCACAGATCCTGTGGAGAACACCAAGGAAATCGCTGTCACTTCTCGCAGATCTTGATCAAATCTTGCCAGCAGACTCACTTGGTGGTACTTCTGAAATGTAGCCGGTTCACTAGGAAGCAGTGACATGGTGAGGTGAGTACAGAGAGCCCAGGAGGGAAAGCAGTTTTGAGGCCTGCGAGTTACCCAGAAGCAGGCGATCGCTTGACCCCACCACTGCACTGGCTGGCTCTCAAAAGCAGCCTGCTGATTTCCAAAGGTGCTGAACATGAGGCCTTACTGTTCCCAGGGGTCTGCTCGTCCCTGGACACAGCTGCCCAGTGCCCCACCATTCCAAGCAGTGGTCACTACTTTCCTGTTGTGCACACAGAGCAGCTACAGAGTTTAAACTCCCAGGATGAGGATTACATGTGGTGCTGTGGGGATCCAAGCCCAGACTGAGTTCAGAGTCACAGTCTTTCCTTTAAACTGAATTTCTAGAGCCATATGGATATTTCTAGCCAAACTCTAGCCAAAGAGCTGAATTTCGGTTCTAATAACTTTTCCAAGTGTGTAGAGATGTTTCCTACAATCCTAAACCCATGAGCCTAAGGTACACAGAGTCTCCTGGAGAGGTTCAGCAGGACTTGTCCCTGTGGAGAACTGGGAGAGGAGGCCACAGAGAACTGAAGAGCCCCTGGGTTCAGGAACGATAGGCCTGGAGTACTAATGTGCCATAAAGGAGTATGAATTTGAGTCATTTCTAAGAAAACTGGTACACATTGAGACCACAATGGTAAGTTAAAACACACACACATACACAAGCGTAAATATCACATGGTTTCTCATATGAAGAACCCAAAGTATAAGTAAATTAGTAAAATAAAAGATAAGAGGAAACAAAGAGATCTTTTGCAAAGGGGAAGGGGACCAGGAGATGGAGGGCAGGGGAGGGAAAAGAAGGGAGGCAGATGAAAAAACAATGAATATGTGTCATGTACATTACCAGCTCCACACAACAAATATAACCATGTACATACTGCAAACGTGAGCTCAAATTTTTTTTAAAAAAATAGCTTGCTCCATACAGGATCCTGAATTTTGGGGTGAGGCAGATGTGAATAGGTGTCTCACCCCAGCCCTCCATCCTGTCAGGTCCTGTGGAAAGCAGAAGTGCCACAAATAAAAATCTGAAAAAGACCAAGGATTTGGTTTTTAAATACACCTCCACTGAAATGAGCCAGGGATCCCTGCAGACTTGGTTGATTCTAGGCCTGGGACAGGAAACTGCAAAGTGATCCTAGAACAGCCTGTGTACCAGACTGGAAGGAAGTGTCCAGAGAATGACAGAAATGTCCCAGCGACACAGAAGCACCTGCACCCATTCGTGTGGCTGCGTTGGTGAGGATGCAAGAGTCTGGATCCTTTGGAGAAGTCCTGTTCAGACTGAGAGCATGGCTCCATGGTGAAGCACTTGCCTAGGGTGCAGGCTTACCATGAACAAGGCCCTGGGTTCAAGTCCAGAACCAAAAGGAAAAGAAGTCACCTCTAAGCCATCCACAGACACTGTTCTTTATCCTCAGGGAGCCCCCGATGTGATTACGTTTCAGATGCCACCCTATCATTCTTCTATAGATGTAACCTACACAAAACCTCATGTCTAGAAGCCAGCCAAACCCAGAAAACATTTCCAAGAAAAGGAACAAAATGAATCTCAAATTCTTTTGCTTCAAAGGTTCCCTCACCCCTTTACTTGGTTATAGAAGTGATAGATGAAAACAGTATTTTTGTTTTTGTTTTTGAGACAGGGTCTTGCTTTGTAATTCACCTGGCTTTGAACTTGCTACATAGCCCAGACTGGCCTCTAACTCACACCAATCCTTGTACCTTAGCCTCCCGAGTGCTGGGATTACAGGTGTGCACCACCATGCCCAGCTCTAATTACTTTACAATTTAAAACACACATAGCCATAACAGAAGATTGAAAACTAAAAAGAAGCTTAAAAAATAAAAGCTTTCCTATTCCCATTATCCAAATGGCAATTTAACATTTTGGCATGTTTCTTTCATTTTCTTACACTCTGAGCTAATTTCGTACTTCTTAGGGCCTGTATCTAGATGTTCCCCTAAAGCCTCATGTGCTCATAAGTGGAGCTTTGGGGAGATGGTTGAATTACATGTGTGTGATGCTGGACTAGGGTGTGTGGTACTGGGATTAAGAGTGTGTGATAACTGTGTGGCATAGTTCTAGGTGTGGGTGATGGAAGGCCCTGCCTGGTTGTGCGTGGCACCAATCAATAGGCTTGTAACCTGGATGGAACATAAAGGGACAGAAGGAGGGAAGGCTGCTGCTTTGCTGCTTGCTGCTTCCTGTCTGCCCTGCCATGGACTGTTTCTGCTCTGTGATGCCCCTCTGCCTTGCTACCCTGCCTTAGAACCAGACAATTATGAACTGAGAAACCTCTATAGACTATGAGTCAAGATAAACCTTTTCTCCTTTAACTCTCAGTGTCAGGTATTTTGTCTCAGAAACAAGAAAATAAGACAATGTTTTATATAATTTGCTATTCTACATTTCAGTTGCATATTATAAGCTTGCCTTTGATATGTATCATAAAAATTTCAATGTATGAATAATATTCTATTACATGAAAATATTTAAGTGAACAAGAGCCAGGGATTTAGCTCAGTGGTGCTAACACCTGCCTTGCAAGCGCAAGGTCCTCAGTTCAATCCCCAATACCAAAAAAAAGTAAGATCATATTTAAATGAACTGCTTTCTGCTGTTGGATTTTGGGATATATTCCCCCTCCCTTTTGTTTTTTGGCAATGCTCAGGATTGAAACCATGGCCTTTTCTCTGAGCTGCATCCCAGCCCTTTTATTTTTTACTTTGAGACATGGTCTTGCTTGTCACTGAGTTGCCCAGGCTGAGCTTGAGATCTTCGTGCCTGTTGTGGTTTAGATCTAGAATGTCTCCCAAAACTCTCAAGCGCTCAGAGACAGGACTTTCAGGAGGTGACTGGATCATGGAGTGTTGTGTTCTTCAATGAGTTCATCCATTAATGAGTTCAGCAGCTGAGCGTGTGATTAGGAGGCGAGTCCCAGTTAGAAGCAGGTTACTGGGGATGTGACCTGAAAAGTCCCTCGCCGCCTTCTCTTCCTCTCCCTCCCCCTCCTCCCCTCCCTCTCCTCCTCTCTCCCTCCTCCTCCCCACCCCTCTGTCTTTCTCCTTGCTGATCATGTTCATGTGACCCTCTTCCCTTTATGAATACATAAATAAAAAGTACAGGATTTAATTTCTCCAAGCAAAAAGAGAAAGTAGGGACTGGGGATTTAGCTCAGTGGTTCTGCTGCCTGCCTTGCAAGCACAAGGTCCCGAGTTCGATCCCCAGTTCCAAAAAAAAAAAAAAAAAGAAAAAGAGAGCGAGAAAGTAAATTATAAGCTATTGCAGCTAAACTTACTGATCAATTATAGATTCTGTGGTGTTTCCATCTTTGTCTCTCAACTTGATTGTGATGGATCCTCTTCTTACGTTCTTGTTCCAAGATATAATGTCCACAAAGTAGTGATATACTGCCAAACAAGGAGAGATTGTTAAAGAGGCAACCCCCGCAGTGACTTCCCTGGAGGAGCAGTTTCCAAAAACCCAACATCCATAATCACTGAGTCTCCTTTGTTCTTCCTCTGGAGTTGCCCTGAAAAAGATCCACAGCAGCCTATCCTATCATTCCTTTCTCTCCCCTCTGCACCAATGACATACAAAACAGCAGAGCTCTGTGGTATCTGGGTGCCATCAGGAATGATGGGTTCCCACATTATGGACTGAAGTCTCACAGCCTACTGCTGAGTAGGACTGGCTCACTCCAACTCCTGCCCACCTTACAATAAAACAACCAACTGGCCCTACGCAGTTGACAAGGCCTTCCATCATCCGGACCCTGGTGGCCACCTGGCCTCCCTCATTTCTTTCCAAGTCATGCCAACCACCTGCACTGCCAAGTGCTCTCTCTTACTCCCCGGCCTTCCTGCTTTGCAAAGCCATCCTTCAGGTTTCAGCTTAATATCATTTCCTCCAAGAAATATCTTGTTCTTCCCTGGTCCTGAGATTCAGTCAGGCCTCCTTTCTTGGAGTCCCAGTCCTGCTCTGTGTTCCCCCGTGTTACTCAGCACCTGAACTGTACTTATGAATTGCAAGAGGTGCTAAGTACAGTGTAAATATCTGAGCACATCTGCAGAAATATCTGAATAAATGGATTTTTAAAAGCTAAAAGCATACCACAAGGGATGTAATCCCAGCAGCCACACCCATGTAGGCACCTAATAAATTACTGCTGAATAAATGACATAGGACGTGCTCAAAGAACTATTTTCCTCCTTACTATTTGCTCCCCGAGGTCAAATGTATTTTGGGAAGATGGGAGTCCCCTGGTGATAGTCTGATTTACTATTTCTTGGTCAGACTTGCAAGGGAATAGAAAAAGGCTCAGAGATATGATGTTCCCACAAAGGAACAAGTCTGGAGTTACCAGTTCCTGGCTCATTTTTGCTCAGTGGCTTGTCCCTCACAGACCGGGGAGATGCCAAATCCTGGGCTGCCAGGTATGGCTCCAAAGGAAGAAGGAAATCCAGATATCTGCCACCTTTTAAAAAACAGCTGCTCCCAAGAAAAGTGAAAAGGGGATGCAAGGTAGCAAGAAGAAATACATTTCCCTGGGTGAATCTTAACTGTGTCCGAGGACATGTAATCATTCGCTGCTCCCATCTCAAATTAATTAGCTCCCATCTCAAATGTTCCACCTCTTGATGTCTTTAGGTGATCATGATTGCTACACAGCTGGAACTGACCATGAGATGTGCCTGCCGCCTGAATTTTTTTTGCCTCCCTTTGGCCCTGGGGTTCAAACTCAGGACCTTGCGCTTGTGAGGCAGGCAGCGGCACCACTGAGCTCAATCCCTGGCCCACCTGAATTTTCCTGGCCCCGATTTCCTGTCTCTTGAGGAATCAAGCAATTTCTCAGGGATTACAGTGACCATTCAGTGATGCCCACAGTTCTGATTCACTGAAATTTTAATTCTAATAACCCAAAAGATAGGCATTGTTATCTCTGTTTTACCACTCAGGACTCTGACACTCAGTACTCAAATGACTTGACCAAAGTCACACAGCTATTCTGTGACAGAATCAGGATCCGGCCTAACCCCTTTCCAGCTCTGAACTCCAAGCTTTGCTGTTGCCTTCACCTGCCAAGAAGCAGCCAGGAAGCTGAGACTCAGCTATGCCCAGAAAAAGAGCATCAGATAAAAACAACCAACTACAGTCACCACTCACTGCAGAATGGATTCTGCTCAGCTGTGTCAAAGAATGCCTTTGTCGTTGGAAGAGCCTCCTCCCTTAAATAGCCTTTCCAGTGGTCAGCATAATAACCTATAAAACAAGTTGCAAAAGTACGTCATTAACATGTCCAACATAATAATGAAAGCAACCAAGGCAGTGAGAAAACTACACTCACAACCACTGAGGAGTGGACCTCTTCCCACCATCACCTCCCATGGTGAGGGCCTGTGGGTCCCCAGGCAGCCCATCCTGTTAGCTGTCCCCAACCCTAAGAGCTGGGGTTCAAAAGGACCCAGAGTGGCTTTTTCTCCTTTATTTACTCTCAGTAACACAGTAGTGAATGGTACAAACTGATAGGGACCAAAAATAGCAGTTGTTTTTTTTTTTTTTTTGGTAATACAGTCATTTTCTACATTAAAACAGATTTATCTCTAAAATTTCATCACTGTTGCAAAACAACATACTTTTTGCTGGGGGTAGTACTGGGGATCAAACCCAGGATCTTGTGCCTAAGCACGTGTTCTACCACAGAGCTCCACCCCAGCCCCTGTGCATTCTTAAAAAGCCACAGTTAGCTCACAACATTGTACAGAATGTGGCCTTGCCATGTAACAATGTCACCAAGCAGGTGATGTCTCCCTTCTCCTTGCGGGAGTCAAAGCTGAGTGCTGTCCAGTGGCCTTTTCCCCTCCTCTTGACTTCCTCAACCTGGAAAGGATCGGGCATGGGTATTTTTTAAGAATCTCCTGGCTGATTCCAACGCACAATCAAGGTTGTGCTTGTCTGTAGCCTGCCCTCCTGTTGTCTTGCATTTTTTTTCTTCTGGAAAGGAAAATGAGAAAATTCCCATGGCCATCCAGTTTCAAAGTCCTGACTGCCTAGAATATTCCCCCTAACGCTAGCAAACATTCAGGCTTATCCACAGTGTCTCCTCCCCCACCCTAGCAAACATTCAGGCATCCACAGTGTCTCCTCCCCCACCCTTGCCCAGGGGTGCCACAGTGCACTGTGGGGGCATCTGCAGAATGACTTGTTGGGAAGGGGTTGCTCAGAAGAGTCCCTAGCTCTGTGGGCCTCCCCCAGCAGAGACTTCGTGTGCACAGGACCAGGCTGTGTGAAGTGCTTGCACCCTGGGGTGGCTTGGGAGTGCTCAGGGAACCCCCTTTGCATGATAGAATGGGTGTTCTGGGAGGTAAGCTCTGGATAAGCACATTGCTCTTGTAACACTATTACAGGAGACCAGAATGATTCAAAGGACACATCAGCTACAGAAAGCTGACTAGATACAGTTTTGTTTTTTGCAGGGGGAGCATAGATACTAAAATGGTTCTGGGGCTTGTATCAAAGATAAGCTCTTAATTCATCAGAGAGGAACACTGCTGGTTGGACATACCCACACGGGGACAGGGCTCCGTCTGTGCTGTGCCACAGCTGAGGCACTTGCCATTCCTGTAATCGCGGTAGGAGTCGCAGGGATATGCGGTGACAGCGCAGCCTTCTCTCAGGGAAGCCAAGTACAGGTGCACAGACCTCTGGTGGTCACACTTGAAATAGTTCTGCAGTCCTTGGTTGTAAAGGGGAGGAAGCCAGTATAGAGCATTAAAGCAATTAATAGAAGGGTGCTGCACATTTTATACACACAATCTATGTCTCTTGTACGCCTGGCACCACGCTAAAAGCTTCAGTGTGCTTGTGTCTGTTTAATCCTTACAAAAACACATAAAGATCAATGCTGGCAAGTAGCAGGAGAAGAGACTAAACCCAATTAGGTTATGGCAGGAATAAAACATATCAAATATATTTTAATTAAAGACCTGGGGAATCCAGGCACACAGGTGCATGCCTGCAATCCCATCTACCTGGGAGGCTGAGACGGCAGGATCAGGAGTTCCAGGCCAGCTGGTGCAACTTAGCAAGACCCTGTCTCAAAACAGATGAAAAGGGCTGGGAGTGTGGCTCAGTGACAGAGCGTGTGCCCAGCATGCACAGAGCCTCTGGTTATATTCAGCACCACCCAGAAAAAAGCCTGATTATTTGTAACACTTGAGGTGTCTTTCATTGTCATCCAATGTTTCAGCCAGCTATCACGCTTATTAAAATACAGAGTTCATGGCCAATCTCAACTATTTCTAACTCAGAGGAGGCTCAGGAATTAGCATTTTAACAAACCTTGCTGCCTGCCCTCCCCCATCTGATCTGGAGCATGTAAGTCTGAGAGCCCCTGGTCTAACTGCAAGGCTCCTTCACAGACTTATTACTGTACATACTGTGTCTGCTTCGGAGGCATGCGGCCACCTGCAGTGGTGCTGTTTCTGAACAGGTGGTGGTCTGGGAGACCCTGCTCTGAGGATGTGGGGTGCTCATGGTCTGGGTGTCAATGAGCCTTCTGAGTGGTTCTGATGTAGGCTAAAGATGGAGAACCATAGCTGTGCTGCAGAAGGTGGGAGTGTGTAGAGGGTTTGGGATGAGTCATGGCATACAGACTTGAATCTTAATCAGGCCAGTTTAGCTGGGGGCTGGGGCTCACACTTGTAATTCTAGCTAGTTGGACAGTAGGCTGAGGCAGGAGGATGGCAACTTCCAGGCCAGCCTGAGCAATTTAGTAAGACTTTGTTTCAAAATTTAAAAAAAAATTTTTTTAAAGAACTGGTGATGTGGCTCAGAGGTACAATGCACACTTAACATGTGTGAGCTTCTGGATTCAATGCCAGGGGCTGAGATGAGGGCACCAGAAAAAGAAGGCATTGGGAGTCAGTGGTGGAGGTAGATCTCCAAGGAGGACAAGAAGAGGAGATGGTTTGGAAAGGGAAGAGGAATGCCTCTACCCTGGGTCAGGAGAAATGTGAATGTAAACACTGACCTCATGAACTCAGATAAAGATAGACAAAGTGGCTTTCCTGGTTGGGACAAAGTTCAAATGTAGCTCACCTGTAGGAGGCCAATGGGAGATGTGTGAGTAGGAGAGCCTGTCATTAAGGCCTCCAAGCTTGCCTGGACGTTGAACTCACTCAACATGGCTTCAGGACTTCTCCTGCAGTGTCCCAATCAAAGACCATGGCAGAGACCACAGGGGCTGGGGCTGCACAGGGCACCTGTGATACAACCATGTGGTGGGGTTCCCTTTCTGCTACAAGGGTGAAGGACAGCAGGTGGCACTTAACCATGAACCAATAAGAAAAGAGGAGGGGCTTCCATGTGCTGTGATGAGACACAAGACTAAGGACATATGGACACTGAGTCAGAAGAGCTGGAGATGAGGGTGAACTGCTGATGTCATTCAAAAAAGGGAACCAAGTCCCAGGTGGGCTAAAATCTGAATAGGAAACAGTAAAGCCCATGGAGAGAAGAGGTGCAGTTGTTAGTAAAGGGTTTGGAGGCTGGAATCAGAGCAAGGTTTCCTCATCCCCCAGCATCCACTCATGCCCACAGAAGTGACCAGTGAAGGACAAGAAACAACTAAGGCAATAAGGTAGATCCTGGGGCTAGAATCAAACCCAACAGGCCAACACTTGTTCATTCCTCATTCCTGGAACTACCTTTTTCAGGAGCAGTGAGTTAATACCAATACAAGGGTGTCCTTTCCAATCAAAGGGCACTCTCTGTGGCTGTTATGGACATAGTTACAAGTCACACTCGCTGTGATACATGGCTCATGCTACTTACACAGTTTCCATCAGGTCATTTTCAAACACTGTCATTCCAACGGGGCCATATATAGTTCCCATTTTGTACCACAATCATCATCTTTTTCTAGAATTAATTATTTCCAGTTGTTTGTTTTTGAGACAAGTTCTTACTGTGTAGTTCAGCCTGTCCTTGAACTCACTAGGTGTACTGGGCTGGGCTCGAACTCACAGCAATCCTCCTGCCTCAGCCTCTCTAGTGCTGGGATTACAGGTGTGTACCAGCACCCCCAACAAGTTGTTTGACTTTTTCCAGCAGTGGTGAAAACAGATCTATGGAACTGACAGTAGGATTTTTATATTCTGCCCAAACATAACACTTTTATATTGCCCTCCAATTCCCCATTTTTGTTTTGTAGTTTCTTTCTCATTGTAAAAGCAATATATGCTCATGTGGAATCATAAATTAATAGAAAGTGATGCAAAAAGTACCTAAAAGTTCAATATCAAAATTACCAATGATAATTATTTGGAGTACTCTTAGCTTAGTTTTCTACTTATACCTACACTTAATGCAAACATGTATTTGAAGTGAAAAACAGATAAAATGGGGGCTGGGTGTGTAGCTCACTGATAGAGCATTTTTTATAGCTCACTGATAAGAGTATTTGTCTAGCATGTGCCAGGTCCTAGGTCTGCTCCCCAGCACCGAGAGAGCGAGAGAGAGACAGGGCCGGGGATTTAGCTCAGCGGTTCAGTGGCCTGCCTTGCAAGTGCAAGGACCCAAGTTTGATCCCCGGTACCAAAAAAAAAAAAAGAGAGAGAGAGACAAACTGAGACAGCCATTGAGATCCTGTTGGGTGGTTTTAGGTTTTGTCACTTAATGCCATAAGGATGTTCATTAATTTCTGAAAATATTATTTTAACAATCATATTCCTTGTGTGGGTGAACCATAATTCATTTAATAATTTCCCTATGTTGGACATTTAAATTAATTCTAAAACATAAATAATGCCATGTTGAACATCTTTGCACTCTAATTTCTTATGTACACTTCCCAATTATATCTCTATGACATCTTCAGTTATGGAATTTTAGGTTAAAGACATATATTTCCAAGAGATAGAAATAAAAACTAATGCAGAATAGCTTTTAATCATATATTTATAACTTTTTTTTTTGTACCGGAGATCGAACTCAGGACCTTGCGCTTGTAAGGCAGGCATGGTGCCACTGAGCTACATCCTGGGCCCTGATAAATTTTAAAAGTAATATGTCTGAGATACAATTTTTTTTTTTTGAGACAGGGTCTCACTATGTAGTTGAGGCTGACCTGGAACTCACTATGTAGCCCAGGCTGGTCTCAAACTCACAGTGATCCTCTGCCTCAGCCTCCCAAGTGCTGGGATTACAGGCGTGCGCCACCACACCTGGCTTACAATTTTTAATTTATACCACCTCTACCTTCTTAGGAAATTTGTTTTCTGTCAAAAAAAAACCCTGCTTTATGTAGAATAATGTTTTTAAACTACATTATTTTACAAAATACAAAGTATCTTCACTCACCTCCAAATATTGTTTTGGGACAGCCAGGTTGATCTAATCCTCCATTTGGGTAGAAATCTATGTTTCCCAGTGGTCCTTCATATCCCAGTGCTAAAATAAAACATATTATGTTTTCATACAGCTTTGAATTTTTCACACTCCATAGCTCATCTGCCTGCAGGACAGGGGCAGAAACTGTGTAATTTACTACTATCGTTGTTGTTGTTATCATTATTTTTAACCCATTTAAATATTTTTCCCTAAGGCACCCAGCTAGTTAGAAAGCAGGGTATGAATTCTATCACCATCTGCTATAGTTTGAATCCTGAATGTCACCCACAGGGCTAATGTTAAAGGCCAGGTCGCAGAGTGGTGCTATGAGAGGGGATGGAAACATTACAGGGAGGTCCTTAGGTCCCTGGGGGTTGCTGTCTGCTGTCTCAGGGGACCCCATCTCTCCTCTTTGTCTTCAAGTCCTGGCCCTAACGTGAGCAGTTTTGCTCCTCCACACATTCCTACCACTATACGCTCCCTTAGCCCAGCTCCACTCAGCATGGACTAGATCCTCCAAAGCTCTGAGCCAAAATCAACCTCTTTATAAGTTGATTATATCAGGTATTTGTTATAGTAACAGAAAGCTGTTCCATTTCTAGGTGACTGGGAAAATGGTGATAAAATTTAATTAGTCACTACAAGCTACTAAAAATGATACATTTATTTCTTCTTTACATTTTCCTGGAGCTCTGTAATTGCCAGGTGCTCCCGAGCCTCTATTTGAATTTGTATAAATCTTTAATGAATAACATGAAAAAACAAATTTTTCTTAGTGGGTGAACTATGTAAGTATTTTTAGAGTCCAGGATATTTTTAAAAAATGAGAAACACTTGCACAAAATATTCCTAAAAATGTATTTCTTAGTTTCCAACAAATTATAGGGCTAGGGCTAGGGATTTAGCTCAGTGGTTCTGGCGCCTGCCTTGTAAGCACAAGGACCCAAGTTTGATCCCCAGTACCAAAAAAAAAAAAAAATAAAAAAAAAAAAAAAAAAAAAAAAAAAAAAAAAAATTATAGGACTAGAGCCAGGGATTTAGCTCAGTGGTTCCACTACCTGCCTTGCAAGCACAAGATCTGAAGTTCAATCCCCAGTACAAAAAAATTACAGGGCCAAGGGTATGGCTGAGTGGTTGTCTAGCAGGACTGAGGCCCTGGATTTGATCCCAGCACCACCAAAAACAGTCCAGGTAATACCTGAGGAGAACTAAACATTATTTTGGTGGGCTGAGGGCTTAGCTCAGTGGTAAAGCACTTGCCTAGCACTTGAGGCCCTGGGTTTCATCCCAACACTGCAAAAAAACAAACACACATAGTATCAGAGATTTAGTATCTAGGCATGGTGGCCCATGCCTGTAGTCACAGGAACTTGGGAGATTGAGGTGGAGAAATTACTTGAGCCTTAGTGTTTGAGATAGTGAGAATCCATCTCAAGGGGAAAAAATTATAGCCAGATTTAATAACTGCTTATTTTCTTTTGCCACGTAACCCCCAAAATAGTAAAATTCTTGAGTAAAACACTCCTGAAATATATGTACGCACATATGCAAAAGTGGTGATAGTAGTTACTGTACGCTGAGATCCTACATGCGTCTGTGGGTGTGTTACTAGGTGTCTTATACCTTTCTTCTGATTCTTACAATGCCTGCAAAGTAGCCCCTGGTAAACACAGATGAAAATATGAAGGCTCAGAAACTTAAGGAACTAATGCGCTATCACCGAAGAATAGAACAGAATCTGGGGCCTGATTTCACATCAGCTTGGCCACAGAGCTTATACTCTTTCCTTCAAAATTCACCATGTATTGCAAGTGAAAGGTGAATGAAATGTAATCCCTTGATTCCAATAAGCATTCAAAAATAAGTAAGGTTATACTTGGCAAACTCCGCAGTAGGAAGGCAGCTGTTAAACTAAGATGCATTTCTTTTCAGGCAAACAACTGCTGAATACCACATGAAGGTGCCCGCGACAGAGTAAGAGTGTTGCTGTTTTGTTGTGATGTGTTACCGTTAAACCCAGGGCCCTGCATATGCGTGCTAAGCACTGAGCTGCTCCCTGTCCTGGGCTGAGGGTATTTCAGGTGGTCGTATCTTGAAGAGGGCGTACAGTTATTGACCACTCTACTTTATCCCCTGTCCTCGTCAAGTTCCCACTCTGGCTCTTCTCCCAGACACCTGGCTGTGGCAGACACCCACCCTTGACCATCACTCCAGCCCACATGGCGCATACAGGATCCCAGATGTGAAATCAGTCTCACAGAGACAAGGGCCTGGAAAGGCATAGCCGGGAGGGAGCTAAGGAAGGCTGGAGTCACTCCATGGGGACAAAAGGACACCTCAGCTTATCTCTGCCAGAGGAAATCATGAGAACCAGAAAAGCACTCCACAAACCCAGCTGCACATATGGAAATCTGTCCACGCAGTGTGCAGACCTGCCTGCCTTGATTGGGCGAGGTGACGACTACAAATAAGAAGGGACATGGGGAAATCAGCCCCTCGCAGCGCACCATCCCGGGGGCCTGCATGACACCAGCTTCCCTCCAGGTATCTGTGGGTTTGGAACCCGGCCCGTGGGAGAGAGGGCCTCTGGAGGAACCTGCTCTGTCCCCACGTGACGATTCCCGCCCCCCAGGAGCCTGGGAGTGTTACCGTCGGTGTCGGAGTGGATGACGTCCACGAACAGGGCGTCACTGGGATCCAACCTGTCCTCTGAAGGTCTCCCGTTGAAGGAAGGGCCCGCAGGGTCAAGACCTGGAAGGAAAGCAGCGTGGTTTGGCAGCCCCGCGCCATGAGTCACCCCGCCGCGCCTTTGATCCCTCCGGTGAGGACACTCCCAGGCCCCCGGGGGGGCGCGCACCCCATTCCGTCCTGCTCCTTCGGGCTCCTTTCCACAGCCTGCAGCTCTTTCCCACAGTGCAGACGCTACCCTGGCAGTGGCCCTGAGAGCCACATCCCTGAGCAGGTGGCTGGCGGAGCTGGGCAATGCACACAGTGTGTGGGTCAGAGGACAGAATGGGCCGGTTCCTTAGGAAAGAAGCACCAAAGAGTACACACAAGAGGAAAGCCGGTACTATGTACTCGTTACCTCATTTTAGATGCTGTGTGTCCCACTCAGCCCTCCCTTCTTGCTATTAATAGAACTCCTTTACAGTTTCCACTGTCACTTATATCTTAGCTCATTCGATCTGCATTGCAAATATGTGGGCCAGAAGGGTAGTAACTGATTCCTATGTTACAGAGCGAAGAGCTGAGGTCCAGGGAAATCGAGCAGGTAGACCAGAAACCAGCCTCCTCTGTCTGCTGAGCTTTGGTTACCCTGCGTGGACTCCTGCAAGCTCAGCAGGGAAAGGCAGAACTCGTGGTCAGGCCGGGCCTTGTAAAGGCCATCATCCCCTGCAGATTGTTCGGGGCTTCTAACCCAGGGCCTGAGCTGTTTGTCCTTCATGAGAGCTGGGTGTATTCCTCACCATCACTGTGAAGCTGCCAGAAAAACAGGTGAGCAGCTCTTAAGATATTGGAACCACAAAATCAAACTTGAAGAAAAAAGTCAGAGGATTCAAAGGCCCAACTTACCAGAGCCCTATGTGGAGTGGAAAAGGTCTCTAGGGATGTCTCCCTCGAAGCTTTAATCTACGCATGCCATTTTATTATTTTATTATTGGTTTCGTGCTGGGGGTCAAATCTAGGACCTCACACATGCTAATTGCATGCGCTTCCACTGAGCTGCTCTTGCTGTCCCTGTGTCTTTTTAGATGCAGTCTCCCGCCCACCCTGCAGTGTTACATATAAAATCCAAAAGGTAGCATCTCTCCCTCAGCTTTCCTGCACCAGCTTCGATATTTCCGTTTCCGCTCTCCCAGTGTCCTTCGGCTTCCTTCAGACATTTGTTTATCTACTGGCCTCCCTTCCCTTATCGCCTTCTCTTTTCTCCCCTCGCCTCTCTTCCTTTTCTGTCCACTCCCAACTGAAACTCCTGTGGGAGGAGAGGAGCCAACGCCCAGGTGCCCACATACACAGTCTTCCTAATCCAACTGGAAAAGCTCCACGGCCTCGGGAAGATTTGGCCCAGCAGCTCATGTCAGATAGCACCACTTCCTGTCCAAGAAAACCAACCTTGAGGGCCACAGATAGCAACCTTCAGACACACGGGAGATAAAACATCTACCCCAGGGCAAGACACAAACCAGGACCATCACAGGCAAGCTTGGACTTGTGACATCCACAGTGATAAACAAAAAGATCAGCCAAAAATCATAGAAAACGCCCTAAACCCTGCACAGCCTGCGTGAGCACAGGGAGCCCCGAACCCAGCACTAAACAGCTGTGTGGCAGTAAACAGGTTGCTTTACTTCTGTGAACCTTAGTTTCTTTATATTGTAAAATGGAGGTAGAATTGAGAGCTACTTCAGAAGATTCATAAAAGCACTCCTGAATCGAAATCCAGAACATTCTATTGTTATTGTAGCAGAGAAAACGAATGGAAAAGCTCTTACTTTGCACTGATCATCAGAATAGTGTGTAGTCACTGACTGTGGCTTTTACTGCAGTACTGCCTGGTTGAGGGTTTGATGAAAGATCTGCACACCTCCCCAGGAAGCCATCCAACATTTTGTGTGCAACTTTAAGGGCCTCTTCTTCCTATCCCTACGGTCACCGGGTGCTCTCTAAGGCAGCACCGACCCATAGGCATTTAATGTGGGCCACGCTGACAATTTAAAATGTTCTAAAAAATGACAAGTTAATTTTAAGAATACTTTTTTGTGGTACTGGGGATTGAACCCAAGGCCGTTGCACTGAGCTATATCCCCAGCCCCACCACCACCACCTTTTTAATGTTTTATTTTGAAACAGGGTTTTGCTAAGTTACTAAATTGCCCAAGCTGAGCTCAAACTTGCAGTAGTGCTTTATCCTCTCAGAATGCTGAGCTTACAGATAGGCACCACCATACCTGGCAAGAACACATCTTCTATAACCCAGTGCTGTCTACCCAAATTATTAATTAATAAAGAAATGTCAAGCCGGGCGTGGTGGCGCACGCCTGTAATCCCAGCACTTGGGAGGCAGGAGGATCGCTGTGAGTTCAAGACCAGCCTGGGCTACATAGTGAGTTCCAGGTCCGTCTCAACTACATAGTGAGACCCTGTCTCAAAAAATAAATACATAAAAAGAAAAAAGAAATGTCAGGTGTTATACCTGACCTGCTGTTAGGTCTGTATTCTTTGAAAGCCAGCTGAACTTCACACTTACAGCAGCCACCTTGCAAGTGCTCTAGGGCCACATGCGGAGAATGGCTATTGTACTGCTTCTCAGAGTGTGGCCTTCAGACCACCTGCATCTTCTGTTGCAATATGGATTCCTGGGAATGGCAGCATGGTCCCATGGCA
The DNA here is from genome assembly GCF_012274545.1 of Fukomys damarensis. Taxonomy (NCBI): domain Eukaryota; kingdom Metazoa; phylum Chordata; class Mammalia; order Rodentia; family Bathyergidae; genus Fukomys; species Fukomys damarensis. Next base: position 52,157,051 of record NW_022900924.1, on the reverse strand, counting down.
GTGTGCTTGCCCAGCATGCATGAGGCCCTGAGTCCAATCCCTAGCACCAAATCGATAAATAAATGAATGAGAAGTAAAAGCAGATGTGCCTACAGAGGAAGAGCAAGAGACATGGAAATGGAAGTGATGAAGCCACCATCGAGGCCTAGCCAAGGAACAGAGGCCCAGCCAGTGTGTGGAGTTGGGGAACAGGCCATTTTCTCAGGCTACGATCCAGTGAGCTCATCTGGGCAAAGCAGAGGGAAGTGAGTGGGGAAGGAAAGGATGCTGCTCCTGGAGATACTGTTGGGGACAGCTAAGACTCAGCTTGGGGAGATTTGGGGGAACTCAGAGAAGTCGGTCAGTGGGGTGAAAAATTGAGCTGGGCCATCAGCTGAGTCCAGGCCACAGAGTAGGGTTTGTGGGCCCAAAGTAGAAGGCAGGTTGGCTTGGGGAATTTCCATGGCCAGAGACCAGAGTCATACTCATATTTGTTATGGCTTGTGTCTAGATGTCCCCCAAAGCCTTGTGCAGTCATAGGTGGGGCTTTGGCAGAGGAGGCTGGATCTAGAGTGTGTGATGCTGGAAATAAAGGTGTGTGATTTCTAAATCGGTCCACTGATTGGTTTGGCACTGTAGACCTAGTAGCCTAGGTAGAGTATAAAAAGGGGCAGAAAGAAGCTGCCGAGGTCCCTTGCTTGCTTGCTTTTGCTGTCTTCTGCCTGCCATGAACTGTTTCTCCTCCACAGTGCCCCTCTGCCGTGCTGCCCTGCCTTGAAGCCAGCTGATTATAGACTCAAATCTTTACAAAAGGTGAGCTAAATAAACCTTTTCCCTTTAACTTCAGGTGTCAGGTATTTTGTCTCAGCAATAAGTGAAGTAACTAAAATAATATTCAAAGCAGCTGTGAGGACAGGTTTTCTAGGAGACTTATCAGTGAACCTGGGGCAAAGGTAGAATAAGGTTGTGGTGGGCCAGTGAACAGCTGTGCTCGCTCTTCCCAAACACTGTGCTCAGTGATACTGGGTTGAGGGGAGTCACTGACATTTCCCCTCCCTCCATCCATTCCTCCCTTGCTGTAGACAGCAAACACTCCCTACGTGTGCAGATGGACTCTGGAAAGGTGAGTGGGTGAATGGATGAAGCCTTCTGTCTCTGAGAGAGAAAGCTGCCTTGCCTTTTGAGTAGCTGTGGAAAGTCACTAAGCTCCGGGCAAGAGATTGTAGCAAGGGAGTCTTTGTTTGGGGTTGACCTGCTGCATTTCTCAGTGTTTTCACTCCATGTGGGGTGGAAAGCTGATATTTACAGAATATGCCCAGTGGTCAACATCCCCATCTCATTTTCCAGCCAGGAGACTCCAGCTGTGTTTGGTATGGGGGACACCGTGTTTGGGGTGCAGTTCGAGAAGTTCCTCCACCGGGCTGCACAGATCAAATTTCTGTGGGACGCTGCTGTTTCTTTCCTAGCCATAGAATAAGGTCACTATCAATCTTTCCTATGGCGTATTCAGTGTGCAAAATGTCTTCCTGTTGTATCTTTTACTAAATAATAATCAGTTTGGTCATGGTCTTCCCCGGAAGAGCTGGTCTGGAGCCCAAGGACTAGGGTGTCCTGCCCAGTGCCGAGTGACCCTGTGCCCAGCTGTGCCCCACCCCTCACAAGGCCTTACCTGTGATTCGTCCCAGCTGCCCGGCATACATTTTCCCAACAAATCCAGCTATGTGGGCTCCTAGGCTCACACCAATCATATAAATGTTGCCGAGGGATGCTCCTTTTGCCTGAAATTTTAGGAAATCCATCGTTATTTATTGTGAGGGGCCAAGGAGTTGACTGTGTGTGGAGAAGTATTGCTAAGCACCTTACAGCTACTGTCTCATTTAAATGTCACAGTGCCCTGTGATACAATACTACTCTTTTGATTATGGGGATGGAAAAAAACCTGAGCCCCAGAGTTGAAGTCGTCCATCCTAGGTGAGGCAGCTGGGAAGAAGACAAGCAGGAGGACTCCACTCAGCCCATTCAGCCCCAAGTTTGTGCCTTGACTTTGAAGCCATGCTGTCTCTCTCCACTCATGCTTCTGCTAGAAGCCAAGCTGACATACCTTTTAAAACATCCTCAATCGGACAGAGGAGTGACAATTTCATTTTTTATTTTTGGGGTGCTGGGCGTTGAGCCCAGGGTGGTACACATGCTAGGCAAGCATTCTACCCCCCAGTTTAGGAGGTGCTACATTCCCATCTCCAGTGCTTTTTTAACTTTTATTTTGAGACAGGGTCTCGCAAAATTGCCCTGGCTGGCCTGCAACTTGCAATCATCCTGCCTCAGCCAACCAAGTCAGTAGGACTACAGGCCTAGGCCACCATGTCTAGCGAAAAATACACGTTGATGAACTCCTTTGTCTTCACCCTGGCCGAGTCAATGAAGTCACCACAGAGAGGGAAGGAAAGAAGAGGGGAATGTTGGAAAGTGTACAACGCTGTGTAACAGATAAAAATGAAGCTTTCTCCTCTGTAAGTCTTTAAAGCATAAATCATCTCACTGGACCACATGTCTCATTCTGACTTTGGAGAATCCGGCTGTTAAACCTTTGGCACTTCTAACAGAAGGACTGGCCACAGGAGCTGGAGGAGGGCAAGGAATATAAACCAGGAAACCCAGACAGTCTCTCCTGTCCATAAGACACCTCTTTAGGAGTCAGAAAAAGAAGCAGCTTTCTCAAGACACTTCGCCATCATCTATGGGAATACGATCATAATAAGTCCATAAATCAATAACATCCATGGTAACAGTGCAGTTCCTTTAAACCAGTGTCCTCTGCAGTGCACAACCTCCCCAACCGTATCTGTGAGCCTTACAGGCAGTCCCTACCCTTCCCTGGGGCTTGCTCAGATTTGCAAAATGTTACAAAATAGTCCTGTCCAGTCACTGAAGATATCTCTAGGCTTTAAGCCTGCAGATAATCAGCCGGCCAGTTTCAATTTGGCCCTGAAGCATCTGAGAAAAAGTCTCTTACCAACATCTGGTCGATAAATTCCCTCAAGATCATGGCTACTTCTCTGGTCTTGCGCGAGGCTTGGTTGTATATTACAGTTGTAGCTCCTCGGTTCCAATCAACCACCACCACGTTCATGTCTTCCACAAGTAGCAAACTCTCTACTAAGTCCCCCAACCAAACTGGAGTGGAGCCCAGAGGCCTGAATCCGTGGATGAGGAAGGTGGTTTTCTTGGTGATGTTTAAGCTCCCAAAAGCTGAGGAGTTGATGGTCTGGGCACAGGTCCAGTTTCTCTTTGTGTAGAGCAACAGCTTCACATCCAGTTCCGTCCCGAGCACTGCATTGTGGAAGCCCAGCCTGGTGAACGTGGCGCATGTTTCATCTGCATCTGGAAACAAAAGTCGGACAACATCACAGTGGTTGTTTCCTTAGCTGGCATCCAGCAAGGGAGCCCTGCCTTCCACTTCCAGGAGATCATCTGCTCCTTGTCACCTGCCAAAGGCTGGCCCTGGGTGAATGAAGCCTCAAAATCACACTTGATTCAGAGCTCCTAAGACATGACCTCTGCTTTTACCAGCACTCTTCCAAATGCTAGGGCCCGAGATAAAGCTCAGTGGCACCACACCTGCCTGGCAAGCACAAGGTCCTGAGTTTGATCCCCAGTACTGGACGGAGGAGTGGGGGGGGGAAGAAACAATTGGATACAAGCATGGCTGTGATGGCTGTGTTCTAATAAAACTTTATTTATTTATTTATTTTGGTTTTTTGAGACAGGGTCTCACTATGTACTTGAGACTGACCTGGAACTCACTATGTAGCCCAGGCTGGTCTCAAACTCACAGCGATCCTCCTGCCTCAGCTGGGATTACAGACGTGAGCTACCATGCCTGGCTAAAACTTTATTTAAAAAAAAATGCTACACAGCTTCCAGATCCAACTGAAAGTCACCTAATGAAGACTTGGCAGGTACACTGTGGTAAGCATGTCACAGCATGGTTTTGAATTCTTCCACTTCTGAGTACTACAGTGTCCCAATCATGTAATATGTTTGGAAACTAATCAGTTTTAATGTTTATCCTCCCTCCTCCTTTCTTTCTTCCTGTCCCTCTCTCTTTTCTTTTCTTTCTTCTCCCGTACCTTTCTTCACTGAGCTACAGCAGCTGAGGAGGAAGTGAGCTGTCATCCCATGAGTAAACCCCAGCTTGAGCTGGGGAGCCTCCTGCAGGACACTGCACAGGGAGGCAAGGTCCTAGGGTTGGCCCGGAAGACGCGTGTGCCCTGGGAAGTATCCACCCTGACTTCCTCCGCAGGGAATTCGGGAACTCTTTGCTGTAGTTCCTATTCTCCAAGCCTCTGTGCTTTCATGCCCAGAAATTGTTCTCCTCCCTTGTGAGCCTGGGAACAGCCTCCATCCCCACATTTCTGTCTTTAGTGACCTGGGTCCTTCCATGGATTCATTTGTGTGAAACATCCAAAGGCCTTGATCCTCAGGACTGAGTGAAGTTCAGACACGAAGAGCACAGGAAGTCCCTGGAGATGGTTAAACATTAAGGAGGCTTGGAAACACCTCACCCTAGGAAAGAGGTGCTTAATTTCGAGCCCCAAATCCCCCCGTTTTTCCTTCTGGCCAGTGCAGTGAGGCTCCTTGAGGTATAAGTAAACATTTCCACCATCTGCCTGCCTCGCTCACTTCCACTTCCTGTAGACTGCATGCTCCCGGAGAACATGGACTGAAACTTGCAGAGCAAGCCCCAGAGCAAATGACTGTAGAATTAATCATCACCCGCGACAGGAGTTGTCACAGGGCAGGGCCGCGCCTCTGGCCTTCACCATCAGTAAGCTGGGCCTTCTTCCTGTGTGTGAGACTGACTAACCAGGCAGGCTGGGGAAACGTATGTCATCTTTCTCTGGCTCCTCTCTGCCAAGAGAGAAAGGCAGTGAGATTAGTTCTCAGTGAGGTCATTCTGGGGAAACCAGAGGTCTCGTTCCCAAGAAGAGGACTATCTGATGTTCACTGAGGCCAGTGAGCAATGTCAGGCCAGTGTACCTGTCATAAGTCATACATATGAGTCCTAAGAGGCTCAGAAAAAAGTTGTGAAATTTAGGCCTCGAGCTATTTTTTTTTTTTTTTTTTTTAGCACAACTACAAGCTTCAGTATCTATGCACGGTTCAACCAACCTCCTAGATTTGCTGAACTTTAGCAGAGTCCTTAAAATTGACAGTTATTGTAAGGCAAAGAAAGGCAAAAAAAATGGATTTTCAGTTTTTGTTTGAAAGAACCGTGATACCAAGGATTGAACCCACACTGAGCTGCATCATTGGGCCTTTTTATTTTTTATTTTGCAACAGGGTCTCATTAAGACACCTAAGTTGCCCGGGCTGGCCTCCAACTTGTGATCCTTCCGCCTCAGCCTCCCAAACTGCTGAGATTACAGATGTGCACCATCACCTCTCTGCTTGCTTGTATATTTTTTAAATACCTTAGCTATGGTACTATGCCCTGAAGAAGTGCACTGTAAGCTTTGAGTAAAAGATGGTTGGTTTCCTTTCCCTCTCTCAGTCCTAGATGTAAGAACTTGATGTGTATTCTTGCTCATGCCCAGAGAACATATGCAGTTCATGCAACAAAAGCCTACTTTAGGTGAGCACAGTGGTTCACACCTGTGACCTCAGCCACTCTGGAGCCTGAGGCAGGAGGATTGCAAGCTCTGGGCTCAGACAACTTAGTGAGACCCTGTCTCAAAATAAAAACTAAGGACAGGGAATGTAGCTCAATAGCAAAACACTTGCCTAGCATGCACAAGGCCCTGGATTCAATCCTCAGCACTGCAAAAATAATAAATAAAATCTTAAAAGGGCTGGAGATACAGGGATGAAGCTTAGCTTTCCCTGGGTTCAACCCCAATCCCACAAAAAAAAAAAAAATATTTGCGGACTGAGGACATAGCTTGGTAGTTGAACATTTGCCTAGCATGTACATGGTCCTGGGATCAATCCCCAGTACCACAGAAAAGAATGAAATAATCCTCTATGTTCTTGGTTTGTTGGTTTGTTTTTGGTACTGGGGATTGAACTCAGGACATTGCACTTGCGAGGCAGATGGCGGCACCACTGAGCTACATCCTCTGTGTATTGATGTATCTATCATTCACTCTGACTGTGAGGGTGGACCTGTCGCACGCCTGCCACAGTGGGCACCCACAGCCCTGGAGGGAGCCAACCTGAGCGAGCCAAGTCGCAGCATGGAATAACAGTTGTTTTTCCTAAATTAAGACCTTGATGTTCAGGTTTAATTTCAGGGTTGGCACTTTGGGATAAATAGATGGGTTTGGGGTTGCAGTTTGGACACTCGGTGTCTAAAGGGTCTCTGTTCAATTACTGTAGCTGTTCTATCTGTTCATTTTCTAGGAGGAAATGTGAGGAATTTAACACATTTGTATCCCCCCTCCTGTACTTTCAAAACAGACACAGACACAAACACATGTTCTTCTCACTGTTGAGTGCAGTGAACTATTCCTCATGATTTGTAGTTTTCATCTATGCAAATCTATTTGTAATTCGATGCATAGGTGTCTTTTCAGTGATTCAGGGACAGGTGCCAGTGGCAAACATTCACCATGTGACACCTGCGGTCTCAGCTAAAGTGCAACAAAGTGACACTTGGCCTTCTTGTTTGTTCCAGCTGTCCTACTTTACAGGAGGGTCCTTTACACAGCCCACAGTCATTTCCTGCCATGTTCCCTGCCCCGTGTCTTTTTTCTTGTTAACGTCCCTGTTTAAAATGGCACTTTGCGCAAAGTGTCAAGGCGCTGTTTCTAAGCATAAGAAGCTGTGATGTGGCTTCCCGAGAAAGCACATTTGTTAGACAAGCTAGGCTCGGGCCTGAGTTCCTGGTCCTAGTCCAGTGTTAATCGATCAAGATGTCTTTGAACCAGAATGCACAGAAGGCTGTGCACGGATTGGTCAGTGTCTCTCCATGATCAGCGTTCAGTCCTCCTGAACTCAGTGGCTGAGGCCACTTAACAGTACATAACGGCAACAGACAGCAAGGATGGGTACATAAAAATCATCTTATGCAGCTGAGCACAGTGACAGCTATTCTGGGAGGTTGAGGCAGGAGGATCACTCACACCTAAGAGCTCACGTCCAGCCTGGTCAACCCAGGAAGACCCCATGTCAAAAGAAACAAAATTTCTGGGCTAATATTCCACCAGGGATGTAGTCTTACTTCTACAGAGTTAGGACTTATTCATTGCTCACAATAAGTCCTGTTTCTGGGCTTCTCACTAGGTTACTGGCTCTTGCTCTCTTTTCAGGGAAGGCTCCAGGCTGACTCTGAAATTCATTCCTGAAATGAATCCCTTGGCCTAAATGGTGCCCTGACTTCGAACAACATTGCTGCCCTTGGGAATTACAAATTCTACTTCCTTCTTACATTGAATTTTACTCTACAGAAATTTTACCCTTATATTTTATTTGCCTTTTTCTTTTTTTGGTACCAGGGATCGAACTTGGGCGCTTGCGCTTGCAAGGCAGGTGGTGGAACCACTGAGCCAAATCCCTGGCCTTTTATTTGCTTTTTTCCCCACCATATGCTGGGAGAATTTTTCCTTATTTTAAATAACTTCTCCCTCGAGAGTAGAAGCACCAGGATAATTAGTCTTTTTGTCTATCCTAACCCATTGTATTCCCAGTGGTGCACTACCTGCTTCCATGCTGACGTTAATAAATACTTCCAGAATAAATATCAACCCATGAATACATTATTCAGCCATTCACCATGATTCACATGAATCCTACAAAGAAAATATAGTTTATAAAATACATAAAATGAGAGACGGGGGGTGTGGTCCAGCAGTTGAGTGCATGTGTAGCATGGCAGACACCCTGAGTTCAATCCCCAGCACCACAAAACTAAATCAAGAAATAAGGCAGGTGTGGTGTCACATGCCTGTAGGCCCAGCGTTCTGGGAGGCTGAAGCAGGAGGATCGCCCAGGCGCCTGGGCAACTTAGGGATTTGGTGAGACCATATCTCAACAACAACAAAAAAATTACACAAATAAATAAATTATAAGAGGGTACATCACACACTAAAATTACATAAAAATATGTGTAGGTCTCGAGCCAGGAAAATACATGTGAATAGTAACAAGTTCTACTTTCCATTTCTTGTGTTCTTTGTTTAAAGTTTCCCACCAGTATTAAACATTTTGAGAAGAAAACAGTGCATTTACCTTAACTTGGGCCTTGTTACAAATTAGTTTAAACTACCTGAGGGCAGCTAGTATGGGGTTTTGTTTGTTTCTGGAGTTCTTTTGGGAGGGTGGCTTTTTTGATTTGGTTTTCTTTTCTTTTTTGGCCAGTACTGTGTCGCCAGCACCTAGCACTGATATTTGTCCTTCTGTTGGGCCACAGGCTGTATGGACGGCACATAAGCATTAAATATTTGTGAAGAACAAATTTGTTTAATGACTTTACCCACATGGAGTTCTTTAGGTTTTAATTTATATTGGTCTTTTCTTCCCCCCCCCATTTTTTTTTTTTTTTTTTTTTTTTTTTTTTTTTTTTTTTTTTTTTTTTTTTTTTTTTTTT
>NW_022900924.1:52133431-52148351 GCF_012274545.1 Fukomys damarensis | reverse complement strand
TATTGGTCTTTTCTTCCCCCCCCCATTTTTTTTTTTTTTTTTGCTTGTTTCTTGTTTTTCTGTTGTTTTGTTTTGTTTTGTTTAGACTGTACCTTGCCGTAATCCAGGTCATCCTCGCACTGGCTACGTGGCCCAGACTTTCTTCAAATTCTCAGTCCTCCTGCCTCAGCCTCCCAAGTGCTGGGATTACAGGTGTCCTGGCCTTTCTAACGCAATCCACTTTTGCATAGCTTCTGAAAGCAAACCTCTTTTGGGTGTTTTATGGCAAAGTCAAAGTTGCTCAGAGAGTAAGCCTTAAGAGTACAACCAAGGAACCACAGAACATGCTGAACAGGTTTTAAAGCTTAACCTCTTCTACTAGAGTTCATGGAAAGAAGGAGAAATTTCCACTTCCTTTCAGACTGTTGTGAAGGACCATTTCCTGTTCACAGATGGAGAATTACAACTGGGTGGGTGAGGTCAGGCAACACCCTTTTAGGAGGAATTTGGATTCTATGTAGAGCAGCAGGGTGGCCTTCTCTCTTTGGTATGTGAGGGGCAGGCAGGGTCTCGCTATGTAGCCCAGGCTGGCCACGAACTCCTGCCTCAGCCTCCAAATGCGGGGCTCTAGCTGTGTGGCATCAAGCCCAGCTCCTTTCTGTCTTTCTTTCTTTCTCTCTTTCCTTCTTTCTTTTCTTTTCTTTCTTTTTTTTGGGGGGGGAGGATTGGGGGGTGTGCCAAGGGTCGAATCCTCTTTTTCTTAAAACAAAACAGGGCCGGGGCTGGAGATTTAGCTCAGTGGCACAGCGCCTGCCTGAGTTTGATCCCTAGTACCAAAAATAACAAAAACCAAAAGCCCAGGGCTGGCCTCTCCCTCAGTGGTAGAGCGCTTGCATGGCATGTGCAAGACCATGGGTTCAGTCCCTAGTACTAGGGAAAAAATCTTAGCAACTTTGATGACACTGCGTAGAGATACTAGTACTTACCCCATGGAGTTATTAAATGAAATAATGTAAGTAAATCACTTAGCATGCAATTTTTATAAATAACAGGTGGTTGCTGAATATTCCTTTCCTTCTCCCACTTTAGTGTCTTAACTAAGGATACCTAAAGGTCTAGCCCATTTCACAGGTGACAGGTGCTCTCTGCTCAGAGCACTGGACTAGGAATCTGAGACTTAGGTTTGGTTCTGGCTGCTATGAAGATTAAGAGAAATGGTCTGCCAGGCATGGCAGCGCACGACAGTAATCCCAGCACTCAGGAGGCTGAGGCAGGAGGATTGCCTGGACAATTGTGAGACCCTGTCTAAAAAAAAGAAAGAAAGAAAATAAAGAGTGTAGCTCAGTGGGCTTAGCCTACTGTATACAGGGCCCTCGTTTCATTTCACGGCGTGGCAAACCAGAAAAAGAATCCTGTGTCCGGTTGGTTGTGCACACTGTAGCTCGAGCTACTCAAGAAGCTGAGTGAGGAGGACTGCTTTGAGCCTAGGAGTTGAGGGCCAACCCTGGCAACATCGTGACTGTGCTTCAAAAAGACAAAAGGTTCCTGTAATTTCACAATTTCATGGCAAGGCCGGCCTGACAGAGGAGATGAGGAAGGCGGAAGGGTCCCTTTTTCTGTCGGAATAGAAGCAGGCTCCCAGTTTTCCAATTGCTATTCTTCCCCCTGTAGGCAGGGGTTGCTAAACCTCCATTCTCTACCACTGTGGGCTAAATAAAGCCCCCCGCCTTGGTCAGTCTGTTCCTGTGCAAGATTAGCCAGTCCTGCCCTTCAACATGACTGCGCAGAGCTGCCATTCTGTTTTGTCATTGCCAGAGAAAAACGGGCTGAGATAAACAGGCTGAGGCAGGAGGAGGGCATATCTGAGGCCAGCCTGGGCAATTTAGGGAGAGCTTGTCTCCAAATTTAAAAAAAAAGAGGGTTGAGGTGACAGCTCAGTGATATTGGATCCTGGGTTCAATCCCCAGTACTGGGCATGAGTCTCCTGGCCACACACAAAGAGGTATTTATGAAACGAGAAGCCAAAATCAAGGAAGAAATAATGCTCTGATTCGGCCCTCTGAGTGTGAGTGTGGGGAGAATGGATGACTCAGTAGTCAATTGAAGGTGGTGGGGCTGATTGGCTCGTGGGGGACAAGGAAGGTGTCAGTTTACCTCAGCCCCATGGGAGACCTTCCGCCCCCACAGTCCTCCCATCCCAAGTAGCTGGCATGAAACCCACTGGACTTGACCCTGGTCCAGTCAGGTAGTCAAGCAGGCGTGGCCTTGCCTCGGCTTCTTTCTTATTTCAAGTTTTGGGCTCAAGCTACTGTTTCTGCACTCCCAAGAGAGACACGGATGTGCACTAATGACTTCTTTAGAGAAGTGGCCCAGGGTCAGGCTTAAAAACTCAGTGATGCTGCCTGAAAGTATTTATTAAGATTTCGATCAAGATCAAGGGAAAGGGGCCAGGGATGCAGTTTAGCGGTGCCGCACCTGCCTGGCAAGCGCAAGGTCCTGAGTTCAACCTGGTACCAGGAACAACAACAAAACAAAAGATCAAGGGAAAGCTGGGCTGGTGGTGCACACCTGTAATCCCAGCATTCAGGAGGCTGAGGCAGGAGGATCACCAGGAGTTCGAGGCCAGCCTCGGCTACATAGTGAGTTCAAGGCCAGCCTGGACTACTACTGAAACCCTATCTTTAAAAAAAAAAAATCAAGGGAGACATTTTTAAATATGCTGCATACTCTGGAACCGACATTAGTAGCAGGGATATAAACCAAAATGGTTCTAGTAAACAAAATCTGTGAAATAAAAGTCTAAAGAAATTTTATATTTTTAGGCCCAAAACGTCTCCTTGGAGGTATCAGAAAGTGAGTTGAGCACCTATTTATTTATTTACTTGGTCTGGTGCTAGGGCTTGAACCCTAGGGCCTTATGCAATGCTAGAAGCACTCTACTGCTAAGAGACAAGCCCAGACCCAAAATCCTATTCAACATTTTAAATCGGAAAAGTAATTCAATTTGGATTTTTTGTTTTGTTTTGGCCTGAAAAGCTGAGCCACACCCCCACATTCAACTTCACACCCACTCACTCTCCTCTGCCTCCTTGTAAGACAAAGGTGCCTCAGACACGCAAACGCGTAGTTATAATTGAGGGGATTTTTGATATCTGAGGAAATAATTCTCTCTGTTTGGGGCTTGACCAGGTCCCTCATCCACAGTTTCAGCTACTCGTGTTTAGCCGTGGTCCAAAAAATACAGTGAGACGTTCTGAGAGGCCATATTCATCTAACTTTTGTTATAATATATTGCTATGATTATTCTGTTTTGTAACTGTGGTTAATCTCTTGCTGCACCTAATCTGTAAGTTAAACTTTATCATAGGCGTGTGTGTGCAGGAAAACATATTGTATACAAGTATACTCATAGGATTTGGTTCTATGCAGGCTTTCAATCAGTCCTGAAAAGACTTGGAACATTATTTCCCCAAGGATAAAGAAAAACTACTATAATCTCTTTTCTCTGAGAAAATAGCTACATAGCTTTACACCATTGTCACAGTCATAGACCATGATACCATAGCAAAGTAACTTTCAAAAATGCTTGGGCAGGGATTTAGTTCAGTGGCACTGCACCTGCCTCACAAGTACAAGGTGCTGATTGGATCCCTGATACCAAAAAAAAAAAAAAAAAAAAAAAAAAAAAAAAAAGCTTAAAATAAACAGCCTTAATTTACAACAATATTCATCAATGTGTCCCTCAGACAACCCATAGATTTAAAAAAAAAAAATAGGCTTGAGGGCCTGTTAAAAATGCAGATCCTAGGGAATTTGTCCCAGAACCCATTTTGATCTTGAAGGGTGGAGAATTTTCTACAACAGCCCCAGGTGATTTTAGCGATACTTCAGACTTTGCAAGGATTGCTTTGTTCCTGGTAAGATCAGGGAAAACATTCCTAAAGTGACTTCCCAAAGACTAGAACGACAAAACAAAGGTCCCAGAACAAGAATCCCATCTTAATGCTTGCCCATTTTTGGACTGCAAGACAAAGAAGAAAGAAATAAAAAGACAAAGCATTTGTGATTAATAATTTTTGCTATCAGCTGGGTATGGTGGTGCTCGCCTGGATCCCAGCACCCAGGAGAATGAGGCGGGAGGATCACTGCAAGTTTGAGCAGAGCCTGGGCTACATAGTGAGTTCAAAGCCAGCCTGAACTACAGTGAAACCCTGTCTCAAAAAAAATTTTTTTAATAAAATAAATTAATAATAACAAGTGAAAAAAATCCCATGTTCAGGGCTGTGTATATACAGAGAAATTTAAATTTAGCTGACTGCTGGCTATAATTTCTTTTTTCTTCTCCTAACTAAAATGTATTGTTATTTATCTCAGTCTACTTAGATTTTATCATGTAGCAGAGTCTGTTTCCTAACGTCACTGAAAAAAGATTTTACTTATCTGAAGACCAGAAGTTAAAAGGCAGATCAAAGAAAATTAGGTTGCCCTTATTCAAGTTTTGCAGAGAGATATACGATAGGATACTGGAAGAAAGTACCCACAGACCATCACCAGGTTTTTGTGTTAGGGTCCTCCCTTAAGACGATAGTAAAATGGGCCAGGGATTTAGCTCAGTGTTGCTGGCAAGCTCAAAGTCCTCGGTACAAAAAACAAAAGATATCTGTGAAGTTATGTCCAATTTTTAAATTTAAAAATGAAAAACAGCATGCACTTTGGCCAGGCACAGTGGTTCATGCCTAAAATCCCAGCTATGCAAAAGGCTGAGGCAGGAGGATCCCAAGTTTGAGATCACTTGAGATATCTATTTAGATCTAGATCTAGGTCTAGATCTTTGGGGATGTAGCTCAGTGTAGAACCCTGGGTTCAATCCCCAGTACCACAACAAAAGAGCATGGGCGTACACTTTAAAATGTTGCTTTCTCAGTTAAAAAATCATAGTTAGAATAATTAACTTATCAAAAACCTCAAAAGCATGTATTAAGGAAACCATATAGATTTGAAATCCTAATATAATTAAAATTTCCATTCTTCTACTTTTTATTCACTCATTTACCTGTATGACTTTAACAAAGTTGTAATTGCAGTTTACAAAGTTGAGTTCTAATTTCCCCTACTTGGTACTATTTTAGAAGTACGTCTGCACATTTCGGCACAGCATCAGAATTATTTTCAAAGCTACTTTTTAACTTTTTTCTTTTTTTGTATCAGGGACTAAACCCACAGCCTTGCTGCTTGCTAGGCAGACGGCGCATTGCTGTTTTCCTGTTAAAGGAGATTTCTTTAGAGTAACTTCTCGGCCATGGCTTTATGAGCTCAAGGGTCATGAACATTTTTGTGGGTCTTAATATATAACATATTCCCTCTTGCCCTTCAAAAATTACACCAATCTCACAGGGCACAGTGGCACACACCTGTGTTGCCAGCTGTTCAGGAGGCTGAAATTTCAAGTACCAGGCCATCCTGGGCAGCTTAGTGAGGCTCTGTCTCAAAATAAAATTTTAAAAAGCACCAGGCTTGGAGCTCAGTGCTTGCCTAGCATGTGTAAGACCTGGGGTTCAATCTTTGGTACCCCAAAACATTATACAAATTTTCATTACCACGAGCTATGTGAAAAAGAATAGGGCCCCTAAAGAGGCTGAGGAGCCTTGAGAGGTTTTGTTTTTTTTTTCCCTTCAGCATTTCACTTTCTTTTTGTGGCCTTACTGTGTATTCGTGTTTTAATTTTGATTTCTTCATTATGATCGATACTTTCCAAATTATCAGTATGCTGATCATTAGTATAAGGAGTTGATGTATATAAAAGTATGGGCATTTACAAGAACAATTTAAATATATGCCCTTAATGTTAATGTATGAAGATATAAAAACCCTCTTTATATTGGCTGGGCATGAAATAAAATTTTTAATTTCCAGATAATAAAGGCTGGGGAGTGTAGATCAGTGGTACAGCATTTGTCTAGCATGTTCTAGGCACTAGATTTGTTTTTTTGTTGTTGGTGGGGTTTTTTTGTTTGTTTGTTTGTTTTTTGAGACAGGGTCTCAGTGTGTAGTTGAGACTGCTCTGGAACTCACTTTGTAGCCCAGGCTGGTCTCCAACTCACAGCAATCCTCCTGCCTCAGCCTCCCCAGAACTGGGATTACAGGTGTGCACCACCACGCCTGGCTCTAGGCACTAGATTTGATCCCAAACTCTACAAAAAAACAAAAGAAAACCTAAAAAAAAAAATTCCATACAGGCATAATGATCCTGTAACTTCACTTCTTGGGAGGCTGAGGCAGGAGGAGGATCAATGTGAGTTTGAGGCCAGCCTGGGCTACACAGTAAGACTCTGTCTCGAGAAACCCAAAATAAATAAAATAAAAAATAAAAATTATAACTAATGTAAATTTAGAATTTCAGATAAGTGATATCAATTCATAGAAGCAAAAAGGCACAGAACTTTTTAACAATGAAAGAAAGTACAACTATCCTAGATGGATCAGCATATTTAACTTTTGTACACAAGAAAAAGTTGATTCAAAGATATTATTATTGAGGGAAAAAAATTTCAAGATGAGAAAGTTCATTTAACCATCCATTTCTTCCTTAAAAATGGCCATGAAAAATGCACTGAAGGACATAGGATGATGAACACCAAACGATAATATTGCTAATTTCTTGCAGTATTTAAGAAAACCTTGCAACAGAGACCCTACCTGACCTCGCCAGGCACGTGAGGCTGATGAGTAGGTATAACTTCTGCATATGGAAGCTGGGGGATGCGTGTCGCCGCCTGTCACCTCGCAGAGCCTTGAGAGTCTCCACTGCGGGCCGCGCTCCTGGGAGCTCTGATAACCGATCCAGAGGTGTGGTAACAACAGGAAGTGCCCGGGAGCAGGCTGCCGTCCCAGCCCGGCCAGGCGGGACTCCTCCTCTTCTCAATGAGAGGTCAGTACTTTCTACTCTACACAGCACTGTGCGTCTTAATATTCTAATTTGCATTTGCAGAATGACGAGTTCAAAATAGTTTCATTCTTTGTGGGCGGTTTATTAGCTGTTTGGCTTGGTGTGTTGAAATCCAGTGTGATTCGAGAGATCTCCCAGCCTCATTCTTATGAATGAAATGACAAATGCAGCTAGTGTTCTTTGGCCTATGTATACAAACCCACTTTTTAAATGTTAATTCATACACTCATTCCTCATAAGGGCAGTCTTTCCATTTTCATTAAGAACATTTCATTAGGTCTGATTACATATCTGCTTTGCAAAATATGTCAAAGCTTCAGGTTAAAGGAATATTTTTTTTTCTTCTATATTATAATCTTTATTTTTCTTTTCTTTTTTTTTTTCTTTTTCTTTTTTTGGAGACAAGGTCTCACTGTGTAGTTCAGGCTGGCCTTGAACTCACTAAGTGGCCCAGGCTGGCCTTGAACTTGAGGTGATCCTCCAGCCTCAGCCTCCCAAGTGCTGGGACTACAGGTGTGTGCCACCACGCCCAGCTAGCCAGTTTCTTTCTGCCTAATAGTTCTTTTATTTTAAAGAACATGTAAATAAATAAGCTTAAATACTGAACCATGCCAGCATCTACCCACCACAATATTTGATGTAACTAAACTTATGCTTTATAGCAACAAGCAGGTGAGGTGGGGAATGTGGACCAAAGACGGATCATTGGCCCAGCATGTGGAGGCCCAGGGTTTGATTCCCTCCAGCAGTGCAAAACAGAAAAAGAAAAAAAAAGAAGCCGTCAACCACCCAGTACCTGAATCCCCTTTCTGGTGGAAGTGCTTGCAACATTGAGACAATTTAGGAATAAATATGCATTTGTGAAAGGATAGGTAGCACTTCTTATATAAGTCTAACGGTTCTTTCTGCATCTGCGCTCCATTCAAATAGCTGGAGAATGCGTCAAGAGAATACAGTACCTTCCAGCAATGCTATCCAAGGAGCCAGTTATCATAGTCACCTGGGGGGCGGGCTGGGAGTTGGGGAGTGAAGTGCAGGAAGAGGGGGTCTGTCTTCTTTTTTGCCCTTTTCATTTTTTATTTTGAGACCATAGTTAAATCACCAAGTTGTCCAGGCTGGGCTCAAATTTGCATCCTCTTACATCAGCCTCCCAGACCTGAGAGGCTTTTAAAAGTTCTGTGTATAAACCAGGCGCAGTAGTACATGCCTATAATCTCAGCACACAGGAGGCTGAGGCAGGAGGATCACTGAGAGCGCAAGGCCAATCTGGGCTTTTAGTGAGTTCAAGGCCAGCCTGAACTACATAGCAAGACCCTATCTCAAACCACTCCCCGCAAAAACAGTTCTGTGTATAGATTTCATACCTCAGACCTTATGAATGTGAAGACTGAGTGGGAATCTTACATCTTCCACTCCCTCGTTGTGTGACCTTATGCAAAACATTTAAATTCTTTACAACTTCGTTTTCTCCTCCGTAAAATGAATATAAGATGTTCACAGATCTAACGTGGGTGTTGAATGGTGGAAAGAGGCATCAGAGCTATCTGTAACCCCGTTCCTACTACCAGGTCACACACCTGTGCCTGTCCCTGCTCCTCCTGTGCTGAGAGTTCCTGTGAGGTTTCAGGAATGGCGGCCTCGGGGGTCAGTCTCGGTGTTCTGGGTCAAAGACTTTAGTGGGCTTTTCAGTCTACTTTTTTTTTTTAATCTCCTGCTTACAGAATTGTAAATAGGAAAATCAAATAGGTGAACTGCCAGCTTTTCTATTTTTCCACTTCTACAAGGCTTATTAATTTGCGAACACCTGCCCTCTGGAACAAATAGCACATTGTTTTCCCACTTCTCTTAGGAAGCTGTGAGGGCATGTGCTACTCCCTGCTGGCTGGGTGTCCTTACCTGATAAATGTTTGTTCAGTTCCTACGCCCCCGGCCTATCAGACAGAGTCAATGTACGTTTTGTTGGAAATACGCCAGTGACACGTCACTATCAGCTTTAGGGTGCCGGACTTCTAGAATCAGTGGGAGAAACTGTCCTTTCTTTTTTTAGATTAGCGATAAATAGAAACTGTTAGAAATCAGGCCAAGCTTTGTGTCACACACCTGTACTCCCAACACTCAAGAGGCTGAGGCAGGAGGATTCTGGGTTTGAGGCCAGCGAGCTCAAAACCAGCCTGGATTACATGGAGAGACCCCATCTCAAAAAACCCTCCCCAGAGGTGGAGGGAGAGGAGAGGAGAAGGGGTCAGCCTGCGAAGGGATAACCGAAGAATCTCTTCTTTCTTCCTTTTGTGGTGCTGGATTGGAACCCAGGGCCTCATGCCGCGGGGCAGGCACTCTGTCCCGAGCTGTCCCCGGGCACAGAGAGCTCTTCCAGCTGGGGACTTCTGTGGGTCACCGCCGTGGCTGCTGTAGGCTCGGACCCAAGCCACTAACTCCAGGCTCATGAGAGCTTAGCGCCCGCGAGGCCTGCGATTGTACCTCTGTGTCTTCGGGTTTGCAGGCCCCGCTGCTGCCGCTGCTTGCGTCAGCTGCTACGTTCAGCGGAAGCTCGTGAGGGTACACAGGGCCTCCTCGTACCATCCTCCCAACTTCTTGTGAGCCAGTGACTATCCCCAAATCAAAGATGTTTATTTCTGTTTGTTTCTGAGACAGTTTCACTGCGGAGCCCAGGCTGGCCTTGAACTCTCCGACCCTCTGCTTCACTTTGAAGAGCATTCATGTAAAGGTATTTTGAGGAAAACCATTTCTTCACCTCCCATCGACTAATCAAGACTTTCTCCGTCCTATGACTGAAACATGATCCGTGCTCACTAATGTCAGAATTTCCCTCATTTCTAATGTGATATTGTGTGATATTCCATACTGTTTTCTTTGGAGCCTAGAAATAACTTGCCACAAGGGTAGGGTAGATAGGGAAGCAAACTTCCAAATGGGTGGACAGGACAAACAGGTCCAAGTGGAACTCACTGGTTGCAAGAGCCAGGAGAGGTGGCTGTGTCCCCACTCTCCCTGGGCTGCACACTGTAACCCTTTGTCTTCCAGACCCTGCCGCCTCTCACTTGTAATTCACATTTAAAAGTCTGTTTCCTCAAGAAGATTAGGGTGACTCCTGTAAACCAAGCAGATGTTTCACGTCCTCATCCTTTTTTTTTGGGTGGGGGTGGGTTACCAGGAATCGAACTCGGGACCTTGTGCTTGCGAGGCAGGTGGTGGAACCACTGAGCTAAATCTTTGGCCCTACTTCTTCATTCTTTCATCAGACATTTCTTGTCCTCCCATTAAAAAACATACAAACTGTCATGATTTTACCTCCCTATAATCCAACCTCCTCAAAAGGGCAAGGCCGAGAGATTGCAAGTTCAAACCCAGCCTGGCAATTTAGCAGTTTAGCCAGATTCCATTTCAAAATAAAAAATAAAAGGTCTGGGTGGGGGATTTAGCTCAGTGATGCTGCCACTTGCCTTGCAAGTGCAAGGTCCCAAGTTTGATCCCCGGTATCAATCCCCCACCCCCCAAAAAAACAAATAACATAAGGGCTGAGGATATAGTTCAGTGTGAAGGCCCTAGGATCAGTCACTAGTACCAGAAAAATAAAAATAAAAAGGGCTGAGGTTGTAGCTCAGTAGTAAAATGCTTTCCTAGCATGCATGGATTCAATCCCCAGTGTCACAAAGATAAAGAAAAAAGGGAAAAAGAAGCAAAATAGAGGGAAAAAGTGGGGGTGGGGAGAAACAGTCATGTTTTCTCTCGAGACAGTCATTACTATCGGGCAATGATGATAACAATTGTATTATGAGATGTGGACATAAATTCTACAGGAGAACAGAATGGGAAGTAGTAAGATTTTGGGTCTCAGCAGCAGGAGGCATTGGAAAAGCTTTACAGAAAGGTCCTTTGAACTGGGTTCCAAAGCTCACATAGGCATTTGTGAGGAGGAGGAGGGCGGCTTTGCAGGCAGGGACCACCGTGGGGGCGTGGCCTGAGCACTGGGGTGGAGATGATGGAGAGATTTGAAGACTGACTCCATGCTTAGCAGATTGGGTTTTACCTTTAAGGTAGTAGGAACCTGGCTATTTTCTTAACTTTGGGGCACACCTGTAATCCCAGTGCTCTGGAGGCTGAGACAGGAGGATCATGGTCAGTTTAAGGCCAGCCTAGACTACATAGCAAGATGCTGTCTCAAAAGAGCAAAAGAAAAAAAAAATACAAATAGAACTGAGGATACTGTTCAGTGGCCATGATTGCCTAGGATGAATGAAGCTCTGGGGATTATACATACATACATACACACACACACACACACACACATATACACACACACACGTTACAGCTTATATATATTTATATGTTAACATTATTGATTATTTGCCAATAAAATTCCTTCTTTGGTAACTTGTTACCAAACAAGAAGAAAAATATCTGCCTACTGATTTTCTGGCTCAAGAAGTGCTTTTTATGTGAGGTGTGGAAATTTTAGCTACTGGGGAGGCTGAGGCAAGAGGATTGCTTGTGCCACGTAGTTCCAGATCAGCCTGGTAATACAGGAAACTATCCATCTCAATTAAAAAAATATTTTTCATGGTTTAGACTAGAGCTACTTTATTTATTTCTGAGACACTGTGTCACTAATTTAGGCTGGCCTTGGACTCACACTATGTAGCCCAAACTGGTCTCCAACTTGTGATTCTCCTGCCTCAGCCACCCAAGTGCTGGGATTACAGGCATGCACCACCATGCCTGGTGCTACTTTGTTTTAGAAATCATTCTTTCCTTATAAAAATCTCACATCCAGGGCCGGGGATTTAGCTCAGTGGTGATGGCACCTGCCTTGCAAGCACAAGGTCCTGAGTTAGATCCTGAGTACAAAAAAACAAAACAAAAAATCGCACATGAAGTCCTTCACTAACTGCTTGTTTTCAGAGCCCTGCACAAAAATTTCAAGAATTGATACAACAAGACAAGACAGGCAAACTATGTTTTCTTATTAAAAGTTCTTTTAAAAAGAGAATGAACAGGGCCAGGGATTTAGCTGAGTGTTGCTGCTGCCTGCCTTGCAAGCACAAGGTACTGAGTTTATCCCCGGTACCAAAAAAAGAGAATAAACAAAAATTTGAAGAAAATGTTCAATATTTAAATAATTGTTCAATGGTATCATGTACTTTAAATTTATTTCATTTACTTACTTATTTATTTATTATTTGAGATTAGTCTTGACTAATCTCAAACTTGCAATCCTCCTGTCTCAGCCTCCTGAGTGCTGGGATTATTACACATCTGACTCTTAATTGGATCATAAACAGTCATTTAAAAATATTGTTGCTACAGTCACATTTTTGTTGTCATTTTTATAAGCTTTGGTCATGAGAATCTGGACTCTTCATTAGATGATCCTCATGTACAACTTTCCCTGTGAGGAGACCCTGTTTTCTGGAAGGCCCAGTCTTGTGGCTTCTGACTTGGGCCCCTCTTTTGGAACCAGCATGGACTACTTGAAGCGTTCAGGTTGTTGCAGTCAGTAGGGCATTACTTTTTTGGGTAGTGCCTCTTTCTTCTGGCTATGCCCCTTAGAGTCATCCAAAGCTAATTTGAGGGTTGCCCCAGGACTTCTATTTTAAGTTAGACCACTCTGAACAAACCTCCCAAGTTTGGTGGAATCCAAACATTTTTAGTGAAAAAGACAAACTTAATTTATAAATTGACTTCATAACCCGCGAGTGCTAGAGGTAGAGACAGAGGGGTAGTTCCCTTATGTTGGGAGCTCGTCAGAGTTGTTGAGAAAAGAGGTGGGGTAGCCTTGTGGGGATGAGCGTCCCTTCGGGAGACAGTGGGCAAGGGCACAGATGCTGGCTGCAAGTAGCCAGTTATACTTGTGATGTGGTTTCTATCCAGACGTCCCCCAGAGCCTCCTGTGTTGAGGTAGGGCTTGGGGCGCGTGGTTGGATGATAAGGGGCTACAGCTAGCTTGGTGTTGGAAGGTGGGACTGGCAGAAGAGGCGGGTCACGGGGGGCATGGCCTGGGTCTATCTCCCTACCTGCTCTGTTCCCTGGATGTGCTGCTGTGAGTAGCTCTCTTCCCCCATGCCCTTCTGCCATGCCACCCTGCCTTGGAGTCAGCCAATTCTGAGCTAAAATCTCTACGAACCCTTAGAGAACCTCTTTCTTTAAGTTGTACGCATAGGGTATTTTGTCCCAGCATTAAGGAAAGTAACTAAGACAACGGGTCAGCTTTCTGTTGCTGACACCCACTACTTAAGGGTGGAGAGGTTTATTCTGGCTTATGATTTCAGATGGGTTAGTCCACGGTTAGTTGGCTCCAAGTTAGTTGCCTCATGGCAGAGGGTGTGGTGAAGGAAAGCTGCCTACCTCATGCTGCCAGGAAGGAGTGAAAAGAAAGAACCCTGGAGGAAGGGGCCAGGGACCAGATGTAGTATGATCTTCTTTGATCTGTCTGATAGTACCTGTGGCCTTATTGTGCCAAAGTGAGTGTATTACAAAACCTGTTCATGTTGATTGTAAAGGGCTCAGCCTGCCTCCTGGCTAGCTCAGCACTGGCCCTACCTAAGCCTGTTTGTCAGCCTATAAAATGGGGCTAATAAAACCTTTCAGATCTGTGGGCTGATTAAATGTCTTCATGGTGGCAAAGGACCTTTGCAATGTGCCAGCAAGCATTTAATTAGTTTCTCTTCCCCTTCCTTCCTTCTCAGACCTTCTGTATCCTTTAATTTGCCCCTTCATTACTCCACATTTTCCACAGGTCGGCTCCTTCCCAATTCTCCTTTTTTGCTAGGTAAGATCTTTTCATGTGAAGAAGAAATTGGGGGACAGGAAGGTGTAGCTTGGTGGTAGAGCACTTGCTTAGCATTTGTGAAGCCCTGGGCTGGTTTCCTAGCACCTCCTAAATAAATATATAAATAGAGCTTGGAGTTCAGACACAGGACTGTTTCCTGGGAGATTATATGTGAATAAGCAAGACAGTCATCACTGCGTATCTCTCCTCAAACTTCCTTAGCCTATTTTGCCTCTCTTTCCCCTAGAAGTCCCAGTCCCCTTCCCTTTGCTTTTTCAGCTTCAAACCTGAGGCTCTTGTTTTGAATATAGCTTCCTTGCTTTTGCATATTAGTAAATTTGTCACATCTTTCCTGGTTGTCCATTGGACGTCATTACCTAAACTGAAACCATCAAGCCTCAAAAGAGTCCATTAAAAATTTCTGTACACAACTGTCAGTAACCGTGTGGTGTCGGCTGTGCTTTGGGAACTTAAGGAGGCACCTGTGTCACACTTAGGATTGGTGTCCACCCTCTAAGGTCTGCCGTGCGCCTCTCGGGCTTGCAGCAGAATCCTGTCAATCACGGTCTAAGAGTAAGCGCAGTCCGGGAAACAAATTAGGACATGAAAACCTCTGAGGATTCCCGGGATCATTTACGGGAGGCGAGTTGATTACAGTGTGGTTCTCCTTCCGCGATACTGCACTTTGCACAGGGCTTTTATCACAGCAGCCAACAATTCTGTACGGTAGTTTTCAATTGTCCACGTCCGCATCTCTCCCAGTGGACTGACCTCCAGGGCGTGGGCTGGAGCTGGTATACATTTGCCGGCTCAAACTCCAACAGTGCCAGGAAATAGCTTCGTGATCTTAGGCAAACTACTGTGTCATTCGACGTTCCCGGTTTGTAAAAAGGACAACATCCCACTCGCATTCGGTTTGGGGGCGAAATGGAGACTATTTAAAGGGAGCCTAAGACCGTAAACGTGCCAATTAACCTGGCCTACTTTCACCGCGCACACTCAGCAACCGAACACCAACTGGCCTCCGGGTTCTGGGAAGTCTCTTCCAGAGCCTAGCAACCGCACACGTGATCTGTGGGCCTTATCTCAGACAGACTCAGGACTGGCCGAAGGGCAAACCCCGCCCACACCCCTCCAATTCTCTTTTGCGGTTGGCTCCGGACCGCGAGTGGGCTTTCTTGTTGCTAGGCTCGCGCGGGGGGGGGGGG
>NW_022900924.1:52131728-52132963 GCF_012274545.1 Fukomys damarensis | reverse complement strand
GTCGCGTTCCCGGCGCTCCGAGCTGGTTGCATCGTCGTATTTTACTGCTCTCGTGCTGCTGCGCGGCGGCTCGGTGTTTTCGCAGCGCCCTCCCACCCCCGCCAGGTGTCATTTGCGGACGGCTGAGCGCAGTTGAGGGAAGTGACATTCGGAGCTTTGCCCAGAGTCGCTCTGACTGCGAGCACTGTTCGCTTAGCACCGAGTAACAGCAGCTGTCTTGTTCTAAAACAGCTGTCAAACAGTGTGTGTTTGGGGACGGAAGTAGGAGGGGCCTGGTGGTGTGCTTCAGAATTACTTAATGAGGAAAAAAATATATTAGGTACCACCCTCCTGAAAAAAATCACCGGTGTGAACTCTACAATTCCGTTAAAATTTGGGGGAACTACAAATTGCTCTTGCTTGGCGTCTGCTACCTCGTTTTTCACATTTTATGGTATACCACGCCCCCTTGCCTAAGAATTAATCCAGAAAATAAAATACCATACAAATTCTGTACACCTCCTAATTTGGGGTAATCTAGTTTTTTTTCGGTTTTTTTGTGGTGTTAGGCCAGCTTCGTTGGGCCCAATACTACTGAGCCACACCCCCTGACCTAATTCTTTTCCCTTTTCTTTTTTCTCTTGCCTTCCTCTTCCCTTCCCACTCCCTTCTCTTCCTTCTTCTTATTTAGTTTTTGAGAGCAGGACTTACTAAGTTGTCCAGGTTCAAGCCCTCTTTCTCCCTTGGCCTCCCAAGTAGCTGGGACTACAGGACCTGGCTGATTTCGTTTTTTAAGCCTCAGGTCAAGGGAGATAGGCCGAAGGTTGGTATCAGGGAGCCTGAGAGGACAAAAATGACTAATAAACTGAGTCTGGGGTGTAGGTCACCGATGACATTAACTGTTGACTGCATTGTATGCATTCTGGAGGCACTTAGTTGGATCCTCCTTTCTGTCTTTCAGTAAGGTTGCTGTCAGGATCATTTGAGAACATGTTATAAAGTGCTAAACTGATGCTTAATATACATGATGACCCTTTTTAGGGTTTGGTGCATGAGAAGCCCTTGGTACATATTTATTGCTAATTCATTCTCTTTAAGCCCCCCCCCTTACTGAACCCAGGGCCTTTGCATTGAGCTATATCCCCAGCCTTTAAAAACATTTTTTGTTTTGTTTTGTTTTGACACAGGGCCCTGCTAAGTCACTAAACTGTCTGGGCTGGGCTTGAACTTTTTTTTTTTTTTTTTTTTTTTTTTTT
>NW_022900924.1:52086368-52131576 GCF_012274545.1 Fukomys damarensis | reverse complement strand
GGGTGTTATGTTTTTTTTTTTTTTTTTTTTTTTTTTTTTGTACTGGGGTTCAAATTTGGAACCTTGCACTAGCGAAGCAGGCGGCAGAACCACTGAGCTAAATCCCTGGCCCTGGGCTTGAACTTGTGATCCTCATTCCTCAGCCTCCCAGAGTGCTGGGATCACAGACCTGTGCCACCCACCCTATTCCTTATTCTCTTTTTGGTGTTAGTTCTAATCAGAGGAATAAGGGTTTGGTGATCATCTAAAATAACTCTTACTGCTTGGGACTATACCTCAGTGGCAGGGCTCTTGCCTTACAATGTATGAGGCCCCGGAATAGAACCTAGCACTTCAATAAAATAAAATAACCCTTTGTGTAAGCCAATTTTCAGTCAAAATGAAGCGCAGAAGTCTTGATGGAGTATGTAAATTTATAATCCAGGTGGGTGTGGTGGCAGCACAGGAAGCTGAGGGAGGAGGATTTCAAGTTTGATGTCAGCCTGAGCAGCATACCAAACTCAAGGCTATTGTAGGCAACACAGCAAGGCCTTGTCTCAAAAAACAAAAGCAGTTTAAAGTTATAATGTCTCAGAGCTGGGGAGTTGGCTCAGTGGTTCCACCACCTGCCTGGTAAGTGCAAGGGCCTGAGTTCCATCCCAGGTACCCTCCACCAAAGAAAGTTACAGTCTCTCTTGGTATCTCATTCCATCCATTTTTCGTAAATACAGTTAATCTCGGATTCAGAGGAGTGAATACAGGCATACCATGTGTCTCTAACTATCTTTACACAGGGGTCTAAAAACTTCCTGGATCCCAAATTCTTTATCATTGAAAAGTCCCAGGATCACAATGCAGTTAATGATAACACCTTTTTCTAGCTAAGAACTGTCTTTTCCTGCTGCTTACATTGTTACCTGAACTGAAAGATGACTTTCTCTGCAGATCATCTTTCAGAAGGAAATTGTTTAGTTTTGTATTTTTGAATTTTAACCAGGTTACAGATTTTTATACAGTAGGGATTTTTGGGTCTCTCCCAGATAGTTGAAACCATAATGTTAAATCCTTAGATGCGAAAGGCTTACATAGAATAGCATTTATTCTCTTTTAAAACGTCTGTTAGATCACATTCTGTAACAAAGTGAATAGAAAAGGGTTATGCTGGATGATGTGAATAGGAGGGTTTGTTTGTTTTGGTGCAGGAGATTGAACCCAGGACCTTGTCTGTGCTAAGCATACATTCTACAACTGAGCTGCATTCATAGTCTTGAATACTTTTTTATTTATAGAAGTGCATGTATGTACATATTATATACACATATACTTATACCCCTCTCTTTTCAGCTCCGTGTTTTCTACAGTGGACACTGATGAAATACCAGCTAAAAGACCAAGATTAGGTACTACCTATCAATTTTTAAAATTAGTTTGTTAAAAATATATGTGGAATGAAATTCAACAGGGAAAAAGTATATGGAGCAACAAGTCTCTCTTCTGTCTCTTCCTCCTCCATTGTTGTTCCCAGAAATAATCATGGTTACTAGGTATAAAAAGGCTTTGTATTGTGTGTGCATTTCAAAGTTCTAAATCCACTATAAAAAAAGATGCTTTTTCAATTTTGAGGAGGAAACATTGTAAAAACTGCTTCACACTGAGTGATGAATTTCAAATGGCTGAGTGAACCAATCTAATTTATCATCACGGACCTTTTACTTACCTATAACTGAAGAGTTGGAAGAGAATAAAACTAGATTAAAGGGAAAAGGCACTGTGGAATTCTGTATCTCTCTTTCAGCAGTGACTAGGAATTCATGTCTACTCCAGATGTGATAGTTGAGGGTGGACCTATGTTAATATTTCATTTAAATCCAGTGAGTACTTACCCAACATGTTTTGATGCTAAACAGTACGTTAGGTTCTGTAAGAAACACAGCAGTGGATAAAACAGGGTCTCATTATTTAAGGGCCTCTGTGATTGTGTGGTAACGAATATGAAATAAGCACTAAATAATGACACACGGAACCAAAAAAGGCAGAGTAGCAGGGTGATTTAAAACTGATTGAGGGTCTTAGTAAAAAAAAAATTTTTTTTAGGCAGGGTCTCACAGTGCAGTTCAGGCTGGCCTCAAACTCACGGCGATCCTCCAGTCCTCTCTCCTGCCTCAGCCTACCAAGTGCTAGGACTACAGGGATGTGCCACAACACCTGGCTGTTAAGATTTTTCTGACAGGCAAACTGTAAAAGAATCTAATAAGCCAAGATAGCAAATATAATACTTCTTAGTGAGTTTATAAAATTCCATAGCATGCTGACCAGTAGAATCTCCTGTGATGATGGCCATCAAGCATTTGAAATGTGGTTAATTTGATTTTTTTTTTTTTTTTTTTTTTTTTTGGTACTGGGGATCAAACTTGGGTCCTTGTGCTTGCAGAGCAGACAGTGGAACCACTGAGCTAAATCCCCGGCCCTGAAATTTTCATTTTAATTAATTGAATAAAATTAGTAGGTAACCACATACGGCTGCCTACTACTCTCTTGGGCAGTACGGCTCTTGGTTGCTTTTGAGAGGGAAAAAAACGCTAGATTAAAAGGAAAGAAAGGATTTCAGAGTGGCATACTCATGATTTTTACAGGTGAAAGGAATTTTAAGAGAGCAACGTAGTCTGGTCTCAGGAAAATAAGGTCATCCTTTCTCGTATAGTGAGGCAGGCCTGCCTTCTTCCCCCTTTAAAAAAATCAGCAAGATCTTTTGACATAATCTCAAGGCACACCCAGTTTTAAACAAAATTCATAGGGAAATAAAATATTACAATAGTTCTTGTGGTTCCTGTTTACCATGCCATCAGGAGCACCCTTACCCTCTATGCTGGATGGCGGCTGTGGTTTAGTCATCTGCCCCCATACTCTTCCTCACTTAGAAAGCAAGCAGAATAAAGTGACATCCCTCAACACTGCTACAGGGATAACTTGGAGATCTTTTTAATACTGAAAACAGAAAGCAATTTATCTACAGGCTTTGGTACTTTTAACTTATCAAGCAGCAAATTATTTCAAGCTGTATTCTGCTTTACCTGGCCCTCACATTGACCCATTTGCTTAAGATATTTGGGTATCTTTCTGAGAAGTATTTATTTTATATATTCTAGAGCTCTTACTGCTTAAAGCCAACATTTTGGGTAATGTTTCTGTGAAGCAATAACTAGTGCCTTAGAACACTGTTAATTATGACGTAGAAGATTACAAAAAAACATAGATGTGTGGGAAGTGAGAAAAAGGTAGTATTGTAAGAGGACAAATCCAGAGTTTACTGAAATGTACCCTTCCTCCCTGCTTGCTTGCTCGTTTTGTAATCTCTGTTCTTGGTGGCATGCAGAGGTAAGTCTGAGGTCTTCTAACATCCAGTCCCAGTAGAGGGCTGAGAGCTGTGTATATAGTTTATACTCCACCTAAATAGGATATAAAAGGGCTTAGTAAATAGTTGTTAAAGGCAACTCTGTTCTTACCTACCTGAGAAATAAGGACAAAGCAGCAAGTAAATGACGGAGCTTCCTTGCTTCTGTAATACCCACTGGTACATGTCCCTTGTTTAGTTATACCCTCTTCTCTGGTAAAAATGTGTTTTGTGTACTCTGGGACACTCACTGCTTAAGCACTGCCATTGCAACTCTTCTGATTCATTGCGAATCACTGTGTCATTGGCTAAGGTGACGGCTTCATGTTTTTGTAGCGTCTCAGATATTCATTAAAAAAACAAAAATCATAGGATTGGAATTCTAGTTATTCAGTTGTACAAAAATGTTTTTGTAGATTTTTTTAATTTCAGTGTTTGAAATAGGTCTTTTGTTGTTGTTGTTGTTCCAGGGATCGAACTCGGGTCCTTGTGCTTGTGAGGCAGGCACCGGAACCACTGAGCTAAACCCCTGGCCCTGAACTAGATCTTTTAATAAAAATTAAGGGAGGTTCTCTCCAAGATATAATCTGTCTTTTTTCCATGAGAAGTTGATTACTTATACTTTGTTGGTACTTTCTAGATTGCTTTATTCACCAAGTGAAAAACCATCTGTACAATGCTGCCAGCTTGTTCGGATTCTCATTCCAGCTGACCGCGAAGCCCATGGTGACTTCTGCTTGTAATGGGACACGGAATGTGGCCCCTTCGGGAGAGGTCAGTGGGGTGGGGCTCCACTGGGGTTACTGATGTTTTTGTTTTATTCGTTGCTGGAAATTGAACTCAGGACCTTGTGCGTACTCAGCAGGAGTTCTGTCACTGAATTACACCTCGCCCCAGAGGCTGCTGATGTTTGTACTTAATGATTAAAGTTAAATTTTAGAAATACTCTATTTGGGGGAATGAATGTATTAGAATGTATTCTTTCCAGAAATGTTTGTGTCTTTATTACTAAGGTCAACAAATTAAAGATTAAAATTTAAACATTCAAAAAGTATTTGTAAAGAATATTAACTGAGCATGGTGGTGTACACCTGTAATCCCAGCACTCAGGAGGCTGAGGCAGGAGAATCACTGTGAGTTTCAAACCAGCGTGGGCTACATAGCAAGTTCAAAGACAGCCGGAACTGCCTAGTGAAATGTTGTCTCAGAAAACAGAGACAAAAGCAAAAACAAAAGAGTATCATTGCTTCTGATTTTCTTAAGTATATTTGCAGATCCCGAAATTGTCATTTTTTATATATCATTTTATAAATCTTGGTAATCAGAAATAATTGCTAATAGGGATCTTTTTAAATGATAAACTTATTTCTTTTTCTTTTCTTTTTTTTTGAGACAGGGTCTCACTATGTAGTTGAGACTGACCTGGAACTCACTACGTAGCCCAGGCTGGTCTCAAACTCAACAGCAATCCTCCTGCCTCAGCCTCCGAGTGCTGGGATTACAGGAGTGTGCCACCATGCCTGGCTTGATAAACTTATTTCAATTGTAAAATTTAGATGTTACAGAGGTGATTCTGTTTGGTTTTAAGGTATTTTCGAACTCTTCATCTTGTGAACTGACAGGTTCTGGATCCAGGAACAACATGCTGAAACTGGGTGAGGTGATCAGAAATATTTGTGCTCCCTTGTATTCCCTTCTGCCCATTTTCCCCTGAGTTTTGAGAATGTGAAAGGAAATCTCTGAGTTAGGTTGGGATAAGAATAAAGATGTATTTTCTCTGCCATTCTGAGAAGCAGATATAGGTTGAGTAAGTATCATTATCTGAAGTGCTTGGGACCAGAAATATTTCAGGTTTTGGAGTTTTTAGATTTTGGAATATTTGCATGAATTTTACTACTGGTTGAAAAAATCCAAAATCTGAAAACTGCAGTCAGAAACTTTTTGAGCACCAATAATTAGAGATTTTCGGATGAGGATCTCAGCTTGGACCTTCCTTCAGAATTACTGTATGAATTTACTGTTGTGTTTTCTGTTTGCTTCTCAGCATCCTTTTTGTGACTCAGATCAAGCCTCAGTCATTAGAAAAATATTTCCCAAGAGTTTACTCTGTGCCAGGTGCTGTGCTAAGTTACTATCAGTTATTAATAACCAAATAATGAAACCTGTCCTTGCCTTTGGGGAGCTCATCATGGGCTTGGTGAGCAGTGTTAGGTTCCCATTTCCTGCTCTTGTATGGATTAAGGACTTTTCCATACTGTCATTAGATCCTGCAGTAAATTTGCAATTAGTTTTAGACCATACAGAATGATATGTTGGGGAAAAGTAGGGAGAAGCCAGAGTTCTGAGAAATGGCTGTGTGTCTGCTATATAGTGAGGCTTGTAGAGTTCTAGAGGAAGGCAAAGAAATTAGGAGAACTTAGCTGTGTACTATCTTTCTCTTGCTAAGACAAAATACCTGTCACCCACAGTTTAAGGAGGTGAGGTTTATTTTGGCTCACAATTTCAGAGGGTACAGTCCATGGTTGGCTGGCTGTGAGACAGAAATGGCATGACAGAAGGGCCTGGTGGAAGAAAGCTGCCCAACTCAGCAGGCAAGAAGCAGAGAAAGATAAGAACCAGAGCCAGAAATGTACCCTTCAAAGACTTCCCCCATGAACCACCTCCTCCAGCTGGGCCCCACTGCATAGCACATTCAGCTGTGATGTCATCAGTTTATTAATCCACCGATCGGCACACACCCCTGTGATCCAACCACCTTCTAGATGCTCACCTCTGAGCACAGGAAACTTTTGGGGAACATGTTACATCTGAACCATAACATGATATTAGAAAAGTTGTGGGCTCAAAAGTCAAAAGTGGGGCCGGGGATTTAGCTCAGTGGTTCCGCCGCCTGCCTTGCAAGCACAAGATCCTGAGTTCAATCCCCAGTACCAAAAAAAAAAAATCAAAAGTGTAAGAAGCTAAGAAAATGATGTATAGTATTACGCTTCTCAGATTCTGTTGGTAAAGTATCTCTGGTGTAGACTCTGGTGTAGAGAAGACCAAGGATAGTAAACACATACCCCTGTCCAAGGAGCTAGTTCTAAAGGATTTGAAACAAAGATGTTATTTGAATTCTTTTACAATAGACCCTTTGCTTATGAACTCAATTCATTTGCAAGGGCTGGTTGTAAGTCAAGGTGGTCAATGGAAGGCTCAGGCTCCTCTGCACAGCCTTCGAAGTCTCTCTCCTACCCACAGGCAGATCTCTGTGTCCTTAGAGAGACACTGGCCCAGGATTTCTCAATTCACCCCCGCAGGAAAGGATGCTGCCATGTTTCTTCCAGGATTTAACTCTTAAGGGTTAAATCTGTATCTGAGACCATCTGGAAGCACAAGCGGCCAGCATTTGGGTCATAAGTTGTAATTTAGATCTAAAATTCTGGTTGTAACCCAAGTTGTTTGTACATCAGGCCAATTGTAACTCGAGGGTCCACTGTATTTCATTAAAAAAGTTGATTCAAGTTGTATTTGATCTCTTCATATTGTTTGAATATTAATGTATTGTTGTTATTATTGTTTGTTATGGTGCTAGGAATCAAACCCAGGGTCTCATGCACGCCAAGCAAGGGCTCTGCTGCATTCCTGGCCCTTGTTAGTGCTTCCCATTAACATTTTACAGCATGTATGCTGAATTCCTGTACTCTCTAGTCATAGAATTAAAAAAAATAAGATGCTTAGTTCTGTATCATAAACTGCTCACAGATTTTTTGTCCTTATGCAGACTGTTCACAAAGGTGTGTGTCTGTCTTTCTTTTTTTCTTCCTTCCTTTCACAATTGCAAATACATTCTTAAGGTAATAAATCTCCTAATGGAATAAGCGATTATCCAAAGATCAGAGTGATGGTAACGCGAGATCAGCCACGGAGAGTCCTGCCTTCCTTTGGGTAAGTGTCAGATTCTGCCTTCCTATAAGTGGACATCAGCACTTCTCAGATGCTTGTTCCTTCACACATTCTCACATTTCTTCTGCTATGGACTCTGAGGTTTGTGACTCACCCAGTTCACACAGCTAGTTAGAAATGAGTTTTTGTTTTTGTTTTTTCCTGAGACGGGCTCACTATGTAGCCCAGGCTGGCTGGGAACTTTTGGCGATCCTTCTGCCTCAGCCTCCCATGTGCTAGGACTACAGGTGTGCACCACTGTGCCCGGTAGTTGAACATTTTCTTCTGTATGATATGCCCGTCGCCTGAACTGATTTGAAAACCTTTTATAAGAATTTACTTTCTTAAGTTTTTAAAAATATAACATGCATACAGGTAAGTATAGAAATCATAAGTGTAATGTGATAAATTTTTATATGTCAATACCCATACCCATCGGTTTTTTAGTTTTTTCTTTTTTCAGTGGTGGGGATTGAGCCCCTGGCCTTAGTATTGAGGTATAACCTCAGACTTTTTTCTCTTTTGATAGTCTCATTGCTACCTCAGCTTCCCAGATTGCTGGGATTACAGGCATACGCACCTCACTTGGCTTATTATTTTATTACTAATTTTTCCCTCCTCTTTCTTTTTTTTGGAGGGGTACCGGGGATCAAACCTGGGTCCTTGCGCTTGCGAGGCAGGCGGCGGCACCACTGAGCTCAGTCCCCGGCCCTCCCTGCTCTTTCTGTGCTCTCATTTCTGGTGTCCTGTTGTTTACATGTTAGGCTTTCTGAATTGATCTGATTTTCCTGTCTATTCCTTTTGTTTGCTAGTATGTAACAGTTGTACATGTGAGCAAGTTTCATTTTAGTAGATCTGTACGTGGATGTAGCACACTTTGGTTGTTTCCACCTCCTCTTACCACTTGCCCTTCCACTCCCCCTCCTCCTGTTCGCTTCCTCTTCCCTAGCAGTCTCCCTCCTACTGTTAATTCATCTGTCTCTGTTCCTTGGTGTTTTGAGACAGGGTCTTGTGATGTAGTCCAGGCTGGCCTTGAGCGCTTGATCCTGCCGAGTGCTGGGGTTGCAGTAGAACTGTGCCGTCACACTGAGCTTTCTCTGTTTCTGTAGGTTTTGTTTTATGTTTTTGTCTTTTTGTAGATTCCGCATATGAGAGAGAATATGTAATTGTCTGACTTACTTCCCTTAACATCTCAGTCTCCGGTTCCATCCATTTTCCTGCAGATGACTTGATTTCACCTCGTGACTAATGATACTCCATTGTGTACAGCACATTTTCTGTATCCATCATCTGTGGTTGGGAACCCAGGCTGGCTCCATAGCTTAGCTCTTGTGAGTCGGGCTGCAGTAAAGATGGGTGTGCAAGTATCTCGGTACCATGCAGATTTGAATTCTGTCAGAAACATACGGAGGAGTGGTAGAGCTGGGTCAAACCGTAGGTCTATTTCTAGTTTTTTGAGGATCCTCCATACTGATTTCCATGGTGACTGTACTGATTGACATTACCACCAGTAGTGTATAAGGATTTCTTTTTCCCTGTGTCCTTGCCAAAATTCACTGAGCCACATTCCTAGCCCTTTTTATTTAATTTTTTTCTTTTGAGACAGAGTCTCACTAATTACCCAGGGTAGCCTTTAATTTGAGGTCCTCCTGCCTCAGTCTCCTGAGTAGTTAGGAGTACAGGCCTGAGCCTCTGTGCCTAGCTGACCTGTGATCAGTTAGAAGGCTCGAAGTATGTTGTTTAATTTCTAACTGTTTGGAACATTCCATCTGTTACTGATTTCTGATTTAATTTTTTATTATCAGAGAATATACTTTGTATGATTTTTGGACCTAGAATATGGCCTCTTTGGATAATTTTCCATGCATCCTTAAAAAGCACACATTTTGCTGTCAGAGTACTCTGTAAATATCAGGTCAAGTTAGTTTAAATGTTTACAGGTTCTACTCATTTTCTGTCTGCTTTTTTTATTGATTGGCCAGCAAGTGTTGAAGTTTCTACAAAATTTAGTTTAATCTATTTCTCCTAAATATATTGTCACCTTTTTACTCTTTTTCTGGTGGTTTGGTTTGGGTTTGGTTGGTTTGGTTTGGTTTGGTTTTGTGATGCTGGGGATTGACCCAAGGGCCTTTGCACTGAGCTACATCCCCAACCTACTTTTTTGTTTTTATTTACGAGACAGGGTCTTTCTAAGTCAAACTTGCCCAGACTGGTCTCGAATTTGCAATCTTCCTTCGTTGGCCTCCCAGAGTGCTGGCATTACCAAACATGTATCATCACGCCCAGCTTTTTTTTCTTTCCATGTATTTTGAAGCTCTGTTAGGTAGATCCAGTTTAGTTTTGTTTGGTTTGGTCTTGCTATGTAGTTCAGCCTGGACTACTCACTATGTAACTCAGATTGGCCTTGAACTTGTGGTGATCCCCCTGCCTCAGCCTCCTGAGTGCTGGGATTATAGGGCTGCACTACCATGCCTGGCTTTTGACCCAGTTTTACCAGTGTTATTTTTATACTTTTTTGTACAGTTACATTCATTTTTGGGATCATGTACCTTTACATGGCAAGTCTTGATTCTCATTTTTTTCCCCTTGCCTCTGCCCTCCCTTCACCCCCTCCTCCCCTCCCCATCTACAAACACTTTATTTTCATCTTTTCATTCTCTCACATTTTTTTCTTTTCTCTTTTTGTTCTTCCCCTACGTATCACACCTGTTATACTTATTTTTATCGTTCTTTGTCTTGTATACATAATTTTTTTCTGAATAACTTGAGAATATGTCTTTGACTCTTACCCCTTTAATTCTAAATATTTGAGCCTATTTTGTAAGAACTGATTTACTTCCGGGCATGGTGGCACATGTCTGTAATCCCAGTTACTTGGGAAGGTGATTCAGGGGGATCATAAATTTAATCCCAGCTGGGTGACTTGACAAGTCCCTGTCTCAAAATTGAAAAATATTAACAAAGGGCTGGAGATGTAACTCATTAGTAGACCACTTGTCTTGCAGGTGCAAAGCCCTGGGTTCAATCCCCACCCAACCCCTAACAGAAAAGAAAAGAATCGATTTACATAATCTTAGAAAAATCAGAAAGTCAGTATCGCATCCTTATGTGATCTACAGGTCTCGTTTAAATTTTTCTATTCTAGCTTTTCTTCCTACTCTGGACCAGGTTCTGGAGCAAATTACATACTGCATTTAGTTTTCCCATCTTTTGGCTCTGCTTTCTTTCTGAAACACCTCCTTGGTCTTTCTTTGTCATTGAAGACACTGATGTTTTATTTTTGCCTGATGTTTACTCAGGATCTGCCTCCTGTTTTTTGGTATTTTTGTGGAAATACTACCTGATGGTGGTGCCCTTTTCAGAGTGTCCCGTGAGTCCGGGTGTGATGCATCTGTTCTGCTGTTGGTCGGGCAGGAGAAGAGAGACAGATTCTATCATCAGTTTCAGTGCCTGGGCACTAGGGAGTGGGGAAGTTCATTGGTTTGGTTCTCGAGCATTTATTAATTTTACCAGTTTGTTTGTTTGGTTTTTAGAGACAGGATCTCACTACGTAGTTGAGACTGACCTAGAACTCACTATGTAGCTCAGGCTGGTCTCGAACTCACAGCAATCCTCCTGCCTCAGCCTCCCGAGTGCTGGGATTACAGGCGTGCGCCACCACACCCAGCACCTGTTTATTTTTTAATATACAGGATAAATGTATCAGTTCAGGGCTGGTCAGTCTTTATACCTCTTTAATACTACTTTTTTTTTTTTTAAGACAAAGTCTCATTATATAGTTCAGGCTGGCCTTGAACTTGGCAGCAGTCCTCCTGCCTCAGCCTCTGAGTGCTGAAATTACAAGTGCGCATCACCACATTTTTTTTAAAAAACCATTGTAGGAATTAAATCCTAGGGCTTCACACATGATAAGCACACAGTTCTACCACTGAGCTACCCCACCTCTTCCTTTTTTTTCTTTTTCTTTTTCCTCTTTAGACAGGGTCTCAACTAAGTTACACCGGTTGGCTTTGAACTCCTAGACTCGATATCCTCCTGCCTAAGCCTCCTGAGTAGCTAGGACTGCAGGCACACACCCCTGTGCCCAGCATAGCATTTATTAATTTAGCATTGAGTAGAGTCATTCTCAGTATAGATCCTGTCCCAAGGTAGAGTGATGAAAGGTGTGACCTCTCTTTTCATAGATTTTTAAGTTCAGTGTGGGATATAGATGTAAACAGATAATCTCACCAGTAACTAATCCCCGTGTTGCCCCGTGACATAAGAAATAGTCCCGGCGGGTGATGTGTAATAAGCAGCTGGACCCGGGGCTGGTGCCGGAAGAGGGCTTTGGTGTGACTGCACGTGGGTGAGCTGCAGTGGGTTGCTGGGGAGACCTCACTGCGGCAGACAGCAGTCGTGTGACACGCAGCAAGTGCAGTCAGGACAGCACAGTCCCGGGGTGATGAGGAGCTTAAGGGTCAGTGCTTTGAGTGCTTTGACGGCACGATCTTTTCCTTTTTTCCTCAGTTTCTCTTTGAACTCCGAAGGCTACAATAGAAGACCGAGTGGCCGTCGCCATAGCAAAGGCACTGCGGAGAGTTCCTCCTTGTGGAGACCTCAGGAGCAGGCTGTCACCGAGATGGTTTCTGAAGAGGGCGGCAAGGGGCTGAGGCGTCCCCACTGTACCGTGGAGGAAGTAAGTCTTTTTAGGTTGATTTCTGTAAAAAAAGGTCTATATGACTTTTTTGGGGAATGAATAATACGTGAGCATGGCACAAGATCCAGAAGGTACAAAGCGTGTGCTCTGACTGCGTTTCCGGTGTCCCTTGCACACCTGGCCTCTGTGGGTGCTTTGCCTCGGCGTGTAGCCCGGTTAACTGCACATGCCCTCCTGGAGACAGTCTGCACACTGACACGACTCAGTTCTCACACGTAGTGATTTTCTCTGTAAAGGAGGAGGAAGACTCCTGTTAGGAAGAAAAGAGGTTAGAGATTCTTTTTGGATACCTGGGGTATTCTAACTTGTTTCTTTTTTAAATGTTAATAGCAGTGACTCAGTAGGGGAAGTAGATGGTGTATGTCTTTGCTTTTTCCTTCCCCTTTCAGAGCATCTACTGTGATGGAGAGACAATGTTCACTTCTCTCTTGAGGTCTTTAGTTATTCCAGGAAAATTTAGAATTATTTTGAATCTGATATTCCACAGGACCATCAACTATTTTAATTTGCCAGGTGGTTTTCTGAGATACTTGTGTAGTTATCACAGAACTATGTATTTGGGTTCCAGGTTCTGTGCTAGTTGCCCGCCCTCTTTGACATAAATAATTACAATTAGTTTTGACATAAATAATTACAATTCAGCAAACAGATAGAGAGAGGAAAGGCCCAGCGCCCTGGAAAAGATCTGTAAGAGGAGGTATTAAAGATAAGGATGGCAGGGGTTAGGTGAGGAGTCAGAGAAGGAACCAAGCGAGTGTCTTTGGGCTGTGCTCAGAGGACACATCCCAGAGAGGATTTGACTGAGTGTGATGTAGAGGGAAGAGACTGAGTCCCAGATTTCAGGCTCGGTTAAGTACACGTCACTGACCAAGATCCCCTGCCCTATATGTCTAGGGGGAAGATGATGACTTCAGTTTTGGACATTGTTTAAAGTACCTGTGAGACACGCAAGAAGACTCATCCTGTAGACTCTTGGACATAGGTGATGGGAGATTTGAGAAAAAGGCAGGGTTGGAGACACATTTCTGAAGTTTTTGTGCATCAATGTTTAAATCAAGGCAGCTAATGAGATTTTTCAGGGAAAGAATGTAGCGTGAAAAGAGATTTGGACAAAACAATCAGAATTTATGGCAGACAGAAGAAGGAATAATCTGCAGTGAAGACTGAGAAGAAAATAGAAGTTTGTTGTGCAGGAAGATGAGGCAAAGTTGGAAGGGAGCTCATGTACTCTGACGGCTAGGAAAGTGCCCTCTGACATGGCTGTCGAAGGTCACTGCTGATTATGCAAGTGGAGTATTTCTGCTCTTTTTCTGTGTGTAGTTTATCCAATTTTGTTCATCCTAGTTTTGTCGGAAATTCAGGTGCCATCAGGATCTAGCAGAGAGAGTAAGATGAGTGAAGAGGGGTGGAGAGCACATGGTCCTGCCAGCTCGACTGCTGATTCACTTTTCAAAAGGGGACAGAATTTGGGGTTTTGGTTTTTGTTTCATAATTTATAAAGTGGGAAGTTAATTCAAAGAAACTGTAAAAACACCATGCTGGCCCTTGAAACCCACCTGTAGATTGCATTTGACCTGTTAATCTCTGACTGTGATTTAATTTTAGGTTTAATGTGCTAGTATTTACCTAACGTGCTTTCTTTTACTCAGGGCGTTCAAAAAGAAGAACGAGAGAGGTACCAGAGGTTATTAGAGCGACTTAAAGAAGGTGGTCACGGAAGCTCTGTCCCTCCTGTGACTTCACACCATCACAGGTAAAAATGAGCTCATAAGAGAACTGCTTTGTTCGGTATGTTTCTCTTTAGTTTTGGACGGGTTGGTAAGAAGGGCCTGTTGGAGAGAAGGCTGTCACAGAGCAGACGTGGTGGTGCATACCTGGAATCTAGCACCCGGAAGACTGGGGCAGGAATACAGCAATTTAGTGACTTACAGAGACCTAGTCTCAAAGTGAAAAAGAGGCTGGGAATGTAGTTCACTGTAGTGGCCTTGGGTTCAGCCTGCAGCACCGCAAACGAAAAGGAAAAAAAGGTGACACTGAGAGGCAGCCTGCAGCTTGCCTGGACAGTGCATCTAGTTATGCACTGCGTAGGGCTGGGGCTGCACAGGGTGGTGTTTCTCTGTTTTGAGGTAATAGTGCTCAGCTGTCAAGGCTGGCCTTGAACTCACGATCCTCGCCTTGGCCTCCCAAGTAGCCGGGGTTCCTGGCATGTGCCACCGGGCCTGGCTCCAAAATGGGTTTTTCTGTCCACGTGAGCTCTGAATGAAATTCCCATCCAGAAAAGTGATCACTAGTTAGAGCACACATTTTCCACCCACCACCCCCGTCTCTCTTTCTCTTTCTTCTGTTTCCTCTCTCCTGCCTGTCTACATTTCTTTCCCCTCCCTCCCCCCTTTCTTTCTTTTTTTCTTTCTTTTTCTTTCTCCTTCCTCCCTTCCTCCCTCTCTCCACCTCCCCCACTTTCTTTCTTTCTCCTTCACCTCCTTGCAACCTGTTTGTTTGTTTTTTTTCTTGTCTTCTCCCTGACCCTGCACCCAGTGCCCCCTTTAAAGACATTAGTAAGCCCGGGATTTAGCTGAGTGGTTCCACTACCTGCCTCTCAAGCGCAAGGTCCTGAGTTCGATCCCTGATACCAAAAAAATAAATAAAGACGTTAGTGATTACCTCTCCACGCTCTTGGAAACCCTCTCAAGAGTCCTACTGCTTGTTAATTACTGATGATTTTTGCAGCTAGATGAAAGTGGTAGGTGTGAGGACATTGGGCTTTACCTTTGCCTATGGAAAGGGAGCGAGTGTGAGCTCAGGATCCAGGTATACTTGGTAATACTAACAAGTGATCTGCAATGCACAGACCCCACCAGTTATGAAATAGCGAGGTGAAGGTGAACAGTCACAGACTCTGTAGCTTATTGAATACAGAAAAAACAAATGTTTGGGCATTTTAATTTTGGTTGTGTGTGCTAATGGACTAGAGTTTGTCATGTCAAAAATCTTTAAATTGTTTTGCTTCTTTATATTCCTGCTTTTAAAGCATTGCTTATAGAATCCATTTAAACACAACAGTTTTAAATTGTTTGTTTCCTTATTTATGGTGCAGGAGATGAAACCTAGGCCTTGCACATTCTATGCCGTATGCCCCAACCCTTTTCACCTTTGAATTTGAGTTTTATCACTGAAATTTTTTAGTCAGGGTGCCATCGGGGATAGAGAAGTTCCAGTTTTAAAATATTTGAGGTTAGGTGACTGGACTGAACAGTGGAATCCAAGTTAGACTCCGTGTTGCGCCCTCTCTGTTGAAGTTCGATGTTACAGAGCTTGTCAGACGTAGCCCATGAACACTCATAGTAGACTTTCCTCTTATATTTGACTTTCTTGTTTTTTGTGTTTCGAAGCTCTCAAAGAAGTCACGTGGACACGTTAAAGACCAAAGGCTGGGGGGAAGAGCAGAATCACGGAGTCAGAGCGACTCAGTTTGTCCCAAAACAGTGTGAGTCTCCAAGCTTAGCCCTCTCTGATCTGCTGGCTTTAGTTGTTGTTAGAATACACCTGTGCCAGATGATGCTCGAGGTGTGAACGAAAAATACAGCGAATCCTGCCACAGGCCACCCAGTAGAAAGCAGGGGTCTTGCGGCTGCGACGTGGCACCTCAGACCCAAGTAATGGTTGCAGCTTGTTCGGTGCAGTCGGTGGCTGTGAGCCATGGTTGAGAGAAGCTATGTTTTACACTGTGCTGTAAATCACGCATCACAGACAACATGCTTCATTCGTTGATGCTGCACAGTCTTGCCACAGCAGATTCTAGCTGTCTAAGAAATGTCATCACAGAGATGAAACTTGGGTCTATGGTTGTGATCATGAGTCCAAGATTCAAATCACAGCCAGGCATGCTGGTGTACACCTGTAATCCCAGCACTCAGGAGGCTGAGGCAGGAGGATTATTGTGAGTTCGAGGCCAGCCTCAACTACACAGTGAGACTGTGTCTCAAAAAATAAAAAAAATAAAAAAGGAACCTGAAAAAAATAAGTGGAAATCACCCAGTTCTCCTCATGCAAAAAAGTCCATCAATCAAGATCCAGTATCAAGGTGATGTTATGTTGATTGTGTTTTGACCTTGATAAAAAGCTGTGAGCTGAGTTTAGACCCAGGAATGCTACCATGAACTCTGAAAATTATAAGGGATTTTTTTTTTTTTTTTTTTTGGTACCGAGGGTTGAACTCAGGTCCTTGGATTTGCTAGGCAGGCAGTGGAACCAGTGAGCTAAATCCCCAGCCCTAAGAGCTTATTATTTAAGAAACGATGTCACTTAGGAGGCTGAGGCAGGAGGAGCACAAGTTTGAGGCTAGCATGGGCTACATAGTGAGTTCCTAGACAGTTCTGGGCCACCTGGAATACCTAGTGAAACCCTGCCTCAAAAAAGCAAGCCAAGGGCCGGGGATTTGGCTCAGTGATTCTGGCACCTGTCTCGAAAGTACAAGAACCCGAGTTTGATCCCCGGTACCAAAAAA
The DNA here is from genome assembly GCF_012274545.1 of Fukomys damarensis. NCBI lineage: Eukaryota > Metazoa > Chordata > Mammalia > Rodentia > Bathyergidae > Fukomys > Fukomys damarensis. The sequence goes on along the minus strand of NW_022900924.1, from coordinate 52,115,079 downwards.
AAAAAAAAAAAAAGCAAGCCAAAAAGAAAGAAAAGAAATGATGTGCACAGTGAATAAGCAAAGAGTTTCTTTCTCCACCGTAACAACACTCCAAGTCACACATCACTTCCGGTCCAGCAGTTTCTGCCAAGTGAAAACAGGACGCTGTGTCCTCGTCCACCTTGTTCACCTGCTCTGGCACCATGCTAACTTCTGGCCTTCTCCAAAGTCAGGATGGCTGTGAAAGATAAATGTGGAAGGTGAATCGATTTAGGACACAGGCAGCCACAGTAGTACAACTGAAGAGGCAAAGAAGGACTTCCAGAACTGCTTCACAAAGGGGCAAGAATGATAAGTATACTGAAAGCCAGGGGTGGTATTTTGAGGGAGATTAATGACAGTGTTTCTTTTACTATTTAAAAAAGAAAAACTGGACATTTGCTGTATTTTTTGCTCATACCTCACACAAGTGAAAGATGGTGTACCAAGCCCTAAGAAACTCAGATCTCAACACATTGACTGGCACCTGTCCATCCCTGGGAGTTCCACTTTAAAACTGTTTAAAGATAGTTCATAACGCGCCTCTTGGTGATTATTTCTAGGCTTCTACTGTATGGAGTAGTGTGTTTCGTGCACCTGAAATTCGCTTATGTTCCTTCAGTTGTCTTCCTCGTTTTTCTCTACTAACCGCCGCTGAATGACACTAAATAGTCGCTTACCAAATGAACTGGTACTAGGTTTTGCTGAAGATTATATTTAACATACAAAGAGATTTGTGCATTTTAAGTTTGGTAAGGAAGTTCATATCTTTGGGCTTCATGTCAGCATTTTGGTGTAAATCATTGTCTATTTTGAAAACTGTCGGTCAGCATTGCAGCTTGTAATTGATTAGTAAACAGCTTTTTTTTTTTTTGCCATCCTCACAGATAGAGCTTTTGAAAACAGGGGACCTCTCTGTCCAGTGAGAAGTGAAAAAAGGTATGTGGTTCGGTTCATCCTGTGCTTTTGTGTAGTATATGTACATTTTCTTGCTGTTTAAGTTACAGTTGTGAGGTCTGAGGACCTGGGAGCTCTCTCCAGCCCTGGTGCCGCTCAGCACATGCCAGTGCACAGCCGCTCCTGACTGGGGACCTGCCCTTGCTTGGGCAGCCCACACTCACCTCTTGACGTCAGGGCTCAGAGAAGTCTATGGGGGCCGCCCCGGGGATCACTGTGTCTGGTACAGGAACAGCGCAGGAGCTCTGCATGCGTTAGGTTGTCACGGCACAGAGGCCAAATCCAGTCCGCCTGTTTATTGGAACACAGTTGTGCTCCTTCATTTACACATTGTCTGTCTGTGACCGCCTTTAATGTTCATGATGGCCCCAGATTCATATGTCTCACTGCCCGGCAGCTCCGATTTTACTAGTACAAAGACTGATGGACTGGTTCGCTCTGTTTGCACTGCCAGAGGCACAAGCCACCCAGTGGGACAGTTGTGCATGGGCCATGGTGGTGCGAGCCAGTGGCAATGTGGCGCACCGCAGTGGTGGGGCAGAGAGGTTTGGACTACAGCTAAGTTTCACTGTCTTCTGCCCTTTAGAAAGATGTGCTGACCACTGGTTTTGAGAATTATATAAATTCAAGGCTTTTTTTGTTTAGAAATTTATCTTATTTCTAAAGCTAGTCAAATATAAGATTAAAATCATCGTCCAGCAGAAGTCTTTGCTTTCTTAATATTTTTATTAGGTGTTCAAAGGGGAAAATTTCTGATATGGAAAAGATGATTGGAATCCGACTGGAAAATGAAGGTGTAAGTAGAAACTAGTTAAATTTTATAGCTACTCTCTTACCAGATACATTTTAGTGTGCATGAAAAATAAGAAGACATGATACACATTACTTGGATTTCTAATTCCATTATTTTCTTTGCAAAAGCAGCAAGCTTCAAAGATGTGCACATTTTGTTTCCCTTCTATGAAGATGAGATTCCTGTCTCCAGGAGCCACCTGTAACAACATTCATATCGGTTGGGTGACTTCCTTTGGAAAAGTGTTCAAAAATCATTTCTAGGAAAGATACGATATGCTTTTTTTTGTTTGTTTGTTTTTTTGGTACCGGGGATTGAACTCAGCTCTTTGAGCTTGCAAGGCAGGCCACCAAACCACTGAGCTAAATCCCCAGCCCTACTTTATTTATGCTTTTTGTTTTGTTTTGTTTTTTTGCGAAAGATATGATATGTTCAGGACTTTGTTTTCAGAGTTTCACATTTTAGGTTTCATAACTTGAAAACAGTGGGGGGGGGCGGGGTTCTGGTGCCTGCCTTTCAAGCGCAGGGCCCAAGTTCGATCCCCAGTACCAAAAATACCCCAAAACACTAGCAATCTAATGCTTTATAGGACTTTACATTAAGTAATAAAGTAAGTGTCCAGTGATCTCCATAGCAGTACTAACAGTTTTAATAATGGCAACGTGTTTGGGCAAACATTCAGTATCTGGAATTGAAAGTACGGTCCTACATTAAATGCAACTTAAAGTTACAGATTATTCATATTTTAGGTACATAGAATTACAGAAGTATAGGGGATCTGCTTTAAGTCTGGTTAAATTTGTGTTTTCTGATTGTACTTCTTAAGAGTTAGTCTTCAAGCCAGCATGTTGGTGCACACTTGTCGTCTTGTTTGGGAGGCTGAGGCAGGAAGATTGCAAGTTCAAAGCCAGCCTGTACACTTAGCAAGACTGTCTTTTTTTTTTTTTTTTTTTTTTTTTTTTATTCCGGGGATTGAACTCAGGTCCTTGCGCTAGGCTACCGAACCACTGAGCTAAATCCCCGGCCCAGACCCTATCTTAAAATAAAAATGGGCTGGAAATATAGCTCAGTGTCAGAGTGCTTGCCTAGCATGCTCAAGGCCCTCAGTGCAGTCTTCAGTACTGAAAGCAAAAAGAAGAGCCTTCCAAAGCCTGAGTCAAGCCTTGAGTCCTAAGTTTTAGAGCTTTTTTCTAATGGTCCCCACTCCATTGGTTCAGAGTTGGGGTCAGTTAATACTAATGATTATTTGTCATGTGTAGAGCACAAACTAAAATGAAGCACCTGTAATCCCAGCAACTTAGGAGACTGACACAGAATCACTTGAGCCCAGAATTTTGAGACCAGCTTGGAATCTCTTTAAAAATAAACTAAAAGGAGGGGATCTAAAGCTGAGAGAGAACAGACAGCACGGGAGTATTTTAAAACCCCACTCAGGGACGCACCCTGCCCCCTGCTTACTGAACCTAAGGAAGGCCCTGGCACTGGCTGGAATGAAGGGTGCGGTGCACTGTCTTCCAACTACTGTGATTCAAGTCCACAACTCTTACTTCTAAACACATTTCTCTATTTTAATTTTTTAATCTTTGTCAATGCTAGGGTTGAACCTAGGGTCTCACTCATGCTAGGCAAGCACCCGACCAGAGCTACACCCCAGCCCTGAATTTCCTAATTTCAAAATAGTTTTCCTGGTAGATGACATAAATCTAGTATTAACAGTTCTGTGGGCTCTGGGAGGGGAGGGACTTAGCAGAGTTTCTGGAGTGTGCGGGATTCTTTTCATTGAACTGAGTAGTAATCACATAGGTGTTCATTTTCCAAAAAGTGAGGGGTAAATGAATGTTGAAGTTGTTGTTTTTGTTTTTATTTTTATTTTATTTATTTATTTATTTATTTTTTGAGACAGGGTCTCACTATGTAGTTGAGACTGCCCTGGAACTCACTATGTAGCCCAGGCTGGCCTCAAACTCACAGCGATCCTCCTGCCTCAGCCTCCCAAGGGCTGGGATTATAGCAATGTACCACCATGCTTGGCCTACTACATTCATGTTTTGAGTACCCCCTTATGTTTTCCCATTTATTGTGTAGGATACTAGAAAGTATACAAATGAATAGCCAGGTGGAAGGGAGATTCAGAGAGCCAGGATGGGAGATGTGGCCAGGAGTGTCCCTGTCCTCTTAAGGGCAGCTGCCCTTGGGTGATTCCGCTTGTGGAGCAGTCTGAAAGCTCCCAACCCGTGGGCTTCTGTGGAGGCCTTGTCATACAGGCGTGATTAAATTAAGAAGACGAAATAGAGTGCATTCATTCAGTGTCAGGGTAGCCATAGTTCAGCCTCAGTGATGGAGGCTATAGGTCATAGTTTGTGCTGTGTAAACATTTCAGAATGTCTTTTAACCACGTTAATTTTAAATGGGATAGAACTGAAAATAACTTTTCTTGCCATTTCCAGAAAAAGTGGTGAGTGTTCTGTTCCATTTTTTGTGTTTTGAGATGGAGTCTTGCTATGTAGTTAGAGGTGGCCATGAACTCACTATCGCTCAGACTAGGATTTGCTGTGTTCCCACACCCGGCCTTTTTCGTGCTTTGTAATTGAGGTACCCGGGGAGGCCTAGCTCCTCATAGGTTTTTTAGTCTTCCTTGCTAGGCCAAGCAGATTTGCTAAATCCTTACTTGTCTGGAAGATTTGCTAATTGTCTTTCCTTTCAAGATTCTGACACTGTCTTCTAGCTCATGTGTGATGTGTGTGATATGTGCGAGTATCAAACATGGCAATAGAACGTAGAAACTTTTTGCTCAGAGGAGGGGACACCAGCTGGAGCCTGATCTGTCGGAAGAAGTGTCAGCCCGACTCCGCCTGGGCAGCGGAAGCAATGGCTTTCTCAGAAGGAAAATGTCGATACTTGAGGCAAAGGAAAAGAATTTCTCAGGCAAAGAGAGGGACAGAAGAACAGATGATCTCCTTGAACTGACAGAGGTACTGTTCCTTGTGTTGGTCAGAATAAAAGCATGTTGTTAAATAACTTTATTTACTCTAAGCTTGTCCAGAGACACAAATGTGCAAAACTCAGGCCCCAGGTCTGCTCGCTTTGGCTACCTCGATCGCGGTGATCTGCGAAGGTACCTAACAGAGGGAATTATAATGGATTCTCTGTCGACTCCTTTTCTACATTTTGGACATGTTGAGTTACATAGTATGGTATTGAGAATAAGTACATTGCAAGTGTTTTTAAAACACGGAAGTGAAAGTAGCTAAAATCCTTATTTAAAGGTGGCCCTACTCCCTGTCCCTCCCCCTGTAGACTTGGTATGTGGTGTCCTATTTGCTGTGTCTCTTTTGAGTACTTCCTGTGTTGGGCACAGAGGCGCGGAGAAAGTCACAGAGTAGCGATTGTATGTGTTGGAGAGAAGCACTGTAAAAACATGCAGATGAGAATCATTTTGATTGGGCTTACAGATTCAGTTTTGTAGCTTAGATATGCATTTATCTGCACACTTCTTTAGAATAGAGAAGCCAGCTATTCAACAGAGAGGTCGCCCATTAGTAGGATTGCTTTGTTAAGTTGGAACAATTTTATGCAATTTGATAAGTCTCAGAAATATATTTTTCTCAGAGTCAAGATCCTGTTGACACGAACGGCTTTCTTCTGTCTTACACACATGGATAGTGGTTCTGTGTTAAAGTGGTGACCTCTGGGCTTTCTCATTCAGGACATGGAGAGAGAAATCAGTAACGCCCTGGGCCATGGCCCTCAGGATGAGATCCTGAGTAGTGCTTTCAAGCTGCGGATTACTCGGGGAGATATCCAGACCCTAAAGAACTATCACTGGCTTAATGACGAGGTCAGTTGTCTTTTTTCCCTCAACTGTCATTAGGTTTAACTATTTACTGTCCATAACCAAAGTGAGGTATCACATTGGCAACGGGGCTGTAGTTCGCATCTTGCTGCCGGGCGGCTCTGAACCACGAGTGGGACAGTCACGTGTGTACTGCTGGTGGTTCAAGCTGGCAGAAGTTGTCACACCCGTTTATAAGAGGTTGGTAAAATAAGTGAATTTAAAAAAAAAAAAACAACAACATACTGAACCTTGAAAAGGTACTGTTTGCTACACCATTTCTGTCTTTTGGATCTATATTTATCCATCATTTTATTTATTAGCCTTCGATGGCATTTCCAGAAACCCTGGGTATACCTGATAAATGGAAGGTATTTTATTTGAATGATGTCTTTGTCCGTTCCTGCTGCTGTAATAAAATACCACAGACAAGGCAGATGATTCATGAAGAATAGAAATGTATCATTCACTGTGCCATGGGAGGGCACTGGGGTCCTCATGGGTGGCAGAGAACAGCCGGGACCAGGGCTCTGTCCCACCCGGAGGGGGCCCTTCAGGCCTGGTCACTCCCCACAGCCCCTACACCTCCGGAGGGACACACATGGCCAAGCACAGTAAGTGTAAGCTGCAGAAGGCCGAAGCTGCCCACCCGTTACCGTGTCTCCTTACGTATTTAGCGAGAGCTCATTCCTCATAGTTCTTCATTGTTCTCCGCACTTTGCTAGTGGGTTCTTGCCCGGCTGCGGTCTCTGCAGCGTTTCCTTCCTTTGCCTTTCCTGCCCCTCCCCCAGTGCCGTGACCTGAAAGCACCTCGTTTTAAAAGTAGAATATTTTGTTGTAAACACAACATATTTAAAACACCTTATAAACACATTTATTACAGGAGGTTTGGAAAATGCAGGAAAGGTAACTAATTGTTTAAAAGTACTGTCCATATTTTGGTGTGTCCCCTTCCAGCTAGTGCGGTTAGTAGAGATGTAACTTCTCTGTGGGGAGGCTCACTTGGAGTCAGTCTTCCTGCCTACCTTCTGTGTGATACAGCTGCATGGACCATTTCATTGTTGCAGACTTCTTGGCTCTTGGAAGCTTCGCTCCTTTTTTTCTTTTTTCTGGTGATTGTGCTGGCGGTTCAATCCGGGGGCCCCCTGAGCTATACCCCAGCCCTGCATTCTCTTTCTCTCACCCATTTTGCACTGATCCATTTTTTCTGTCGTCTTCCATATCTGGTCCTTTTATTCCCATTTTTAATTCCTCTCATCCCTACACATCTCACTTTTACTTCATACTAACTCAAGCAAAATTTAATTCTGATGATCTATTTGCCATGTTCCAACTTTTACTCTCCTGGTATTCTACAGGTCATTAATTTTTACATGAATCTTCTAGTGGAAAGAAATAAAAAGCAAGGCTACCCAGCCCTTCACGCATTCAGTACTTTCTTCTACCCTAAATTAAAGTCTGGGGGTTACCAAGCCGTGAAAAGATGGACCAAAGGAGTGAATCTCTTTGAGCAAGAGCTTATCCTGGTGCCCATCCATCGGAAGGTGCACTGGAGCCTGGTGGTGAGTGGAAAGCAGTGCTGGGGGCGCAGACTGTCGGAGGTGAGGCCTGCTCTGGTCTGCCCAGTGCAGGGCCCTGCAAGGCCCAGGGTTAGGTGACAGCGCACTCTGCGGAGCACTCTCAGTGCTCAAGGCCGCAGGACTTCCGGAGCCAGAAGACCTGGCCTCTGCTTGAACAGCTTTTGTTTATAGCAAAATAATTTTTTTCCTGATTTTTGTTGTTGTTGTTGTTGTTGGTTTTTTTTTTTTTAGTTTGTTCATAAGATGGTATATGTTTGTTATAGAAAAATGAAGGCAGGGGCCAGGGATTTGGCTCAGTGGTTCTGCTGCCTGCCTGGCAAGTACAAGGGCCCGAGTTCAATCCCCAGTACCATATTAAAAAAGAAAGAAAGAAAGATGAAGATAAAAAGAAAAAGCAGAAATTTCCCACTGCACTGAGAGGACCACTAATGTTTTGGTGAAAAATTCCCAGGCTTCATCTAGGAATAGAAATATATTAAACTCACAGTCTATGACTTTTTGTAACTTTTTCTTAAACCTAATAATGTGTCTACATCCATTTATGTTAGGTTCTTTAAAACATGCTTTTCTTTTTGGAAGTAAAACTGTTGCTTCTGTTAATACTTAAGATCTTTCTGTTTCTAGATGTTGTATTTTCCTATTACAGGTGATGGACCTAAGAAAAAAGTGTCTTAAATATCTGGATTCTATGGGACAGAAAGGCCACAGGATCTGTGAGATTCTCCTGTAAGTTCAGGCGGGGAGGCGTACTCTGTGACGTGGCCGAGGAGACCCTGGGCCGCAGTCTCACTGCACGGCGGGCTCAGGACTTTTTGGGAACACATCTTTTTGTCTAAAAATAACCTAATATATGATCTCAGCTGAGGTCTTACTAGGATCATCATTGAAAGCAAGTTTGCATGTGTGTGTGTCACTGGCGATTGAATGAAGAGTCTGCACTGAGCTACATCCCTAGGCCTTTCTCAGCTTTTACAGTTTGGAACAGCATCTTACAAAATCACCTGTTGCCCGGATTGGGCTTGAACTGTTGATTCTCCTGTCTCAGCCTCCCAGAGCTCTGGGATTACAGGCGTGTACCACTGTGCCCCGAGAAGTATATCTTGATCAGAATCCTATGATTTGAATTAGGTTTCTTTGGCACTGACATTAAAGTAATACCTCGGTTCATGAATGCTTCTGTTTGTGAACAGAAGTGTTGAGTAAAACTTTGTCGCTGTTTGTGAATTTCACATCTGGTGATAAACGCTACCATGGCCATCGTCTCCAGAACTGGGAATGACTTAAGTTTGTGAACCAAGGCACCTCTGTATTCCGATGTTCTAATAAACGTTAGTCGGGGAGTGTTAGCCCTATAAATTCTGAAGCTGACTCATGTCTGCTTTCTACTGATAGTTGGGTTTATCACATTGAACTCAGGTAATGTTTTTATTTGGTAATACTGGGGGTTACATCCCCAGGCCTTTTCAGGATTGTTTTGTTTTGTTTTGTTTTTTGTTTTGTGAGACAGTCTCGCCTTCAGTTCAGGCTGGCCTTGAGCTATATAGCCCAGGGTGGCCTTACACTTGCAGTGATTGTCTTGCCTCATCCTCGCGAGTGTGGGGATTATAGGTGTGTGCCACTGCGCCTGGCCCTTTTTAATTTTGAGTTAGGGTTCTGCTAAGGCCAGCCTCAAATTTGTGATCCTTCTGTCTCAGTCTCCCAAGTAGCTGGGATTATAGCCACATACCATGGTGCCCACTCCAGAGGGCAGTGTGTGAATGAAGGTGTGGGATTTGTGGGCAGCTCCTGCAGGTCCAGTAGCTCCCCGTATCCAGCAGGTGTATGTTCCAAGAGGATTCTGCAACCGCAGACCCCATCGAGCCCTGTGTGTGCTGTTTATTCCCTGTACTGCAAAGCATGGAAATACCTGAGATTTTTACCCCCAGAGAACCAGCCTTCACCCCCTTGGCAGTGCTGTGGCCTCTAGTGAGAGTCTACATGCTGGTGTGTGTCGTCGGTCCCTTCACTGCAGCCAAAGACCTGACACCCACAGCTGGGGAGGGGAGGACAGGTGTATTCTAGCTCACAGTTGCAGAGGTCTCGGTCCATGGTTGGCTGGCTCCCAGGCAGAGGCAGCTTGGCAGGGGAAGGCTGCTCATCTGATCTCAGGGTAGCCAGAAAGCTGGGAGAGGCAGGGGAAGAGGTAAGAGAAGGAGGGGCTGGCAACAAGAACAGACTTCTCCAGGTTACTCCCTGGGTCTCGCTTCCTCCACCAGCCCCGCCCCAGGCACTCTGCTCATCTATTTATTTGTTTGTTTGTTTGTTTTTTGTTTATTGGTACCAGGAATCGAACTCTGGTTCTTGTGCTTGTGAGGCAGGCGCCAGAACCACTGAGCTAAATTCCGAGCCCTCCTCTCCTCAGTTGATGAGGTTAAAACCCCATGATCCACTCACTTTCCAAGAGTCCCGCATCTGAACACATGAGCTTTTCAGGCACATTTTAGATCAAATTAACACAAGTTTTGCACAGGCTTAACTTATATTCGGTTAGGATGAGAACTAGATGTATGAGTACTAAATTTCATAACCTGAAGATGTGGGTAAAAATCACTTAGTGCTTAAAAAAAATGCATAAATTCTGTGCAACTGCAATGCTGTTATCACACTTAAGAAAGTAACAATATATAATATGTAATATATGGTCCATGTTCTGATTTTTTGTTATCTTTCATAGCTTTTTTCCCAAGTCCAGGAATCAGTCAAGTTCAGAAATGTGTTTGCCAGGCATGGTGCCCCACTGTAATCTCAGAACTCAGGGAGGCTGAGTCAGGAGGGTTGCAAAAGTTTAGTTCCAGCCTGGGCAACTTAGCAAATTAGTGAGAACCTGTCTCATAATTAAAAAGGACTAGGAGAGTAGCTGAGTGCAGAGAAAAGAAAAAGAAAAAAAAATGTTTATTTATTGCCTTTTATTTTAGAATAGATTTCTTACCTTTTTTCATGCCCAGCACCTTTTTTTCCAGAGTCCAGGCCACATATCTTGTTTCATATCTGTTTTGAAGTGGGGGAAAAAAACTGTAAAGTGAACTACTTTTGTTTGTTTGTTTTTTGGTTTTTTAAGACAGGGTCTCACTATGTAGTTGAGTCTGACCTGGAACTCACTAAGTAGCCCAGGCTGGTCTCGAACTCACAGCGATCCTTCTGCCTCAGCCTCCCAAGTGCTGGGATTACAGGCATGCGCCACCATGCCCGGCTCAAGTGAACTACTTGTGAACTGAATAAAATGTATGGGTTTTTTTTTTTTGTTTTTTGTTTTGTTTTTTTTTTTGCAGTACTGGGGATTGACCTCAGGATCTTGTGCTTGTGAGGCAGGCGTGGCACCACTAAACTAAATCCCCAGCCCTAAAATGCATGCTCTTAAGTTGTATGTGTGGTAGTAGAAATCTAGAAGAAAAACACAGCAAGTTGGTAATGGTGATTACTTACACAGTGGTTATTGTAGGGGTCTTTTCTTTTGGGTTTCTGTTTGTTTTGTTTTTCTGTGTGGTTTGGGGATTGAACCCAAGGACATTGCCGCAGAGCTACAGCCCCAGGCCATTTTATTTTGGGACTGAGTTTTGCAAAGTTGACCAGGTTGGGCTCAAACATACAATCCTGCCTCTGCCTCCAAAGAATTACAGGCCTGTGCCACCCTCCTTGGCTTATAGGGATATTTGTCTCTTTACCTCACTGTATATGTTTTAATTATTTAAGATAAGCATGTAAAGTTTTTGTTAGTAGAAAAAGGAACCCAAAATTTAAAAACCGAAAAGCAGTCACAGTTTTGAAAGCCTGGTGGGTGTAGTTTTTAGAATGGCGTTATCTGTTAACCGTCAGAGTCTTTTGTAATCACAGTGCTTAGTCTCATGGGTATGTCCTTTGTTGTTTTCTTTAGTCAGTATTTACAGGACGAAAGCAAGACCAAAAGAAACATTGATCTGAATCTGTTAGAGTGGACACGCTACAGCATGAAGCCGCACGTAAGTGATGACCTTGTGTATTTGCCGAACTTGGTTAACGTTGTATTATTCAGACTTGACTTCTTCCCTCGCCTCAAGTCTATGTGGTTTGTACTTTTGTGGCGCTGGGGATTGAACTCAGGACCTCCTGCATGCTAAGCACACACTGTCACTGAACTAAATCCCCTGCCCTAACGTACAGCTCTCAGAACCACTTACTTGTAAACCTCCAGCTACTACTTCAGCCGAGATGGTTCCTTAGCCTTTGTCTTCTTGCTGCAAATGTAAATGTTCATTACACTGTTTCGGGAAAACCCAGTCCCAGAATATGAGAATCAGTCCCAAAGAGCAGAGACGGTGTCAGGCAGGCCCAGTGTCACAGTCTCAGCGGGTCCTCACCATTTGGGTAGAAGGAGGGGGCTTAGAAAGCAGTCAGGACAAAAGTCATATCATCCAGGCCATAATGGGGATGGTTCATCTCAAGCTAATGGCACAGGCGAAGGTTTCAGGTACATTCTGCTGTCGCTGTGCCTGGATCTGGTCAGATAAGTGCCACACACCACTCGATGGTTTTGTCCATTTCTGGGGTGGGGAGCACTGACCAGGTTGCTCTGGGCAGCCGTAGTGGTTATGGCTCAGGATGGCCACACCACGTCAAGCTTGGTGCCACCATGTCTCTCAGAATTGGGAAACAGAACATTTAAGTCCACTTGTCTTCTCGGTGGTTGCAAGTTCTTGTCCAAAATTTACTTGGGGATTTGTATATTTAGGTCGTAGGGCCCCATGGCATGGTTATCAGGAGTCAAGCAAGCTGCTTATGAATGTTCTTTGTATCTTACAAGACTTGAGTCTCAGTTCATAGTTGGAAAGTGATCCAGCCTTGAGTTGTGCCTGCCTCCCTTTGAAGTAAGCCGCATGAACTCAATCTAGTCCTGACCTCCACAGGGTGCTCAGCTCTCTTCATCCAAAAGCATTTTAATCTCCACAGCGAATCATTGAAGATTAAGCCTTGACAATTCCTGAGGAAAAAGCAAATGTAATAGTCTGTTACAGAGCCAGGTGTGGTGCTGCTGCCTGTACCAGCACCATGAGAGCATTCCCAACTCGACTACAAAGGGACACCTTGTCTCAAACGCGGCCCCCCCTCAAGAAAGTCTGCTAGGATGAACACCGTGTTCTGGTATAGGAAGTGTGATTTCTCTTCTTGTGGATTGGAACCCATCATTCTGTCTACAAGGCCTCCTGCATATGTGTTATGCATGTTCGGCAGCTTTTTTGAATACACACTGAGCTATTGTCTCACTGTGTCTCCCAGAGGCGGAGCCAGCCCTGCGATCCTCTCTCTCCCACACCTGACGCGTGGCTGCCACTGTGTGATTGGGCAGCCCAGGAATCTGCCTCGGACATGCCGCCCCGAGGAAGCTCGTCAGTGACAAAGCTGATCTGAGGCTTCTCTCTGGCTCTTGAGACTGTTGGGGCCAAAGCCAAGGCCTTCAGTCTGGGCCTGGCGTGGGGCAGCAACCCCTGCAGTATTGAAGGAGGTTCAGGGTGTTTTAGACTGACCCGCGCTTAACCTTCTCAAAGTTTGTAACTAGTGATGCAGTTCTGTCTGCTCTTCCTGTTAATACACCTTCTGGTTCAACTTCTGCCTTTTGGTTTTTTGCAATGCTAGGGATGGAACATAGGGCCTCACACATGCTGGGCCAGAGCTATTTTCCAGCCCTCTCTGGGTTTCTCTGAGAGAGTGTGGACAGATGGACCCACTTTACTTTTCTCTTTTCTATGGGGCCCTGTACTCCATGTCACAGGCAGAGTTTTACACCACACCAAGTAAAGCTAACTATATTTGTGTGTGCATTTTATGCAATACCAGATTGAACATTTACCTGTTATTTTTTTCCACAGTGATATTTAGAAATGTGTGAGGAATTTATATAGTATGATATTTTACTTCTTCTGTTTTTGTAATTTTAGGAGATTCCTCAACAGCTAAATGGAAGTGACTGTGGAATGTTTACTTGTAAATATGCGGACTATATTGCTAGGGACAAACCTATCACATTTACGCAGGTGAGTGCGGGCCACCTCGTCCCCTCGCTTCTGTATGGGACAACACGTTGCCCGTGCCTGGTGCATGAGGCCCCTCTCGCAGTAGCTGCTCTCAATCCCATGGGCCCCTGCGGCGAGCCTTGGGTGGATCCCTGCTCTCGCTGGCTTCCGCACTCAGGCGCCTCCTGGTCTTGTGTGACCGGGAGGGTGCGGTGCGTCTCGGTGCCGGTCCGTGTCTAGTACTTGGGAGCATGTGAGAGTTTGTGGCCGTGAGGGAGAAGCCTGAGTCTTCAGACTGTACTGGAAATCCCACTTTTCCTCTCTGTTCTGCTTAGTTTGGGTTCTCTGTGGTTCTTTGAGTGAAGCCCAGATGTGTTGGGAACTCTTGAGAAGTTCTGTTTCCAACAGTGGATTTGCAACCTTTTTACAACCGTGGGCAGCCCACGCTAAAAGTGTGCCACATCATCAGGCCTCGATTGGAGCCGCTGTTTCCCAGACACACTGTATGCATTGAGTAGTAGGATTCATAAGCCCGATCTGAGTGTTGGTACAACATCAGTAACCAGGAGCATGCCCTGAATTCATGTAATTCTAGTCTAAAATAAAGGCACTCCTTACTGATTCGTCCCAGCAGTTTTACTAAGAAAAAGTGCAGATGTTTTGAACTATGTAACAATCATGTGTTAAGACTTCCACACATACCAGGAACTCCCTAGCAGGCTGCAGGGAAGTGCATAGTCCATGCCCTCATGAGGATACGGAGTGAATACCTTGGTGCGAACCGACGTCCTCGGAGGGAGTGGGTGTCCTGTTGTGTCTTTCTGCTTTGGAAATTGGCCTGTGCAGTGATTAACGGTCACAGCAATAACATGTTTTGCAAAACATTTCATTCCTTAATGTTGCTCAATTTCAAGGAGTCCATTGCTCTCTGAGCCCAGGGACGTGAGACTTTAGAGAAGCTGTGTTTAGGGCAGAATCGGCAATATTTCTTAGAACAGAAAGAAATGTGTGGGTGTTTTTCTGAATGGTCATTTTTTCGATATGAAAGCAGATTATACTCATTTTAGATTGTTCTTAAAGTACACGCAAATAGAGAAGTTGCCTATTGTGCCACCACTTGGACGTTTCCGTTTTTGCTAATGCTCCCACTCCGAAATTGTCACACCACCGTGTAAGGTTCTGTCCTGCTCCGCTTTCCTAAGCGTGTGCAGCGCTCGGTACGTAGGGTAGAGTTCGGAGTGTTAGCTTTACAGGCAGCGGTGTCACGGCTGACCTAAAGGTCTGGGCACTGCGCTTCGTTCACGTGATGAAGTGCAGAGGTTGCACTGCAGGCACAGCAGAGTGTGATGTGTGTTGTTCTTCGCAGCACCAGATGCCTCTGTTCCGGAAGAAGATGGTGTGGGAAATCCTGCATCAGCAGCTGCTTTGAGAATGTTGCCCGCTCCCTCCGGCCACTGGCGGTTTCTTCCCAGCGGTCTCCACATACCTCATGCATCTTGGGTTACCAAGTCCCTGCGCCGTTCTGTTCTCCCACAGGTACTGAGCTGTCACCGTGCATGGAGGCCTCTTGGGATGCAGAGGGGCTGCTTGCGACCCTGACTGTAAGGCTGTGCCTGCTTGGAGCCCTGGACTGTTCAGCCCACACACGAACAAACGCTAATCAATGTTTTCTTGTTTTAAAGAGTCATTTCCCTGTGAATGTGGGAAATGCAGGATTTATGCTATGAATTGTTTTTTCCGTGTGTTTGTTCACGTGTATTCATTCGCTCACTCGTTTGCAAATGTTGGGCAGTGGCCATTTTCCACTGCCTGTGACAGTTAACTCTAAATGATGTGCTTGAACTATTTATTTCTGAGAGGAATGTCGATCAAAGTGCTGCTCCCTGCTGAAGATCAGGAGGGACAGCTGCAGGGCGGGACGGCAGCAGGCAGAGCTGACGCGGAGTGGTAACCACCACCCCGGAGTTAGCCTGTCCTCTGTTTGAGGCAGAAACCCTTTGGCAGGGCGTGGTCCACAACAAGTCTGATGGCTGCGTGGCTCCGTGCTGTGCGAAGCGGCTGTAGCCACGGAGCTCTGGCTCTCCGCGGTCTTCAGAATTGTGTTGTGGTCAGCAGGTGACCCGGCTCACTCTTAAAACTGGATTCCAAGTAACCGTAAACCCTAAATCTTCACTTTGTCCCAGATCTGGTTGAGTATAAACCTCGGAATCGTAAGGGCTGGCCTGAGCTGTTTATTTCAAAAGATACTATTTCAATTTAAAGCTATTTTTCCTCACAGATTTTTTTTTCTATATATTAAGCTAAAATTAAGTTTTGTATTCATTACGATTCCCACCCTTCCCCCACCCCTGGTGCCCCCCACCAAAGTCTGTGGAAGATTTAGTACTTGGCTCTGAGGTCACCAATTATAATAGTCTATTTTGCATATGAAAGTTTGTATTTAACTTTTTGTTCATTGAAAACCTTAGAGATGTGGTTATGCTTTTTACTTTCAGAGAGGTTAGAGTTGGTCAGAACTATTTTGCAAGGTCTAGTGCCTAGTGTTGCTTTTATGACGTAATAAAGGCCGTCTGGCAGAACCCAAGCCCGGCTGGTGCTTTCTTGCCCTCCCCCTGCTGCCTTCCGCCCCTTCCCCGTCCTCCTCAGGGAGGCAGAGCGGAAGTCGGGGTGTCGCCTGTGACTGTATCCACCCTGTGGGCTGGGCCCCTTCGGCCGGTTTGCTCCAAGCCTTGCTGAGGCTTGGCCAGGAACTGGGCCTGCGATGGGTGGGACCAGTGGTGCCTACGCCTGGCCAGACCCAAGACACTCAGGCCACGACGTGGGCTGAGTCCTTTCCCGTGGCTGCGTCCTCTCCCCAGGACTCCGAGCCGGACCCAAGGCTGCCAGAGCAGGCAGCAGCCCAGCCCCGTAGCCCCCAGGTTTGCTGCCCCTGTGCTGAAGCGTGCATCCCAGGTGCTCCACCGTGACCTGGGCATTAGGGCCTCGGCTGAGGCCTGCTTGGTGTCGACCAAGTCCTGTCGCGGTGGTGGTTCATGCTCTGCCACACGGATGGTGCCGGGCTGAGGCAGCGTTTGAGGGGCTTCGGCTTTCGTGGGCTCATCACAGCCTCGCTCAGTCTTCCAGGACACAAGAAATTGTTAAGAGCAGAACATTGAGTTGGAGCAGCGTCTGCTTGGCCCTCAGCTTCTGACTTCAAGGTGAGACACCATCAGCATGGCCCTCAACACTGACGTCCCCTTTGGTGCACAGAAGCATGCGGGTGTTAGATTCTTTTGTTTTCCTGAGAAAGGTCTCACTAGTCCAGGCCAACTGTGAACTCACTGTGTAGCACAGCTTGGCCTCAAATAGCAATTCTCCTGCCTCAGCCTCCTGAGAGTGTTGGGATTACTAGCCTGTACCACTATGCCTGGCAGTAATAGAATTTTTATATTTCAACAGTTTATGAAAAAAGTGGTCTGGTGATTTAAAAAAGCAACTATTGACTGTATTAGTAGAAAATTAGCAACCTTAAATCCAGTCGTTTTTAAAAATTGTAGTAGTTTTTTAGGGGCCTGAAAAAGGTGCCACAAACCATTACTCTTTTTTAGTAGGTGGTCTCTGTTCTTAAAAATGGACTTAAAAAAAAAATACACTGTTGGTGAGCATCTTTCTCAGGCTTAACTTTGTGCCAGAGCTGGGTTTGGGATGGAAGAGACAATTGGGACATCTGGAAGATGTTCTTGGGAGCCCTGAATTCTACTTCAGTTACAGAAGGCCGGACCTCTGAGCTGTTCCCTCTGGGGTCCTGAGCACCCTGGGGTGGCTGCAGCTGAGCCGGGCTGCATGCTGGACAGGGTGGACATTTCCTTGGCAACGCAGTAAACATCCAGTACAAATAAGCAAGCGATGCACAGAAAGTGAAGCCCAGGATAACCTTAGTCCTGCAGTACTGCTCCACTGCTTTATCGGCTTCTCTGCACTACCCGGAGCCTACTCTCCTTACACAGTTTCTTTCGCCAAGAAGCTGTTCTTCAGATAAACTGGTGGCACTTAGCTCGCTGGAAGTTGCAGTCCTAGCCAGCTGTGTTGCTTTGGTTTTTAAACTTTAATTTACTTAGATGCAAGGCTGGATTTGGGGTATAGTGGAATAGGAGTTGATTTTATCAAACTCATTTCTTTAGTGGCTTTAAATGTTTATTGCAACTCAGCAATGAATATATTTGGTATTGTGATTATGCACACAACTATTGTGTGATTATATATGCACACGAATTTTAGAGAACACAACTTACTGTAAGTCTGATAGTTTCAGTTCCCTTTTTTGGTTGTGGCCATGTGATGGTTAGCCTCGACTGTCCACCTGACTGGATTGGGAAGCAGTTAGGAAATGAGTAGTTACACTTCTAGACGTGTCTGTGGGAATGTTTCCCGTGTGGGACAGCGAGGGATGGGGAGACCTGCCCTGGATGTGGGCAGCACAGAGTAGGATGTGGGCTGGGGGAAACGAAAGCAGGGAGCGGAAGCCTGAGTTCTACCTCACTCTGCTTGCTGGCAGCCATGAGGTGAGCGCTGTCCTCCACCACACCCTCCCACCGAGGTGCTCCTACCTTGGAGCCAGCTGACTGGACTGAACCCCTGAAACCCTGAGCCAAATAGACCTTTCCTCCTTTTAGTTGTCATTGTCAGGTACTTTTTTTTTCTCAGCAAGACACAAACCACGAATTTGATTTCTGTGCTCACTGATGAATAGATATGCAGGAATTTTGGTTTGCTTTGCTTTGGTTTTTGTTTGCAGTGCTGGGGTAGAGCCCAGAGCCTTGTATTCTCCCACTGAGCTGCACCCCAGCCCTGAGAATGCAGCTTCAAAAGCACTGCTCCAAGGGACCTAAGAGCAAAATGCAAACTAATTTTAAAACTGTAAAACTTGGGCATGGTGGTACACATGGGTAGTCCCAGCACTCTGGGAAGCTGAGGCAAGAGGGTTGCAGGTTCAAGCCTAATCTGGGCAATTTAGCAAAACCCTGTCTCAAAGTTAAATTATATACATAAAAAGGGCTAGGTATTCAGTTACCCTGTTTAGTTCCCATACCAAAGAGCCTACAAAGTTTGAGAGGACCCAAGGAGAGGGCTGTGAGGCTGTTTAAGAGGAATTAACACTTGCCAAAATGTAAGTAGAAGTTCTGTTGCTTATACATGAGGTGGAAAACGGCTCTGTGGCTCGATGTGTGTACTGTGTCCTCCCCGATGAGTTATGTCTTAGTCTGGCATTTCTCAAGGAGACACCCGTGGGAGTGTTCGTGGGGAAGCAGTGGCTGGGGTTCTTGGAGGCCCCACCCGGGAGTCATAAAGCCGGGTCCTGGGCACCACGCTGCCCCCGTGGTAGTGGAATTTCGGATGTGCCCCCGGGAGCAAAGGGCTTCACATGAGCGTGTGGTGCCCGCCTGGCCCCGCTGCCTGCTTTTAGGGACAGACGCGGTGCCCTGCTCTCCCTGTAGGGCGTAGAGCTCCACCCAGCCGTTTGCCTTGCGGATGTTCTCATTTCCATTGCTGAGCAGTGTCAGTGGCCCCAGCGATTACTCGGTATTACCGGGCACACTGTCCTGTGGGCCTGGCTTCTCTTCAGTCACACTCCTAGAATTCAAATCCATGGTTAAAAGTTACATAATCAACAAAAAACACCTGGTGGTTTTGGGGTTTTTTGTTTGTTTTTGAGACAGGGTCTCACTGTGTAGTGAGACTGACCTGGAACTCACTGTGTAGCCCAGGCTGGTCTTGAACTCATAGCAATCCTCCTGCCTCAGCCTCCCGAGTGCTGGGATTACAGGTGTGCACCACCACGCCCACCTCCTGGTGGTATTTTTTACTTTTTAATTTTCCGCACAGGATTTGTGTCCTGATGGAATTTAAGTTTATAATAACTTTGTGTGTAGGCCTTCGGTTCATTCTGAGGGATTTACTTTCTCATTTAGTGGATAATTTTACCCTTTTTTTCAACTATTTCACAAAAGACTCTTTGTAATGGGAATTAAGATGAACGGTAAAGTAGAGGAAATAGCAAAATGAACCTTTCTGTAGTCAGCTCCACTTCCAGCAGTTAAAATGTGGCTAATCTTGGCTCTCTTTTTCTTTTTCTTTCTTTTTTTTTTTTTTCACGTGGCACAGTCAGCTCCGAAATATTTTAAAGCAAATCCCTGATGTCAGGCATGTTATTGTACCAAAATGCTTCGGAGTATCTCCCTGACTAGCAACTTAAAGTCATGTCACATCTAGCTATAAGAATTTACTAAGATGTCCAGTTCATATCATCTGATGATTAAAATAATTATAGCTGGGTGTGGTGGCACATGCCTGCAATCCAGCTACTTGGGAGGCTGAGGCAAGATCAACTTTCAGGCCAGCCTGAGCTACTTAGTGAGACTGCCTCAAAATAAAGTCTTCACAAAGTAGAAGTGGAGGTCAGTGGTGAAGGACTTGCCTCGCTTGTGCAAAGGTTCCATTCCCAGCACTGACCACCCCCAAGCTTTTTAATTTATGGAATCGGGATATGTTGTGGGCTGAATGGTGGCCACCCAAAAAGCCAAGTCCACAACTTAGCCCCTAGGACCTGTATTACATGGCAAAGAATGAATAGAAGTATTGGAATGACAAAAGAGTGATTGGCTTCAGGATCTTGAGAAAAGCATTGATCTTGGATCATGTGTGCAGGCTCTATGCACAATCGCACGTCTTACATGAGAAAGATGTTCCTGTTGTTGAGGTGCTAGGGATCAAACTCAGGGCCTTCCACACACTGGAACCAGGGCTCTGCCGCCAAGCTACTGCCTGGCTGGGCTCCGGGAACTGCTGGGTGACGGAGGAGTGATTTCAGAATTTTGAGAGAATGCAGTTCAATTGGATTAGGCTGTCAAGTTTGTAGCAATTTGCAAAAGTAACCTCAGAAAGTTAATACAGGATCCAAATAAATCTACATGTTGCTGAGTTGGGGATTTAGCTTGCCTTGCAAGTGCAAGGACCTGAGTTCAATTCCCGGTACCAAAAAAAAACCAAAAAAATCTACATGTTGCCTTTGAGTTTATTTCTGTCTCTCTCTACATCTCTGTCTGTGCCTGTGTCTCTGTACTGGGGATTGAGCCACGAGCCCTGAACTCCCTCCCCAGCTCTATAATTTTAAAACGGTCTTGTTCTTACCCAGTGTGACTCAGAATTTTCGATCTTCCTGACTTAGCCTCCTGAGTAGCTGGGATTACAGGTATGCATAACTCACTTGGCTGCTTTGTTTCTTTAATATCTTTTTTTACAGTAAGCATTTCCCTATTTTCTTTCTTATGTACATGTTGCTTCATTTGTTTGTGCAGTGAGGGGGATTGAATCCAGGACCTTTCCACTACTGAGGCACTGTTTCCTATGGGATGCAATGTCTTCCAGATCTGACGGCTTTGATGCTGTGGGATCCTCTGTCCCTGTGTCCCCCAGAACCGGTGGATTCCCCTCTCCCGCTGCGACCCGTGTGCCAGCTGATGGTGCCCTTGGAACCCGTGAGGTCCCGGTTCTTCCTTTTTATTTCATTATGAAGCTGTGGTCATTTTCTTGGGGGGTGGGTACTGGGGATCAGACTCAGGACCTTGCACTATGAGGCAGGTGCAGTACCACTGAGCTAAATCCCCTGCCTAATTTTTTTAAGATAAGATAAAAAGCTACTTTGAAATTATAAACCTGCCAAAAAGTGTGCTTCTTGTCACCTAGTTCTGTTCAAGAAGTAAAGTATGTTTAACATTTGTGACCTCACCAATTTGGCTGGCACATCAGTGTTGGGAGCAGATAGCAACTATGTATGGTAGAGTGACATTTAAAAATGTAAATGAAATAACACAGGAGGCTGAGGCAGGACAGATGCCTGTGAGTTCAAGGCCTTGTAAGAGTTATGCAAATAAAAGCAGTCTTCAAGCTGGAGTTTCCTTTGACCATTTCGTAGTTTTGAGTATTGTAGGTTTGTTTTTTTGTTTTGTTTTTGAGACAGGGTCTCACTATGTAGTTGAGATTGACCTGGAACTCACTGTGTAGCCCAGGCTGGTCTTGAACTCAGCAATCCTGCCTCAGCCTCCTGAGTGCTGGGATCACAGGCATGCACCACCATGTCTGGCTTGTTCTGAATGTTGGACACACTATAGCAACCAATTTAATTAATGACTCAATTGCAAAACTGTAATTTGGTCCCTAAAGAAGAAATGTCAGAGTATTCGTTTCAAAATACCAATACCAGTGTAACTACTAACAAGGCTCCTAAATGCAATTTGCAACTTATTTGCAGTGAGTTTAAAGTTTTTAGACTCCAATCTGCTGGAGATTCACAGTGAGAATACTATTTTAATTTTTCCTGAGGACACTGTAGTCGGATTCCTTTGTTTACAAGTTTCAGGATTTGGTCCAGGAGTAAAATAAGGTAGGTAATGTCAGCACCCACTAAGCTTTTCCTTGTAGTCGTTCTTGAGCTCTTGTCTGTGTGGTAAGAAGCCCTAGCTGGTTTCAGGAGCTATGGCTGTGACAGTTCTTTCAGTGGCCCTTCTATTGTAAATGCAACTGTGACCCACATGCCTAATGCACCGCTTCCTTTTTTTCCCTTGAGACAGGGTCTCTCCATGTAGTTGAGACTGACCTGGAACTCATCACGTAGCCCAGGCTGGTCTTGAACTCACAGCGATCCTCCTGTCTCAGCCTCCCGAGGGCTGGGATTACAGGCGTGCTATAATCCTACCACAGCTCCCACTTCCTTTTTTTGGTAACACATTTTAGGTTCCTCACAGTGGGGCCAGGCCGCTGGGTTGAATCTAGCAGCATGGGTAACCTTTCCTCTACCAGGGAGACCTTATATTGTATCACCCAGGGTTCCACGGAAAAGCCTTAAATATTCACTCTTCATTCCCAGAAGACAGGCCGCCACCCTTCACCTGCAGTCTCGGCCCGCAGGGCCCTGGAGACGTAGGCTGTTTGTATAGGGCCAGCGGCCAAGGAGCAGCACACAGCCCTTCCGTTCTGAAGCCCATCGTCCTGCCAGGGACACCAGACAACAGCCTGGGCCTCACAGCAAGATGATTCTCCCGCCTCGGCCTCCCACATACTGGGACTACAGGTGTGTGCTACCAGACTGGACCTGCAGTCGTTCTTGATTTTTAGCTTCTAGTTCCTGTTTTGTGACATTGTTCCGGCACCGGTGTGGCGCCCTTGCAGAGTATGGAAAACCAGTGCAGGCCTGAGTGAGATATTAGCACAGGAAAGACCACTGTGGCTCCTGGGGCTTTGGGTAGTGGAGGCTGAGGAAGAAAACCTTCGCGGTTTTCTTTGGGCTTAATCTCCAGCTGCTACCCTTGTATTTTACTTTAGGGTCAAATCACGCGCCAAGGAGACTTTCTAGGACGTCAGGAGGCCAGGACAGGGCAAGCCTGAGCCTTTACAGGGAGGAATTCAGCCCAAGCGAAGACCCTGCTCCCCGCGTGGCGGGCAGGTGGGGGCGCTGGCGAGCACCGCTGCTGCTCCGGGAAGCGGCTGCGGTCTTTGCCCAGGCCGCCTGTCCGGCTCCCAGTGTGAGCCGCCTCCTTCTCCGCTGGGCACCAGGGCGGCCAGGCGCCAGCTCGGCACCTCCGCCTTTTTTGGCACAGGTTCACAGACAAGTGTTTTGGACGTGGGCATTTTAAGAGCTAAACTTGAAATTCTACCACGCAAATAAAGGCCCAGGGACGAAGCCTTCCGGCGGGGCCCGGGATCCATTCGAGGGGGCTGGGGACCGGGCCGTTCGCGCGCGCACACACACACACACACACACACACGTTCTCACACACGGCACGCGCGCACACATACACCCACACCCACCCCGCACAGCCACAAGAGCTCGGGAGTCCCCAGGGCCGCCACTGCTGACGCCAGGACGGGGCTGCACTCGGTAAAATAAAAAGCCGGGTACACCACGGTCATGTTAGCTGGATATATTTTTTTTTTTTCCTGAAAATTTTTCTTTTTTTTTTCTTTTTTTTCTTTGTCACAGAACACTGTTTGCAGTAGAGGAAACTGGCATTGCAGTCTGGTGGTAAAATGGCTTGTTCACAAAAACCAGTACATGTTCATCCTTTAGCGCAAAAAGCCCTAATGGTGCGTACCCTATTGGAATTCGGGACATCTCCAATATTTTCTCTCTCTGTTTTTGTCTTTTTTTTAATAAACATTTTCAAGGTTTGTCCAAAAGGTGGCCATACAGGCTCTCGGCTAGCGGAAGACAATTCAGAACAGCTGTCGCACACTTGGACTGTGTCACCTTCTCCAGGCTGGCAGTTGATTATTTTTTTTTCCAACTCATTTTTATTAAAAAAATAAAAAAATGCTCCAACTATCAGTTTTACAAAATCTCTAAGGGAAACACAAGAGCAAGGTGCTGAGGTAAAAAACACCTGAGGTAGCTTTTTTTTGTGTGTTTAAAAAAAATCTGTAAATTTTAACGCCCTGGGCCAACAACCTTGTGTAAATTGTTTTCCTTTTTTTTTTTTAAACGAAGAAATCATTTCACTGAATGTTGATGGCTTATACACCAAAATGTAAAACGACAGAATACATTCTTTATGGAATTTTTCTTGGTTGGGTTGGCTGGTTGCTTTGATGGGTTCCTGTTTTCCTCTTCCAAAATGCTAGGACAAGTACCACTGACTCTTGTTCTCTTGAGTAACCAAGTGTAAGTTGAGGCTGGTTTGTGTGTTTCGCATTTGTTCCTTCTGTGCGGTATGATAATCAGAGCACTGCTTTGCCTGGGATGCATAGGTACAGGGGATGGAGACGGATGAGGGAATTCAGGAGTGGGGATGGAGCGGGGTGGGGGGGAGAAACAGAGAGAGACAGAATTATATAGCAGTATGCAAAAAACCAGTTTAAAACCTGTGAAGCCAAAAGAATGGGTGTGAGCTAGACAGGTGAGGAGGGCCAGGCCCTCCTGGACGGTATCCCTTCTGTTGACAGACACAGGTGGTCCAGAACTGCTCCGAGTGTCCTTTGACAGGGACTCCCTCGGGGTGAATTTTGTGGGTGGCTTCCAAGTTCCTTTCTACACTATTCGACCTCCCAAAGAAAGACTTTACTCTTTAAAGTCTAGAAAAGCCTGCTTTCTGTTCAAAAAGAAAACAAAATTAATAATTGAGTAAAAATTGGAGTTAGTTGTTATTTGATATATTATTTCTAAAATATATTAATGCTGCAGGCATCCTGTGTAACCCACAGGCCACATATCTTAACATCTTTCCCCTTCTAATATGTACACACATGTACAGAGACAATTTTCCACAGAAAAGAAAAGGGGGTGAATTTTGCTTTGCTCGGAACACATTCACCTATGTTAGTTCAACTAAAAGGGATAGCGTCGTGGAGAAGGGTTCTGAGTGAGTGCATGGGGAGTGATGGCTGAAGCCTGCAGAGGCCGCGGAGGCGGGCGGACAGCGGTTCCTGGGACCCCAGCCTCCCCGTGCCCCTCCATGACCCGGGATTCTCAGCTCGAGGCCCCGGTGCCTCCACAGACTTCTCGTTCCTCAGGGTGGTCTTTGGTTTGCTCCCGATCTGCTGGCTGTGTTTGGTCAGACGGTCTGGTGTTGGGAGGGCTACATTCATCCGCGTTTGCTGGTGCCTGGGGGGCCTCACTTGCTGCGCTGTGAGGCAACTCCCTGAGGGTACTTCTGCTCCTGCTGCTTCACCTGCTGCACGATCTCCCTGATCTTGCGCTGTGCAGTCTGCAGCAAGAGAGGGCGGGCGGGATGGGACACACGTGTCACTCACCCGACTGGGTCCTTTTCTGCGTAGCAGTGAGGTCCCTTCCTCCCCACTCGGCCACTGGTCAGAAGGCACCTTCTGACCAAACGCTAGCCGCTCCTGGAGGACAAACAGGGCGGGGTGCAGCAGAGGGAGCAGGGACGGAGTCCTGCAGGGGTCACACAGCTCAGGGTCCCCACTGTGGCCCCCACCTCCCGGACAGGGCAGGACCCTGCCCCACGCTGCAGGGAGAAGGGCTGTGCACATGGCAGGCAAGGCCTACGCTTGTGGGCCACAGGCCATGTGGGGACCCCTGAGGCGGTGACCAGGAGAGAGCAAAATGGGGAACTAGGGTCCCCAGTGAGGCATGCTGAACTTGTCACCGTGAGGCCTTGGCACCATGCGGTGTCACCTCTGCGCTGCCCTGGGCTCTCCCAGTACAGCGGTGGACAGCAGCACAGAGAAGGGATGGGACAGCGCCCTGCAGGAGGAAGGAGGGCTCTGCTGTGCGCGTCGGGGGGCCGGAGGCCGCCGACAGCTCAGGGGAGAAGTGGAAAGAGACTGGCAGGAAAGGAGTGGGTCTCGCGGCCGGTACCTGGCTAGCGAAGAAATGCCCGATGATTCTGACGATCACTTCCTCATTCTCGTCGGGCGTTTGGTCTCGAGGCACGATGACTTCGGCGCTGGTCAGGTTCTGCAGCTCGTTCACCTGCAATGGCGAGGAGGCCGTGGGCGGGCTGCGTCCTGCCTCCAGGGCCATGGAGGGGCTCAGGAGGGAGGCAGACCGCGCCTCTCCTGCACCTGACCCTGGTTCCGCCCCGCCCATCCCGCCGGGTGCTTCTCCTGTCCCCCTCGCCCACCCAGCCCAGGGCGCCACACCGGTGTCCCATCCCACCATCTCCCCACCCGCCTCCTCGTCCTCGCCTCGGGCCCTGGCCTGGCACCGGGCTCACGGCAGAGTTCGGCGAGCGCAGAGGGGAGCTGACGCCATCTGGGGCACCAGAAGTTCAGGGTCTGGCTCTGGGATGACCCAGCCGGCCTCGGGAGGCCTGGGCTTCTCCTCCGGCCGACGACGCACTCGCTTCTGCCGCTACACACCAGCTCTGCCGGGAGCCCAGCGCACGCGGCCGTGGTCCCGAGAACTGAAGGCGACTCACTGAATCTAGATCATGGCTTTTACAACAGCAAACACGCACCCCTTCCCCGAATACCGCCCGACTCGGGTGCGAGGCCGCTCCCATGCTGCGCACAGGGCAGGGCGGTCCGCTCAGCAGGTGGGAGCAGCCCTGGAGGCCTGGGGCTGGGCCGGGCACCGGAAACCAGGCATGAAGTTCCAGGGATGCCGACTGCCTGACCTTGGCCCCTGTGGCTCAGACGCCGGGAGAGCCCGGTTCGAGTCCAAAGCCGAGACCGCGCCAAGGGGTGGAGGGCACTCGGGTAAGGCCAGGGCATTCAAGCAGGAGGTGTGGCGAGCTGGTGCCCACTTACGGTTTTGCCGCCTTTGCCAATCACCCGGCCAGCGGTAGAGGAGGGCACTCTGATATGGGCTTCCAGCTTTACCTCTTCTTTAGGGTTAAAGAAGTTTTCTTCTTTCAGTTTCCCAAAAATCCGCCCCTGGGCCTGGAGAAAACGACGCGATGGGCCCAGGGTCTCGGACGGAGGCGCCAGGTCGCCGCCCCACCAGACACGGGTGCGCGGCGAGGCCACACCCCCGCAAGTGTCCGACTGCCCGTTTGCCCAGGGACTCTGCGCTCCTCCTCTGGCCACAGCAGTGCGGCCTGGCCCGGCTGCCACAATGAGAACGGAGGCGTCCAGGGCCGGAGGTGGGATGGGAGCGCTGGGGCGGGAACCACAGAGCCCTGAGCTGGTCATCTCCTCTCACTCCTCGGGCTGACGCCATCCTGTCATGAGCACAGCCCACCTTTCGTCCATTCACGAGTGGAAGTGGGTGTTCTGGCAGCACCGGGGACTGAACCCAGGCCCCTCTCCGCTGTGCCCAGGTCTAAGTTACTAAGCTGGGTTCACATCTGCGACCATCCTGCTTCAGCCTTCAAGCGAGCCGAGGTTACAGGTCTGCACCACTATGCCCAGCGAAGGCTTGATTTCAAGTGGTTCCTTATGCATTCCCTTTATCCTTTAGGTCTAACTGAAATTAACTAAAAGGGGTACATGTTTATAAATGAATATGTGCCTCTGACTTTTAGAAAACTCTTTTGTGCTTTTGTTAGAAGAGGAGGAAAGGCAAAAAGATGAAACAGAAGCATGCATCTCACTGGAGAGCTTCCACAGCCCCGGCCCTCCCGTGCCCATGTTAATGCCCACAACACTCGGGTGAGGGATCACAGCCCTGGAGGGCGGCCGAGGGCCCTGCGACCTCTGCAGACAGCCTGCCCCTGCCTCGGAGGCAGCACTGACCTTGAACTGGGCCTCAGGTGGCCCAGTGATGATGACCATCCGCTCGCTGACGTCTGGGCCTTCGGCTGGGGCAATCTGCGGGTCACAGGAAAAAGACGGTGCTGGAACCGAGTGGGTGCTGTGCACGCTCATCTCCAGGGCCTTCACACCTGCTTTGTGCCACCCACGCTGCCTCCACCCCGTCCCCCTGGGAAGTGTGCAGGATGGAACGCGCGAGGCTCAATACCTCCTCCTCCTGTCTGAGCTCTTGTAACACAAACAGACCCAGCAAGTATTTTGTTAGAGGTTGTTTGTTGCATCTTTAAAAATGCATTATCTTATTTCAAAAAGATTAAACAACAACAAAAAAAAACCCAGCCTGGTGCACTGGTGCTCGCCTGAAATTCTAGCACTTGGGAGGCTGAGGCAGGAGGATCACTGCAAGTTTGATGGCAGCCTGGGCTACACAGTGAGTTCAAGGATAGCCTGGACTACATAGAGAGACCCTGTCTCAAAGTAAATGAACAAAAAAAAAAAAAAAAAAAAAAAATTTAAAAAAAAAAAAAAAAAAAAAAAAAAAAAAAAAAAAAATCAAGCCAGATACAGCAGTGCATACTGCTTGGCAGGCTGAGACAGGAGGATGAAGATACTGAGCCCAGGAGTCTGAATCCAGCCTGGTGACACAGCAAGAAATACAAAACAGAAACCCAAAAACAGTGAATTGTAGGAAAATTAAAGTGAATTAAAAGCTACACTCCTGGCCCAGGTGTTCTTGTTTATGCAGTGCTGAGATTGAACCCAAGACCTCTGCACTGAGCTACTTCCTCGTGTTTCTGTTTTGAGACAAACTGGGCTTGAACTTGAGATCCTCCTGCCTCAGCCTCAGAGTTTTGGGAGTACAGGTGTGCAGTACTATGCCCAGCTTCATTTCTAAGCTTCTAAGAGCAAATATAAAGAGGAAACATGGTCATTTACAGGGCTCCAAAGGAAAAACAAACCAGTAGCACAGGGAGGCCCAATTCCTGAGAAAGCTGTCGGCAGAGAACTGGGATTCCCCACCACACCGTTAAGTACACCTCTGGCCAGTGGCTGTCCCCTCGTAGCTTTGCTGTCCTGCAGCAGCATCTGAAGGTGGGCTCACAGGCGGGCCCAGTGCCCCCACTCTTAGGAGAGGAACCGAGCCAGGTCCTGCTCTGCACAGCTCTGGCCTCAGCAGCCACACACCATGTGACGTAGGGTGAATGAACTGAGGCACAGGTGACGCTCAGCTAAGCTTCTCAGGGTCTGCCCTCCCCTCGGGTGGCCTCAGCCTGGCGAAGCTCACCGGCACTGGGGGGGGGGGGAATCAGCAGTCACGGGA
>NW_022900924.1:52036491-52086282 GCF_012274545.1 Fukomys damarensis | reverse complement strand
GGGGGGGGGGGTAATCAGCAGTCACGTGACCATCCTTCTGCTGTCGCTGACCACTCCCCAGTGACTCACGCCACTCTGCTTGGATTCAGAAAGGAGCCCCTGCCGCTGTCCCAGGGTGTGAGTTCCTGCAGCTGCAGAATGGCGTCCCAGGGATCGGAACAAGGACCTAGCTGAGGGCCACGGTGTCCGTGGGACCCAGGGACCCAAGGTGACCCAAGCTCAAGGGTAGGCGGGGCCGGAGAGGGTCGGGAATGGGGAGGCCCTGGCTTGCACTGTCGGTCACGTTTCGTGTGGTATTCAGAAGCCTGCTGACTGCGGCCTGCGGGAAAGGTGGCGACGGGAACCCAACCCTGCAAGCTCCGGGATGAGCCCCAGATCCTGGTGCAGCCGGCCGCACTCTTCCCGCTCAGACTCAGACCAGTGTGGAGCTCATTACGGCCGCTGAAGACCAGCAAAGCACAGACCCAGCCTCCTGGGCGTCTGATGGCCAAGATGATGGAGATCCAGAAAAAAAGGGGGATGATTCCCAGAAGTAGTACATTTCGTTCACAAATACTTAGGATTTCCCAGTTTTCTCCCTCCTTTTCCATGCTGCACCGCGAGGCACGACGGAGGAAGAAGGGTGTGGGCCCAGTGCAGCCCTGGCAGCCCCATCGGCGGTTACGAGCACAGTGGTGTCACCCACGGGCCCCGCCAGCGCACCAGAGTGCGAAATGCTACGGGCTGAAGCCCAGGACGCTGCTTCCTCTCTGTCTGTTTTCCAAGAGGCCTTGATGGGAACGGCTCTGAGAGCTGCAGGGCGGGCTTTTCTGGAAAGAGGCGAAGCCGGGCAAACCCTGGCAAACCACCCTTCAGCTTGGGGCCTTGGACGAGGCAGCAGGACCCTGGCCCTGTTCATGGCCGCGTCTGCAGTCAGGGCTGCGCTGGCCCCAGGAGGTGCTGTCTTGGTGGATTCTACATCCAGAATCACGGCCGCCCCTGGGTGTCCTGACCTTACGCTCTGTGTGGCTTCCTGGCTGAGCAAAGGGGGAGCGGAGGAGGTGATAGATGCCTGCAGCTGAAACCACCTTGTCCTGGCAGCCCCCGGTGCCTCAGACTGCAGCGCTGCACGGTCCAGGCCCTGGCGGAGCGGCCGTGTCCCCACATCTGCCGTCCCGCCACGGGGACCGACCAGCACCCGCCCGTCAGTGTCTCGGCCAGGGTCCCACCTGCAGGCCACCAGGTACAGAGACCTCCGAGCGCCCCAAAAGTTCTCTCACATTTCAGGCTCTTCCGGCCTGGAAGTCCAGGGGGAGACAAATGAGGCCTGAGAGGGAAACCGTTCCGCAGGACAACACTCCTTCACCGTTTCAGAGATCCTGATTCCGCACAATTCAATGTTTTGTTTTGTTTTTTTTTCCTTCTCCAGCACACCTGCTGTGGGAGAAATTCCAGCTCTTCTCACGCAGACAGTAGAAGCAATCCTTCTCTCCAGTCAGGAGACTTCTCGTTCAGAATCCCGGGTTGTCTCATGGTAGCAAATTATTTCCCGTAACAGCAGAAGCTCTGTTTCCGGAAGTGTTTCCCGAGGTCGGGCCGTGCTCAGCATGCCGCCCTGTCCTGTCAGGCTGAGCCACTCCGCACTGGGGCCAGGGCCGGGTCCGCACACACAAAAACCTCTCCGGGGCCACCAACTGTTGTTTACCCACGATTTCATCACCACTTTTCAAGAGTTTCAATTAAAATCACTTCCTCATAGTTCAGGGGCCACTGAGGCGCAGATGAACAAAAGCACCCCGGGACCCCGCAACAGCTGGATCTCAAGAAGAGAAGAGGGGACAAGCAGTCCAAAGAGGTCCTGGCGGGGTCCCTGCTCACGGGCTTTTCTAGTTCAGTTGTCAGCTGAACAGAACAGGAAGAGACCGAGGGAAATGGGAGCAGATGGAGCCGTCGGTCCCAGGAGCAAGGCTTCCGGTCCCGCGGGACTCCGCCGGGATGCGATGGGCGCTGCCCGGGACCGGCAGGAGGGGACGGACACGGGCGGAGTGGAGATGGGCAGCCTTACCTTGATGGAGGCCCCGGCAAACCGAGCCAGCTGCTTGATGTGCGCTCCCTTCTTCCCGATGATGGCACCCACAGCCTGGGTCGGGATGAAGAGATTCACAATCTCCTGCTCTGGGTACTGGAGAGGCAAGGGGGACAGATGACGTCACCACCACCGGGCCACCTCTCTGGCCCCAGCTGTCACCCAGGACGTCCTAGGAGGCCGAGGTGGAGGCCACGCTATGCAAGGACATGGCAAGACAGCTCAGTACCCTTCTGTGGGCATAGCCTGCACGAGTCTGCACACAGCAGGCCCCCTGCTGCCCACGGCTCCCCTCCAGCAGCCGAGTGAACGTGAGGGACGTGAACAGCTATGTGTCACACACAGGTCCCACAAGCATGTTCCTCTGTCCTCACCCCGAAATCAAACAGTACTAATAAACACACGTGGTCTGAGCACAGGCTGCCAAGGCCCTGTCAGAGGGAAGGGAAAGGTGCCCGGCACGGCGAGGAATTGAGTCTGCACCAGGCAAGTGGCCCTGCCCTGACCGGCGGCGTGAGGACCTCCCCGGTGGCCCCCACCTGTCCTGAACCCCGACGACAAGGCTGCCGGCGGTCCTGGCTCCAGGGTCTGTGGGAGAGATGCCCCCTTTGCCGGGCTTTGTTCAGGACACAGGCACCACCATGGGGTCTGGGGCGGAAGTGAGGGGCACTCACCGAGTGATGGTGCGGGAAGGGGCCGAACTGGTGGTGGGGGTACAGGCTGGAGAAGTACCCGGAGTGCGTCTGCAGCAGAACAGAGCAGCTGGTCTGGGAGTGTCCTCACACTCATCCCTGTCTCAGATCTCCGCTCCCACTCTCCCGCTGGGACCGCTGAACGCTTGGCAAGATGTCACTCGATCACAGTAACCTTCTGGGCTAAGCATTCGCCGCGTCTAAGCCAAGTCATGCCTTAGCCTTCCTAGGAACTTGGCCCCAGAGCGATCTCACACACACACACACACACACACACGCACGCACGCACGCACGCGCGTGAGTTCTGCCCTGCCTTGGGGTAAGAAAGGCAGGGCCAGTGGCTTGTATTTCCTGGGAATTCTGAGTCATGGACTCCAGGAACAGAGAGTCCTGGGATAACATCGAAGAGTTACTCAGAACCAGCAGATGTGTTCCACTGAGCTCCAACAGAGACTCACAGAAGGGGTGGACAGATTGGAGACATTGAAAAAGACTGAGAGAGAGAGGAAGAGAATGAGTGCATATGCTGTATGTGAACATGAAAAAAGGGAAGGAGGGTGGATGTGGACCAAAGAAATTAAGAGCTACTGGGAAACAGCAAAGTTCATAGAGAGAAAAGCTGCTCTTTAATTGAACACCTACTATACTAAGACGTGTGTGTGTGTGTGTGTGTGTGTGTGTGTGTGTGTGTGTGTGTCTGTATGTGTGTATTCATAAGTTCTTTTAATCCTCCCAATTGCACTGCAAGACAGGCATGTCTGACTTTATATGTTCTTATGGGCAGGAGATTGGCCAGAGCCTCCAAAGTCTAGTTAACTGGTTTACCCAAGGCCAAGTGACACTGATGTCACTGTTAAGAGGAAAGGAGGGAGCAGGTCTGGGCACCACGGCACCCCCACCTACGTGACAGCGCCCCAGGAGCTGGTTCCACAGACAATGCTGAGATTCAGGGACTCAGCTTTCACACATCCTCTGTCTCCTGAACCTTCGGGGCTCAGCTCCAGGTCATCAAGTTCTTCAGCTCTGAGACCTGCCTTGCTGTGATGCGGGAAAAGGCTGCAGGGATCCCTCATGTCCACAAGAGGGTGCCACAAGACCGGCAGTTTCAGGGCAACCTCTAGTTTGGCAGGCAGGTGGTGAGGTTTGTCTTGGAGCCTGCCTGGGAAGCTCACGGGCTCCACACTCTTCTCTGGAAGGTCCCGCCCAAGTCCTGTAGCTTTTCCTACTCAAAGTTCAGTCCTAAAGCACCGCTCCTTTGCTCTCACAGCAGAAAAAAATTCCTTCAACTGTGCCGAGCCTTCCCTTCTAAAGCCTGTGCGGAACCCAGGACAGAGAAGCCACAGCATGGCTCCTACTCTGGGCCGAATCCTAACATGGACACAACCACACTGGGACCCACCATTCGGGGTAGGAGAGCTTAATGTAAAAGGATAAGAAGGACAACGTCTTTTATTCAGGAGTCACAGCTGCAAGATTGTTGCAATGAAGGGATCCTGATGTCAGCAATCAGCTGGCTTCCGGCAGAGGCCTTGTTATTAGCCTCTGTGGACACAAGCTGGTTTTGGAGTCAGAAGATCTGGGTCTGAATCATCAGGTGATTCAATAAACCATTGTCTTACCCACATATGGATTATAACGCTACCTAGATCTCACATTCACTCAACTGCTTGTTCACTCATCTAAAAGCTACTTGGGTCCCTAGCATGTGGGAGGCACTGCTCCAGGCTGCTGGGGGACACAGTGACTAGGACAGAAACTGTCACCAGGGGATTTATGGTTCACAGGAAGCAGATACAGAAGACAACTTCGGAGGAGCACAGCACCAGCACAGCAGCTGAGGCCTGGATGGCGAGGGCCAGAGGAGCTGGAGACAGAGCCCATGGCAGGCCGGGGAGCTCCAGAGTGAGGGCAGGGGCTGGCTTTCAGACAAGCTTCCTCGGTGACCGGAAATACTAACCTGCCAGACCTGAAAGAGTTAGGCTGCGGTCGTCCGACTTAGGGCCCATGAAACCCCAAACCAATGTGGCAGCTGGACTCACTGTCCCAGCACTGTATGTGGGAGAAAGCAGCGTTCCAGTGAGGGGTCCAGGTGTGACCCGGCCCACCAACCCACAGGCAGCACTTGAGCTAAGTGTGAGAGCACCTGACTCATGGTTCCGGTGCTGCTCGGAAGAAGGGCAAGGACCAGGCTTAGGAATTCTACTCCGGCAGACGAATCCCCCGGAACTCGGGTCTCGGGAAGGGAGAAGACCTGGACAGAGAGCAGCTGTGGGACGTGGATTCGGAGAAGCATGGTTCTACTCAAAGCTGCCCACGTGTCTCTATCCATGGTAGCGCATATCCACCTCAGTGTGCTGTCTGAGCACAACCATCGAGAGCTAGCTGGTGGGAGCTGGAAACTGGTAAGCTCACCATGCCAAAGCAAGATTTGAACACAGGTCTCTGTGCCTGAACCTACAGCCCTGGAGCTTAAATGCACCTCTGGATAGTGCAAACACCGGGGGGGGCCTTGAAGATGTGGGGGGCCTTGAGGCAGGCTGTGACAGGGGCCCTGAGGCCTTAGGGTTTGTTTAATGAATGGGCAGTTCAAGCTCACTGGACATGTATGTAAACAACCAGCCCCATTAAAGATAGGCCTTCCTGAGTCAAAAACCTGAAATCTTCAAATCAAAGGGCTTGTGTTCAGATTTTTGAATTCCAAAAAGTGAGTGTAAAATATTATAAGAAAGCCAAACACTTACAGACAGGAGAGAAATGTTACCTACAAAAGAAAGAGAAATCGAGCTGGTGGCACAGCTAACTGGAAAGCAACTCTAGAAGTAGTCTTCAGCGTTCCAAAGGACAGACGAGTCCAGCATTTACAGAGACCCAAGAACTTTCATTTATGCGGAGGAGAAAAATTAAGGCTCCTTCAGACAGGCAAAGGCTTAGAAATCACACCACGGAAGCACTATTTCCTGCAAAAGTTGTTTGAGGAAATATTCCAGCCAAACAACTCAAACAGGAAAACAAGTTGCACAGCAATAGCCCATAATGAGCAAAGAAACCAGGAAACCAGTGAGAGTTCAGTCAACTCTCACTGCGGATTGAGAGAGACGTATTTATTTACTAAGAAATCAAGTTTACTAATTTGGACTAAAATCCTAGATTATCTCCAGAACATTTAAAAATCGGTTAGAAATAGGGCTGGGGATTCAGCTTAGTGGTTCTGCTGCCTGGCCTGCAAGTGCAAGGTCCTGAGTTTGATCTCTGGTACCCTCACCCCCCAAAAAAATCAGCGAGCAATTGACAAAATCATAATCAAGAGAAGTGTAAATTGCTCTCACAATTTAGTAAGTCTTAGAAATAATATTACAGCTCGGTGTGGTGGTGCATGCCTATAATCCCAGCACTTGAGAGGCTGAGGCAGGAGGATCGCGACAACTTTGGGCCAGCCTGGGCTCACAGAGAGTTCAAGGTCAGCCTGAATTACAGAGCGAGACCCTGCCTCAAAAAACAAAACAGGAGCTGGGGATCTAGCTCAGTGTTTCCACCACCTGCCTTGTAAGCACAAGGACCCAAGTTTGATCCACGGTACCAAAAAAACACCAAAAACCAAAAAACCAAAACAATTATATAGAGCTTGTGTCTCTACTGTTAAAGCTTAAAATAAATATTTTTGTTTTGGGTTTTGGTTCTCTTACTATGATTATTAAAATCATTAGGTAATGATCTGCTAGAAGTCTTTAAGATTCACAAGAGATGGCAGCAGCAGTAGCTACAGTTTATACAACAGCTACTATACACAGACCTGGTTTTTTTGTGGTACCGGGGATTGAACTCAGGCCCTTGTGTTTGGCTAGGCAGGCGTAGTGCCACTGAGCTATACCCCCGGCCCCTACACAGACCTGTTTAACAACCCTCCCACAGCCCCATGGTGCAGGTATGCTTATTTCCATCCTCCGGAAGGAGGTTCTGAACACCCGAGAGCTCACATCACTCACCCAAGGTTACAGAAGCAGCACGTGATAGTGCAGAGATTCAAATGCAGGCAGGCTGGCTCGAGAACCTGAGCTATTTTGGCTACAGATTAATGGGCAAGAAATACTGAAAGTCAATTTATCAGAGAAAAAAAATTTACTAGAGAGAAGAAAAGGAGCCAATAAACCCCAAACTGTTTTATCTTTTGATTTAAAAAGGGAACATTTAAAAATAACGGACTACAAAGAATATGAGGGGATGGGAGCTAAAACCCTGCTGTCATATACTCTTGGGAGAATAAAGAAAAGCACATCCTTGGGGCTGAATCCAGGGAGCAGGGAGCACAGAGCTACATCCCCACAACTCCCCCACCCCTTGTGCGGTACTGGGGATCGAACTCAGGACCTGGTGCTTGCAAAGCAGGTGTGGTGCCACTGAGCTAAATCCCCAGCCCCACTGCCCTTTCTTATTTATTTTCAGGCAATGACTCTCTCAATTGCCAGGCTGTCCTTGAACTGCCCAGGTAATCCTCCTGCCTCAGCCTCCCCCATCAGTACATCTTATGTTCTAAGATTTACACAGTATGTATGAATTCACAAAGCTTAAACATTCTTTGACTCAGCAATTCTATCTCCAGAAATGTATTCTGAGGATGTAACTTGTAAGAGTGAAGATGTACATATTCAAGGACTTCTAACGTGAGGTGAAAATATGGGTCCTGAATATTACATGCAAATATATTACCTATATTCATATACCCATACACATAGCAACACAGATTTTCTCTAAGAAACCTGTATTCTCTACATGGTTGTATTATTTGTTTCATAAATACTGTGAGTGCATTATAAACAAAGCTGGTAAAAATGCTGCTTTCATATGTATACACAGGCCTCTGTGCATGTATAGATTTCTTCCCGGAGTTCACAGCCCACAGGGCCTCAGGGTGCTAAGAGCAAAGCAGCAGTTTTGTGCTGTGCACAGCCGAGAACACCCTGGCTCCTTCCAACCTGGACGCCTACGTGACAAGACCACAAAGCCCGGGCCACAGGCAGGCACACAGCCGGCATGCGGCTCTTGGGCGTGACTGTCCCCTGGCTACAGGCGTGTGCAGCTGCTGCCCAGCGAATGCCTGCAGAAGCCACAGCATGGCCATGCACACTTAGACCAGGCTTGAACATGGAACCACTGAAGGTCGGCAGTCCATGGCTTTTAGTTGAAAAAGGAAATCTTATTTAAAACTTGTTTTATACAGCATAGGAATTTCTTACTTTAGTGCAGTGTTTCTGCACAAACATCAACTATAAAAAAGCTTTCAGATAGGCAAGACTTATTTCTAAGCTTATAAAACATTCTGCTATCATAGGAAAGCTTCTCACCGGGCGTGGTGGCGCTCACCTGTAATCCCAGCACTCGGGAGACTGAGGCAGAAGGATCGCAGTAAGTTCAAGACCAGCCTTGGGCTACATGGTGAGTTCCAGGTCAGTCTCTACATAATGAGACCCTGTCTCAAACACCCCCCACCCAAATATAGGAAAGTTTCTCTTATTCGAATTCAGGAACTAGCAAATTTTATCTGTAAAAAGCCAAATAATAAATATTTTCCACCATGCAGGATGTATGTCTCTAAGGCACTGACTGAACTTTGCCATTGTAGCGAGAAAGAAGTAACAAATGGTATGTAAGCCGGGCGTGGTGGTGCACGCCTATAATCCCAGCACTTGGGAGGCTGAGACAGGAGGATCACTAAATTCCAGACCAGCCTGGGCTACATAGAGAGTTCTAGGTCAGTCTCAACTACATAGTGAGACCCTGTCCCCCCAAAAAACAAACAAAACAAATGGTATGTAAATAAACAGCTATCACTGTGTCCTGTTAAAACTCATTTATAAGAATCACTGGTGATAGGCCAGGGATTCAGCTCAGTGGTTCCAGCGACTGCCTTGAATGCACAAGGACCCGAGTTCAATCCCAGGTACCAAAAAAAAAACAGTAACTGGTGGGCCAGGTTTGGCCGTCAGGCTACAGCCAACCCTAGACGATCAGTGTGTGTTTTTGTGTTTGGTGCTAGAGATCCATCCCAGGACCCCCAAGCTGCACCCTCAGTATATGCAGGTATGACAGACACTATGCTCAAGTGAACATACTTAGAGGATGGTTTGGTACCAATCTGCCCACTAGAAAGATGTCCTAAGAGGGTAGCCTTGCCACCAACCCACCGGGACAGCCCTGAGTGCCAGCTTTGGCCCCGGCTGGACATGGCAGGGCAATGGCGCTGCAGGGGTGCCTAGAGCTGGAGCAGACCTCTGATGTGCGGCTACTTACAGCGAAGGGGTGGTAGGGGGCGGCGGGGGGAGCCCCTCGGGGCCCTGCTGGTGGAGGAAACACCGACAGTCCTGTAGAAAAGATGCCAAGTGCGCTGAGGTTCAACCCTGGTATCAGATTGGCTTGTTGCTAGGAACGGAAACGGAGAAGCCAGTTGAGGGGAGGAGCCAGAGGGGAGGAGCCAGAGGGGAGCTCCTCCCAGCCAGCTGTGGCCCCACCCAGGGATCTTTCCATCTCCCGCTAGAGGTGGATGCCAGCGCAGCCTGTCCGGAGCGGCCCTTCAAAGCTTCTCTGCAGCCCGGGCCTCCTGCACATCCTAACATGGGAAATGAGGGCTTCCTGGGGACCCAGCCACCTCGCCAGTCTTTGTCCTGCCCACTCCGCATTCCCACCCCGCTCAGTTGGCACCCAAGAGACCCCATTCCCTCTCGGCGCGGGGTCTCCCCTAAAAGCTTCTCTCCCACTCACCCAGCTAAGTTCTAGGTGCTCTGGGTTTGTCCTG
This sequence comes from Fukomys damarensis, assembly GCF_012274545.1. Taxonomy (NCBI): domain Eukaryota; kingdom Metazoa; phylum Chordata; class Mammalia; order Rodentia; family Bathyergidae; genus Fukomys; species Fukomys damarensis. The sequence goes on along the minus strand of NW_022900924.1, from coordinate 52,076,738 downwards.
AGCCTAGGGTCCCCTCTTCCCTGAACGTCTCAGCCCAAAGGCACTGTCTGAGCTCCCGTTTCCTTAAAACGGCGCTCAGCCCATGGTGTTCCCAGCGGCTTAGTCACGCCTGCCCCTTTCAGACTGTAATGTCCTCGAGGATGGAGTTTTATACTTGGCTTTGTGATCTCAGTGCTTCGTACAGAGTAAGTACTCAGTGAATATTTGTTAAAGGACACAGTGCAAACAAACTGGACTAGCGCTTTTTTCTAACTCTAGCCAGAGAGACAGCAAACCCTTCATCAGGAGACCACAGAAGTAAAAATTCCACTCCCCTGGTCGGGGACAACACACAACCTCTGTCTTCATCATGCGGTTGCCAGCTTCACGATCATCTTGCCTGCGCATTCACACCTGAACCTGGGGATGCCCTCAGGGTGGAGGGGAGTTCCCAGCTCCAGGGCCCTTCAGAGGCACAGGGAACGTAGTCCCCTATCTGCACTGGTCTTTGTCTCCCACAACAGGAAGCAGTTTTCTGACCTTTCCCCAGTTCCCACAACTTGCCTTCTTTTAGTGTCTGCACTGGACATCAACACTGGGGTGCTTCACCTCTACACCTCACTAGCTGTCTAAGACCTGGGCATTCTGTGACTCATCTGACAGACCCTGGCTTGGTGCAGAAAGGAAGGACTCCACTGGCATCTCAGGTAACGACATTTGGAGCACCCAGACCCTTCTGAGCATGCTAGTGAGTTTGAGGCCAGCCTAAGCTTCCCGCAGAGTTCGAGGTCAGCCTGGACCACTACTGTGTTTTCCACAGTGAGACCTTAGAAGTACTATGTCCGAACCAGGAGAAGGTCACACCGCCGTCTCCTCCTCCACCTCTCCTCACCCGTCCCATAGTAAGATGTGATGCCTGCTGCTCAGGCGGGGACTGGGGTGACAGAGGGGACAGGGTGCTGACCAGGTGAGGACACTGGGAAGGACTGCAGTGAGGGAGCTGGGGTTTTCCACAGAGCTCTTCCTTTACCGACCCTGCCAGGTTTGGGGCTGTGTCAGTCATCCATGAGGTTGGGAGTGGGGAGAGGGTCTGGAGGAGACGGCAGGCCGTGAGCTGAAAACCGTGGAGGGGCTCATCAGGGCATCCTTCCCACTTCTGTGCACATCAGAAATCATTACAAATGTGTGGAGCCTGGCTCTGCTGATGAACCATCATTTTAAAGAATATTCTGAACGCAAGAGTGGTGTCTCCCTGGAGCCGATCCCCTGCCCAGTTTACTAGCAGGCTATAGAGGGCACAGGCTTCTTGCTTCCCCATAATTCAGCTGGATTGTATTAGGAGCCTGAGCGGGGCCTACGGGACTCGTGGGCATGGCGAATGGAGCGGGCCGAGTACAGCCCCTTCACCAACAGGGATGAGGCCGAGACCGAGACCGAAGTCCTGGTCTGCGAAGCTGACAGATATCATCGAGGCCAAGGACAGTGCAGCTCCAACTAAATCCCTTTCCCTGATTTAGGGCCTCCCCCCATCATGACGGTTACTAATTACAACCCAGTCCTGGTCTCCCTCTGTTCCTTCTTCAGGAATGCCTTGCCCTCTTTACGAGGCCTGCCTGTGGCGTCTGCTATCACAGATGCCTCACACACTATCACCAGATGTCTCACATAGCCCCGCCCATTTCTTCCCAGCTTGTAATCAATAAATACTGGAAGTCTTGGGTACCTGGTGTTTTTGCTACCAGATCCGCTCAGACCATTCCTGATCCCTGCTTTCTGTTTACGTCTTGTTCCTGTGTCCTCATTTTGCCTTGCATTGCAGCCCTTAGGCAGGAGATTGGGGCTCAAGGCCAAGATACCCACTATCTCCCCATTATAAAGTGGGAACTAGGTAGCAGTAATGGCAAAGCCAAACCCCAACCAGTTTGCTAGGAGTATAAGTGAGCGCTCAGGTGGGCAACATTTATTAGGCGATTGAAGAGTGCAGTAAGAGATGTGAACCAGAAGTCAACTTTAAAGCATATATATAAACAAGTAGCAAGACAATATTACAGAAGTTCTTAAAGAGGTGGGGGAATCCTACTTTCCTCACACCAGCTATTTTAATTTTTGTATGTAGTCTCATCATGATGATCCATATTAATTTAAAACCTCAGTCTGACATCATTTTTTTAATGAACACTCTATCAGGGCAGGGGATTTAGCTCAGTGGTGCCACTACCTGCCTTGCAAGCACAAGGTCCTGAGTTCGATCCCCAGTACCAAAAAACAAAAACAAAAAACCTACTGTATCATAAGCAGTTTCTCATTTTACAGTCTTCAAAGTTGTTATTTTAATGGGTTCATACTACAGTGTCCAATTTTGTGGTTTTCATAATTTCTTGGTTGTTTCCTGACCCAATGCGTTTACTTTAAGAATTGGGGGAAACTCGACATACCGATTTTGAGGCGCCGCCTCATTAGCTCAGAGACTATTAATTATTTGTAGAGAGGCTTGGGTCCTTCATGGAAACACACAGAAAACTAGTGGCAAAGAAGCATCAGGCACTCACATTAACGGCCAGCATGTCGTTCTCAAAGGCCTCGCGCAGCTTCTTCATAATCTCTACCTCAGCACTGGCACAGGCTTCCACTGTGCCCTTCACGGTGATGGTTCGCTCGGGGTTGTATATGCTCAAATCCTGCAAACTGGCCAGAGGGAAAAAGAAATTCCTTTCGCTGCTGTTGTTACTGGGGATCGAACTCAGGCCCTTGGACTTGCAAAGCAGGCGGTGGAACCGCTGAGCCAACCCCCAGCCCAGAAATTCTTTTGACACAAAAAATTGAGTTCCAGAAAAATTACAAACAAATTTTGGCAAAGGAGAAGACTGGATTTCCCCATAAAGTATTCAAATCTGACTGGTGGCTTAGATGGCGTCAGTGGGAAATGTGTCACTGGTAACAATGTGGTTGTTTTTGATGATGATGAAGATCATTACACATCACTTACGGTTCTATTCTCATTCTAGGGAAAAGCAGAAGAATGAGCCTGGCATATCAAAATGTTTACATTATTCGTTACTGGACACAATCGGAACGGGCAGCTTACGATGAGATTGTTATCTTGGTTCCCGTCTCATGCTCAATTTTCTTCAAATTTCTGCCTTCTTTGCCGATCAGTCTTCCAACCAATCCATTGTGGGCCAAGATTTTCAGAGGAATCTCTTCAGCTCTAAGAGACAAGAAATTACTTAACACTTAGGAGAGACACGATGGTTGCCCCTGAATAGCCACTGCCCTGCTTTTTTCTTAGGAACGGAAGCCATTCTGTTCAGATACCAAGCGGCCATGGGTACCAAGTGGAGAGGCCTGGCTCCTCACCAAGCCCAGCTCATGAACTTTGATTAACAAAAACTAAAACCATGATAATTCTACTTCCTTACAGTAATTGGTTGGAAATGGATCCACGAGGCAAATCTGGACAAAGAGCTATGGAATTAGAAATAGAACTATCATGTAACCTAGGGATCCTACTTCAAGTTCTCCAAAAGAACTAAAAACAAGTTCTTAAAAGAACCATCTACAAACCCATGTTCACAGCACCACTATTCACAACAGCCCAGAGAAGAAGCCCAAAATATCCACCAGTGAATAAAACAAATGTGGTATATATACATATTCATGATTATTACTCTACCTTATTAAAAGAAAAGAAAACCTGGTGACAAGCTACAATATGGACGAAGCTTGAAGACAATGTGTCTAACAAAAAAAAAAAAACAGTCACAAAAAGACAAATATTCGCCTGCCTCGCAAGTATAAGGTCCCAAGTTTGATCCCCGGTACAAGAAAAAAGACAAATATTGTATGGATTCCACTTATATACGGTATCCCAAGTAGGCAAATTTGTAAAGACAGGAAGTAGTTCACTTGTTCACCCAGTGGTGAAGAAAGGATGAAGGGGAGAGTTGTTTAATAAGAACAGAATTTCAGATCTGCAAGATCAAAAATCCTGGACATCTATTTCACAACAATGGGAATCAATACACATAAACACTATTGAACTGAGTAGCAAAAATGGTTAAAATGGGGCCGGGGATTTAGCTCAGTGGTTCAGCCGCCTGCCTCACAAGCAGAAGGTCCTGAGTTCGATCCCCGGTATCCTCCCCCAAAAAAGGTTAAAATGATAAATTTTATGTAACATATGTTTTACCACAATTCTTACAAACATTTTTTAAAAGGTGCAAGGAAAGATGACCTCTTTTTCAAGTTCAGAGGATTTTCCTGTAAAGACCCAAGGTCCGAATCACCACCACCATCCTCCTAGCACCAAGACGGTGGGAGACATGGTGAGGAGAGATAGGCAGCAAAATGCCCCAGTCTTTGAGCCCATGATCCAGCTGACCTCAGAGTCATGCTAGCTTTAGGACTTTTTGTTATGTGACACAGTAATTTCTTACTACTCACACCGCTTGTGTTTTCTATTACTCAAGGCCAAAGGCAACTAACAGATGGATTACTGTTGTCTCGAAATAAATAGGATGCTTGGAGGAACCCAAGTAGGATGTAACTTTTAGAGGGCAGGGACTTTAATTGGCTTCATTCACTCTGTGTTCCACGCACACAGAATAGTGCTGGGGCCATAGCATCTGCTCAATAAATATTTGGTGAATGAATGATAAGAAAGTTCTGAATCCCTGTCCTCCTGTCCTTTACCCTCTACTTCTACACACCCTCCTTGGGGCTCTGTCACCCACAGAGGAAGGGCCTTCTCTGAAACCCTCAAGTCCCGTCCTGTCTCCTCAAAACCTCGATGAGGGCCTCTCCTTACACGCAGAGATAAGACACTGTGTTTCTCTGCTACGGCACTTATCACACTGCATGCAGTTACTTACTGGTGTATTATTTGTTTAGTTTATGTCCTGCCCACTGGAGCCCAAGCTCCATCAAAGCAAGGGCTGCATTTTCAACACCAAGAGAAGTGCTTAGCATGATGCAGGCACTCTGAAAAATTTACTTCAAAGACATTCAAACTCCATCTTGGCCCTACATAAAAACATTAAAAACCCAATTTACACATCAGCCTTTTTGACGACTTAAGACTTTTGTAGGTGGCTTGCACCTAGGTCAAAGGACCAAGAAAGATGTTACTGTAAAACTCTCAATAATTCGGAAGAGAAAAGGGTTTCCTTGGTTTAAACAATGGCATGTTTCGGGATTTCAAAAGCCCCAAATACAGCAACTAATGCAAAAATGAGAGATTAGAGACGCTTATGCAATGTGAGTGTAGATCTGCAATATTCCCCTTTCAAAAATGGCTTTCATCGTCTCAGTCCAGGAACAGCAGCGCTTGACATTATCTGCCAAATTCATTTTATATTTCACTCATCCCTCGCCCCTTCTCTAAAAACCACCACGAGGGCCCACAGATTTTTTAAAAGTAATACTGTCTATTATTCCATCCCTGGTCCCTCATCCATTTGTAACACAAAATCGACTGGCTTGGTGAGAACTTGCATTTGCCATTCAAACTGATACAAAGCTCAATTCTACTATGGACTCTTAAGTATTTCACAAAAGAAAAGGAAGCAGGAGGGAGCAGAAAAAAGAGGGAGAAAGGTCAAATGATCACTTGGAAGCCACCTTCTACCAGTGGCGGAAATAAAATCTAAATTTAAGACCAAACATGGTTCAGAAGTCTGGTCAAAGTCCTTTTCCAGAACACTAAAGGATGGTTCTGGTGGCGATGCACATTCTTTACCACCTACCTTGTCCATTAAGACAGACACTAGCCACACACACGGTTACTAAACTAGAATTCACGGAAATAAATAAAACACTCAGTTTCTCCGGTGCACCAGTCACGTTCCCAGTATGTGACTAGTGGGTATTTCACTGCACAGTGTGGATACAGCACGTTTCCATCATGGCAAGCTCTCCTGGATAGCGCATGCGTGTTATGTCCCTACCAACAGGTGATGGGCATGTCAGGACCACCAAAATGCAAGTGAAGAAGAGCCACCATGCTATGCTGTAAAGGTATTCTTCCTAGGAACCCATTTTGTAAATGTAATCCCACCCCCCCCGCCCCGTCTCTTTACTGAGCAACAGACTCAGGGTTTTAGCACAGTTCTCACTCTTGTTCTGTGGAGCGAGCTGCCCACTGCATGCAAACTTACAGTTTGGTCTCATCGGCCTCTTTCTGCATGATTTCAAGGATCATGCGGCAGGCTTCAGACGTCCCCTCTGGGGTGGCATGGATGGTGACAGGTTTCTCTGCGGCCCCAGAGTTCTCCTTTCTGTGGATGTCTACCCTGTAGGCAAGAATCAGGAGCCATGAGCCCATCATCGCCTGAGAATGGACCACAGTCCCAAGAAAGCCTCACACCAGCTCACGTATGGCAAGGACGCAGGCAAGAAGCACTGTCAGCACCTGTGTAACCAGTGGCCTTTCCCAGGGAGGAGAACAAGCAGAGCAGGGCGGCCTGTGCCGAACTGAAACCCTTTGCAGCGCCTCTTCAATGGGGTACCATTCCTACAGGGGTGCTGTGTGACACAGGCGCTAATGAAGCCAGTTTGATACATGAGTGTTTTTGGCAGTCTTTCTGATGACTGCAGAAGAGAAGAGTAAAGAGAGAGGGATAATACTGCACACTGGCCCTGTGCCGGTCTCTGAACTGATTGCAGCTTTTAAAAGCCATACGTTAATCCAAACCCAAACACCAAATTCAAGCAGGCTTTCTAGATTTGAGTGTGGATAGAAAACAGAGGCATGCCCTCTCTCTGCCTCCCTTAAGTTTTCAGTTTCCCTTTCACTGGCAGTCTGCCTTCTTCTAGGCTCTTAAAACTAATGGCTCAAAAGCTTGATGACTTTATCAGGCGTCTTTGGGCAAGCTGTGGCCCTATTTATTTTTGTTAACTTTCAAAATCACGTAATCGATTGTATCCCTTTTTACTTTGGCTGTTAGAAAGCCCAGAGCCAGGACTTCAGCCTATTTCTTAACAAGGGGTACACACTTTGAGCACCGATCTCACGTTGATTAAACTTGCTCCATTTTTAAAAGTCACCTTAAGCCATTTTTTGGAATAAAAAGAGAGATAAGTAAAATCACTGCTATAGTAAATGAACTTGTTAGCAAAGAAAAGGCTGATTTTTAAAATAAAAGGAACTGACAGTAACTCCCCTTCTTTACTATTTCATCATTTGTCTCCTAAGATTACACACTCGGAATCTCGTTCACGGTAGTGCCTATACTTTGGGGCAATTTGAACGCTTTGAAGAAAGCAGTGTTTTCTCTTTCACACTGCAAGACACTCAGTGAATGACCCAGACAAAATGCACCAGAGCACAGGCCCAAAAGTGCTATGTGTTAGTAATTTGGTGCTCTGCAAGTTACATGCTTTCTTATCGGTGATTTCATTCAATCTACCTGATTATACTTTCACAATAATCCCGGCAAAACGCAGTAATCTTTTTATAGAAGCAGCAATGATGCAGAGGGGTTAATTTTTTCCCCAACATCATATAGTCGTTAGGTGGTAAAACCTGAACATGAGTCATTGTTTTCAAGTCCCGTACTGTGGTTTTATGAACGCACTAAAATCACTAACGTCCTAAGTCATTTTATGCACGGGCTCCTTCTACCAGTCCAGCTCCTTAAACACAGAAGAAACTAACCCTAAGGCCAGCGTACTTTCTCTCCCGCTCCGGGCAGCAGTGACTCACCACTTCTACATGAGACTAACCTAGGTGGTCTCAAGGAAGGGTTACTCCAGGGCTATGGCTCAGCACAGGAAGTTGATGGTAGGCTGAGCAGGTTCTAGGACCCACAGAGCACCATACCTTGGCTGTTTCGGGACTGGATATCCTCATGTCCTGAGTCAGCTTCTAGGAGCAATCCCTGGCTGTGAGGTCACCAGGGCCCTGTCTTTCACTTTTCAGAGTGTGTCTGCTATGCTGTTAGCATAAAAGCTCCTCACTCACAGCCCCAGCTCGCCATCAGTCTGTTAGTAGTCCTGTTCAAAGTCACTGTCCCGGGCAGCACAGCCCCAGAGGCCCGCGGGTGCCTGAGGCCCAGCAGCACACAGGGGACCCCTCAGAAGAAGCGGAGGAAGCCCCGGAGGCACCTACCGGGACTGGGTCTGCTTAGTGATGTTCTTTATGGTCAAGCCCTCCTTTCCGATGATGGCACCAACAAACTGGGTGGGGACCAGGATCCGCAGCGGGAAATCAATCTGTCTGGCCTGAGAAGAGCCCCCAGGGGCGTGGCCTTGCTCCCGGGAAGAGTGGTCCCCACGCTGGGCTCCCTGAGGGGGCGAAGGGGAGCTCACCTCTTCATCGGGGATGTAGGAAATCTTGAAGGAGTAGTTCTCAAACTGATGCCCACTTAGCTTCTCCATGGCTCTGAAATGAGCAGGGGCGGGAGAGCTTTGTCAGAGAGCAGCGTGGAGAACAGCTCTCCCAAGGACTGGCTCGTTCACTCTGCTCACCGAGTGTTTAGGCACCAAGGATCGCCATCTCTGCTCCTCAGAGGTTGCAGCCACAACGCACAGGCTCAGTCACGTTTCATAAACAATTCTGCATGGGCTTTTACACAAACCATCTGAAGCTCACCAACAACTCTCCCTCACCAACTCTGTCAATATTACTGTAAAGTTACAGTTCATTCTTCCTAACTTTAACTCATGCTTGTTATTAAAAACAGAAATGGCTAAGCACAGAGTTTAAAATCCAAACCATCCTAGATCTTTTCTTTCACATAAACATGGGTTAATACTGTATATATATTTTCTAACCTTTAAAAAAGTTAATACCCTATTTTGCCACATCATTAAATAATCTTTCAATATGATTTCAGGATCTGGTTTCGCATTCCATAGGTTTGGCTACTGATCTTCTATCGTTAGGTATGCGTGCTGTATCCAGTCCTTTGCAATTATATTCAGGGTCTCTGTAGGCATCTCTGCAACTACAGCTCCACACACAGGTCAAATTCCTGGGAGAAGAGTCAGAGAATACCGAATTCTATCATTACTCTTAGGTTTTGCCCAGCGACCTTATGGAAGGTTTCAACATTTACTATCCACAGCAGTTTCAGGGTAACATTTATGTCCCGATCCTCCAATGCACAGAGCACTGTTACCAAATCCTAGCAACAGAACAGCATGCACAGATGCAATGCCCACCTGGGGGCAGCTAGGCAGAGCCTGGAATGGTGAGCTGCTGGTATATACACACGCATGCAGAAGTTAACAGCCAACGAACCATTCCTTCCTTTGATGCAAAATTAGCTTTTGGAAAAATGCTGCCATACCAATGGGTTAAATATGTCTTTATGTGCGCTGAAAACTTAAAAGAAGTACAACTACAGTCCTGGGAAGAGTATTCAACCGAGGTTATGAGATCCATAGGCATGGCCACTCGTGACTATGTTTCTGGTAATGATGACCTGACAGGCACTTTGAGGATCTCCCACAAAAAGTAATTTGCTTTCTATAAAATTCAACCCCACAGTTGTTAATAGCTAAGCTGAAAATTAGCCACCAGTGAAATAAGGCAGTAATGACCATGGATTGGGAAGAGAAGAGGGATGGCAGAAAAGAACCTAAGCCACGTCCTACTCTAAGACAATTCACCCTACCACTGCCACTGAGGCAGATCCTCCTTTCAGTATTCAGAGGAAAAACTGATGTTTCGCAATCTACCCAACAAATGTGGACAGAAAGGGGCTTGTGCATCTTCCTCGTGGCGCACAGAGGAAACTCCAGGTAAAAGGATTCACAAGTGGTCAGAGTCCGTTGATTTGTGTTGTTGCCATTGTTGGCACAGGGGATCGAACTCAGGACCTTGTTTGTGCTTGTGAGGCAGGCACGGTGCCACTGAGCTAAATGCCGTACCCTGGTCAGAGTCTGGAAGACAAGGTGTCATAGGGCTGGTGGTGTCCTCCATTTGCACCCTTGTGAAGATATGGCCCCCACCTTGGCTTGTCTGCCGACATTTCTCATGACGGAATCTCTGTACAATCAGCAAACATGTTTGAGTATGAGTATGAGTGCCTGACACCCCATCGACATGCCAAAGGCTGCAGCTATGTCCTGGACCTACACCGGTATGTCTAGAGGGACTTGGGGGCTTGGGTATGGACACAGGGGACACAAATCGACTTCCATGATCTCTTCAGAAAAGGTTTATCAACACAGGACACAGTGGAAGTCCAAAACAGAGCCATAATAAAGTTGAAAGAAAATAAGCTCAAACCCACTTACATTTTTGCTTCTTCTCTTGTTGTGTAAGTGACATTGACCACGGCAGTTTCTGTGTCTGTGTTAACTAGGGAAGAAGCAAAAGCTATGTTATCATTTAAAATAAAGCTGTCACCCTGTGGCTCAAGGTAGACAGACTAACCTCAGAAAGAAATGCACAAAATACCTCACCGACTCTGAACTTACTGGAATTTGTGTGCTTACTGTCAATGATAGTAATTTGTAGTCAACGGTATATAACACATTTGTAATCAACTGCACACACAACACAGAGCCATAGTTTTCATTTATTTTACGAATACTCCTGCATGAACACGTATGAACATCTACTTTCTTGGTCATTTCACTTTTAATGCCTACAGTGAACTGCAGTGAACAAATGTGCTGTGATTTGCCTAATCACTCCCTTCAACGGAAAATCTGTTGCTCCCAGTGTTTGTTATTCTAAATATTATTGCTTTAAATCGCCTTTGTTACAACACACCATTGATTTTGCATTTTTCTGAATTACTTCTTTAGGATAAAACCACAAAAGAAAAATTTGATGAAAGAAGATGATGCTTTTTAACGCATGTTTTCAGACTGCCCTCCCTAGACAGTTAGATAAGTATTTACTTACTTATTGGTGGTACTGGGGACTGAACCCAATGCCTTCCCACTGAACTATTTCCCTAGCTCTTTTTTTTTTAATGCCGAAACAAGGTCTAGCTACAACACTGAAATGTCCAGGTTGGGCTTGAACTTGAGACCTTCCTGTTTCAAACTCCCAGAGTGTGGGCACTACAGATGTGTGCCACCACGCCTGGCTTGGAGAAATTACTGTACTACTTCTAAGACATGCATTTTAATTTCACGACTTTCTCTTTTTAAAAATAAATGGAATATGGGCCGGGGATTCAGCTCAGTGGTGCTGCCAAGTACAAGGTCTGCCTCGCAAGTAAGTACAAGGTCCTGAGAGTTCGATCCCCAGTACCAAAAAAATTTTTTTTTAAATGGAATACATAAGAAAATGTTCTAATTTTACACACTAAAAATTTTTAAAAATAAAAATTGTATATATTTATAGTATACATCATGTTTTGATATATGTTTATACTGTGAAATAATAAATGAAGCTACTTATATGCATTACCTCACATACTATTTGTGTGTGTGTGTGTGTGTGTGTGTGTGTGTGTGTGTGTGTGTGTGTGTGTCTTTCATCCCGGGGATCGAACGCAGGAACTTGTGCTTGCAAGGCAGGTGCCACTAAGCTAAATCCCCAGCCCTTCACATACTGTTTTTTGAGGTGAGAACACTCAGCAATTTTCAGGCACATAATATACTGTTATTAACTATAGTCAATGTACTTTCTCGAAGTTACCCCTCCTAACTGAAATTTTAAATCCTCTGAACAACATCTCCTAGCCCTTCAACCCCCAGCCTTTGGTAATCATCATTTTATGAAAGTGCTTTATTCCTTCATTCACTTAGAGGCTGAACAATCGCTATTTTTATTTCCTTTTGACCAAACTCCTTGGCTATTTGTGTGAGTTAAATCTAGCAATTTTACACAGAAAACTGACAATTCCAAATAACCTGATTAAAAGAGAAAACAAATGAACTTTAAAATTAGCCAATAACGGATCATTCTTGTGAGTTGTTCTATTTGGGCTCACAACTGTTTGCCTCTCTTTCTATAGTTAGAAATGTAAAACTTTTCCACCCAGGTGGTGGCACATGCCTGTGATCTCAGCTACTGGGGAGGCAGACCCCGGAGAATGACAAGTTCGAGGCCAGCCTGGGGAGCTTATCAGGACCTTGTCTCAAAATAAAATGAAAGGGGCTGGGGATGTAGCTCAGAGCTCTCTGTGTTCAATCCTTCGGCACAACAAAATGAATGAATAAGTAAATGAATACTTTTCTAGATAAAAATTTCTCTATTCAAACAAGAAATTTTAAAGTAAAAAATTTGTTTCCCACAATAAACAGAGGTAACTAAATCAGATCTTCCCTATAAACAAGGTGTTGGGCTAAAATATAGCTCAGTGATAGAGAACTTGTCTAGCATGCAAACTCTAGCACTGGGAGAAAACAAAACAGGTTGTTGGGAAGAGTTGGAGTTAACAACAACATGAAGTTAAAGATAACTCAAGAAAATCATAATAAAGCTGCGGTTAAAGAATTATTAAGACTCTTTAATATGGGATTCCTAACCTTGGACCCATGCTTGTGTTTCAGGCATTCTATAAACCTTATCTCTCCCATATTCCAAATGATGGAAATGCAAATGCTTCTGGTTTAAAATTTCAAGCTCCTCAAAAGGGATTTGGACCCTAAAACAGGCTAACAACTTTCAGGATAAAAATACTCTATGTCCACAAAGTCAAAGGAGCTTTAGCCTTCAAAGGGATTAAAGAGGACACGGTCCCCTCAAGATGAGCTTCCAGTGAGATGTGCAGGTCAGAACACTGGCCCAGCGCTGGCCTCAGCCACTGTGTTCACACTGCTCTCTAACTCACTTATCCAGAGAAGCCCACACGGTGCAAAACAGGGCGTGGGGCCCCAAAGCATCCTCTAGCTCGGTGCAGATGCCCAGCACGCTACAGGCTGCTCCCTAGGGCCGAAGATGGGGCTGCGCACCTCCCGAACAAAGCCATCCACAAGAACTCTGCAATCTTCAGATTCCGTTCCTCACAGGCATCTGTCTTTAGGAAATCGGGCAGTGCTTTTCACTCTGGAATAAACCGAGCTCCATTCAAATAACTTACTTCACTGGATGTGGAAATTATAAGGTTTCTTTTCTTTTGGGGGGAGGTTTGAGACAGGGTCTCAATTTATAGTAGTTCAGACTGCCCCTGAACTCATTATGTAGCTCAGGCTGGCCTCAAACAAGGCAATCCTCCTGCCTCTGCCTCTGGAGTCCTGGGATTACAGGTGTGAGTCACCACGCCCAGCTGGTTTCTTAAAACTCTACTGAACACATTTTCCTCCAGGATCAGGAATCACCCACAAACAGGACAAAATGACAGATCTACATTTCTCTTCTGTGCCTGGTAGGCTACGGGAGGGTAGGTACAGGTGCCCCAGACCCTGAACTGCCCAGAGTCTGGGAAGTTTCCTCCCTTGTATAACACTGTCCTGGATTATAAATAATGCAGTCCAAGCCAGTCACACGTAGGTTCGTATCTGTGATGTCATCTTGCCTATGATCATTAGAATGTCTTCTTTTCCATGGTGAGGGGAGTAAGAATTGAAAAGTCACGTCTTCTTTCTGAGCTCTTTTCCCTTCACCGGTGGCTGGGGCAGGCAGCAGCATAAAACTGAGTAATAATATTTTTAATATTTATGGTGTGGAGAACATCTGAATAATTACTGCTTTAAAACTATTACATTAATTATACTGGTAGATCAAACTGCATAAAAAATGGGTCTTTTATGACTTTCCCTTAGTGAACGTCTACAATCTCTTAAGATTACGCGTCACTCCACTGTCTATAAATACCTTACGCAGGTTTTCTTTGCGTGACACTATGCAACGATATATTTATTGGAAGGGCAGGAATTATTTGCCCTATTTAACACGCATGGAAACTTGAGTCAGTGAGGATGAATGACTTTTCCAAGAAATCACAGTAAATTACCAAACTTACATTCTGCTGTCCAGGTAAGGCCACAATAATCTTTATCATGTTACTGCCTTTTATACCATACATCTACTTCTGGAATCGAATCTACTTTTCTGGAAGCTTTAGGTACCTCTCCCCTACCTTTTTTTTTTTTTTATTTTTACACTTTTACTTTTCTGGAAGCTTTAGGTACCTCTCCCCTACCTTTTTTTTTTTTTAATGTTTCACACTTTAGAAGTAAAAAATGAGGGTGGCCCAAAGAAGAGTATTAGTCATTTTCAGACTTAAATGCACACAAAAAACACTCCAGACTGCCTGCTTCATGACCTCTCCTACCAAGAGTCTTAGTAGTGTCTATGGTGAGACCCGAGAATCTGCATTTTCAAAAGCACTTCAAGAAATGCCTGGTGTGGGGTCCTACTCACCGGGAAACACTCAATCTAAGACGTTAGGGATGCTTTTCTTAGCTAGGAAAAGGAAGGTAGCAACAGTGTTAAGTCCAGCAACTCCCGAATGATTAAGTTCACCCTACCTTGACATTGTTTGTTCAGTATATTTTAATCCTTAAAAACTAAACTATATGGATATACACAGAGAAACAGACGGATATAGGTTATCTCTCACACAGATGTAAAAACACACTTTAGGAAGCAAATTTCAAAGAAATATGAAATTTACTGGTTTTCCTTAGAGCTGACCCAGCCCATTAAAAATACCAGGCAGTTGGTTCTGGGGATTTAGCTCAGTGGTTCCACCACCTGCCTCATAAGCGCAAGGACCCGAGTTCGATCCCCAGTACCAAATAAATAACAGGTAACATCCCTCTGCAAAATTCAGTAGGCTGATTTCCTAACTCATTACCTTGTTCCACATTCTCCACCGTCCCATACTGAGCCAAAAGTCCATCCAATACCTGTAAAAGGAAGCTTCAGCGTCAGAACAGGAAGCAAAGACCGTAGTCACACAAAATGAGACAGTGCCATCCCCCGGCAAATGAATTTAAAGCAAAAACAAGTTCAGGTATAAGAATAGTGTAATAAAAAGTGATACTTCATGGCTTCCATAACAGGGCGGAATAAACATGCAGGGCTTCCATTTGCCTACTGGCCTCTAAGTAATCTGTTCACTAAGAAAGCATCACAGAATTTCTGGTCTTGGGAACTGCTAACCACCACATTCACCATGCTGCTTGGAACTCACTGACTGTCTTCCTTCTTGGATGATTCTTCCTTCACTTTTCTCTAGGGATTTTGTTATTTTACAAAGTAATAGGATGTATATGTTTGAAACTTTCCATAGTAAGAAAAAACTTCTGGTACAGTAACAAAAAAGTTACATTCCTTTAAGGGTATTTGATTTCTCTTGGGTTAGGGAATAAAACACAGGGCAGTTTGTTTTTAATGCAATAAGGCCACTCCCTGGATTCCATCTTACCTTACATTAAGATAGCACTCTTAGAAGAAGTTTTACAACTTTGAAAATACAACTCTTAACTGTTACTATTAGCAACTACCTCAAAACAAACAAAAAATCTGCTCAAAAGAACAAAGAACCTTCTATATCTATTGGTTTTCCATTGATTTTTTTTCTTAAAAAACTAACAGACCAGGTGTACATTCCGGTTCACAGCTTATCTGTCGGTGCTTGGTGGCCAGCACTTGAGAAGACAGTGAGAGATCAAAGCTTATTCTACATAATGACAAGTACAGATATAAACCAAACCTCAGATCACTCATCAGAGTGCTGAAAAAGGGAGAGGCAGGACCCAAAGGCTCTGCAGGAAAGTCTGAGGACCTCTAATTCTCAAATGTGGAAGAGAAGTGAAAAACAAGGAAACGGTCCTGGTAATCCATTCAAAAGTGATGTTGGCTTACCTCCCACTGTAGGTGAGGAGGGATGTTTCGAATCTGAATTTTCCTGCTCCTGTGAAAATAAAACCGTACTCTTGTAACACTTTCTCTAGAACATCAATTTCAGCAAATAACAAGAACAAGCTGAAGACTGCATAACGGAGTTTCCTTTCTCAGTACAGACATTCCTTCCTCATTTAGGACCAAGTCTGGTCCTGCAAACAGGGCACTAAATGAAGTGGTCACTAAATGAGAATTGTATGTGGCATGCACTCACAATATGCAGAACAAAGAAATGGTCAAAGGAAACTCCAACTTGATGACTTTGCTCCTATTTGCCTAACTCTTACTGCAGTACTGTGATGTGTAACAGCACATAAAAATATAACCCTGTACTGTGTAGTACAGTCAGAAAAAATTACAGTACTGTATCAACAAGGTATACTGTACATAAAAGACATTGCGGCTCTATGAACAAGAGGTACAGAACTTTACCCCCCAAAAAGATGGGTCTTAAATCCAGTCATTAAAGAGGCAGGTCGCTACACGAGGAGTATCTGTATTTACCAAGATAGCCACAAAAGATTCCTACTGTGAATAATGGCGCCATGTCTGAGGTTTTCAACTACTGGGGGTGGGGGGTTCTAAGAAATCCTGGCAAGCTAAAGAGACAACTTTTGCAGGGGCAGGGGTTACCAGGGATGGAACTCAGGATCTTGTGCAAGGCCACTGAGTTAAATCCGTGGCCCAAGGATTTAAATACAGATTTGCCTTTTCAATTTCCTACTAAAGTAGTTTTACTTTAAATCACCATATAGATTGTTTCTAGGAATTATCCTCTCAAAATAGTCCTGCAAATGGCCTATCCCAAGGGTAGCCAGGTTCAAGTTTGATAGATAAAATCACACACATGAGGGACCCTAAACAAGGTCAGATTTAATGTGTTTCTTCTTCTTTTTTTTGGGGGGGGTACTGGGGATCAAACTTGGGTCCTTGTGCTTGCAAGGTAGGCAACAGAAGCAGAGCTAAATCCTCAGCCCTAACGTGTTTGTCTTCTAATGTAAAATTAATTTTATTTCTGAATAGGTAATTATCATTCAAAAATTAAGACACCACAAAAAGGTGGGTCACTAAGCCTTCCCCCACCCCCACCAGAAATAAACGTGTGTGTATCCTTTAGGTTGGTTGGGTGTTTTTTGTTTTTGTTTTGTTTTTTGGTGCTTGGGACTGAACCTAGGGCCTTCACACTGAGCTGTTTATCAAACTCTTATTATTTTAAATTTCAAGACAAGGTTTTGGGAAGTCACTAAGCTGTCCAGGCTGGGCTCAAACTTGCCATCTTCTTGCCTCAGCTTCCCAGAGTGCTGGGATTACACATGCATACAACTATGCCCAGCTACCTCAAGGCTTCTCTGCGTAAATACAAATGGAGAGTTTCTTCACCCCATTTCATACCATACCCTACCGACGGACATTTGAACCTTTCCCTGTCTTATTCTGACATGTTTACCAAGACACTCTGCTGGCCTGAGAGCCTTGACTGATTTAGATTCTTTTTAGCAAACATTAAAATTAGAAAGAAAATTAATTAAAAGGTAAAACTGGGACAGGGATTTAGCTCAGTGGTGCCACCACCTTTCTTGCAAGCACAGGTCCCAAGTTTGATCCCCAGTACCAATAACAACAACCACCACAACAACAAAGGTGACACTAAAAAGTTTTTCTATCTTTTGATTACACAGTAGTTCCTGGAGAGAAGACTCAATCAGCATTTAGAGAGGTTAGGCAGCTCATTTAATTGAAGAGCACAGAAACTGCAACTCCACAAGCACTCAATTTGGGGGGTTCCCAAAGAAGGGCTGTGGTGGCCATGGTGTGTACCCTGATTCCCATTTCTTTCCTGCTGGGCCAACAGTTCCAAACAGCGGCTGCACCCAGCCACAGATTTCCCCAAGGCTTTAATCTGGACAACAGTCCCAGTTAGAAATGCTACAATTCAAGCAGAGAGAAAAAAGGAGGGAGAGGTAGGGACAGAAGGACAAGGAAACAACCAAATTAATAAAGTACTCCAGTTTTCCCGGATCCTTTGTGTGTGTAGTAGTGGGGACTGAGCCCAGGTCCACTGCCGTAAGCTACACCTCCAGACCCTTTATGGTTTTGTTTTTAGATTTTGAGAGACTGTCTCACAAAGTTGCCCAGGCTAAGCCTGAACTTGTGATCCTCCTGCCTCAGCCTCCCAGAGTGTGGGAGAGAATTACAGGTGTAGGCTGCCACATCTGGCTGAGAACCTCTAACCTTTTGTCAGGGTGGGAAAAGAGAAAAAAGAACCCAGAATGGATTTATACTTCTATGCTGTGAAGGCTGTTTTCTGATATGGCCTTTGGTAATTGTTCATAATAAAACTGCTGACAGTGATTACATGGTGACTACATGGAAATTTTCTATAGGAGATATGCCCAAACCTATTAGTAGAAAAGACATCAGAATTTTATTTTATTTTTTTGTTTTTTTTTTGTTTTGTTTTTGAGACAGGGTCTCACTATGTAGTTGAAACTGACCTGGAACTCACTATGTAGTCCAGGCTGGTCTCGAACTCACAGCGATCCTCCTGTCTCAGCCTCCCGAGTGCCAGGATTACAGGTGTGAGACACCACGCCTGGCTGGCTAAAAATGGAGTATTTCTAAAGAAATACATTTTTGTTATTTAATATAAACATCAACTCCACTGGTAACCAAGAATTTACTGGTTAGAAAACTCACAGTAGCCAGGTGTGGTGGCGCACACCTGTAATCCTAGCACTCGGGAGGCTGAGGCAGGAGGATCGCTGTGAGTTCAAGACCAGCCTGGGCTACACAGTGGAGTTCCAGGTCAGTCTCAACTACATAGTGAGACCCTGTCTCAAAAAATTAATAAATAAAAAGAAAACTCACAGTAAGAAATTCATGCAGGGCCAGAGATTTAGCTCAGCGGTTCCACCCGCCTGCCTTGCAAGCACAAGGACCCGAATTCAATTTCCAGTACAAAAAAAAAAATTCATGAGCACAAAAATATTTCAACATAGATGTAGCATTTCAACATACTTGTAGCATTATTTATAAAAGATAAGGCCTGCAGACAGTGTACCAGAGGACAAATAAATCATGTAGCCATAATACACAATATCATACAGCCATAAAAATGAAGGAAACATATATGTGCACTGTGCAGGAAACTCCAACATATGCTGTCACTAGAAGAGAATTCATTACAGATAAAATTGATCTTGCTAAAAGTATAAATCACTGGGCATGGTAGTGCATGCCTATAATCCTAGCACTTGGGAGGCTGAGGCAGGAGGATCGCCTGCCAGGAGTTCAAGGTCAGCCTGGGCTGCACAGTGAGTTCAAGGTCCACCAGAACTACACTGCACGATCCTGCCCCCCCGCAAAAAAAAGTGTAAGCCACTTATTTGTTATTAAATCTGCATTTATGTAAATGCATAGAAAAACAGTCACAAGCCAATCTGGTTGCTTAAAAGGTACTCAACTACTGTCTTGTTTGCTTTTTTAAAAAAAGAGGACTACATCCATATCTTATTTCCCTTGCTTTAAAATACAACTAGAATTTCTAGAGTTGTTTTCATGAATATACAAGATTTAAGTATACTAAAACCTGCTAAATGTAAAGCAGGTCTTGGCAGTGGCAGCAGCAAGAGCAGCAAATACCTCCCTTTTCCCATAATCAGGCATATTTGCCATCTCACTTAACAGAGAATTTATTTGGCAGACCCTTCTTCAAAGTACAAAAGCAGGCAGATTACTGTGCACCTTGAACTGAGTAATGACTCTCCCTGTGATAGCTCACATCGTCAGGCAACGCACTTAGTAACTAGAACCAACTGAGTTCTGGTACTATGCAGGACACTTGGGAAATAAGCTCTTAAAAAGCCTAACTACCAGCTGCACCTCTAATCTTAGATCAGGATAGAAAGGAAGAAACAGCGGAGGTTAGAAAGGAGATAAGAGATTGAGGCAGCAGAACCAATAACCTGGGCTCAGCCCGGTCACCTGCAAGATCCATGGAGCGATTATCCACCAGTCTGGAGTGAGGAGGGCCCCGGAGATCTGCTGACTTCCTTGCATCATCTGGGCACCAGGCCTCCTCAGATCCCCAGGAAGCCCTTCTCTCTCCGAGTGGGACTTCAATGTGTGCGCCAAACCCTGCTCTCCCCAGCTCCTGCAGAGCTCTCCAGAGCATCCCCAGGCAGAACCTTTTCTTCTGCACACTTCTGATTCTCTACCAGCTCACTCTTCACTGCAATTGTTTATCTATGGCTCCTGCCCAATTCCCTGGTGATTTCCTCAAGGACTTGTTCCTTGTTTACTAGTCTACCATTTGGCAGGGGGTTAAGGATGTAAAGGAAAAAAGGAGAACATGAAACCCCAGGGATCCAGAAAAGCACTCCTGTGGCTGCCTGTGTCTGTTCAGGATGAGGCCCTCCCAACTCAGGAAGGAAGGTCAGTCATCTATTTGTCCTTTGCCAGGAAGTCAGAGGAGTGGGGAGAGGACGCTTTTTTGCCTCTTTCCTTTAGAGAAGGAATCCACATTGTGCTTGGCTCAGTCTCAAACGAGAAGTGTGGCTCCTTCTTTCTCCCTTTGAAATCCATGAAAGTAAACCCCGCATGAAGAAAGCGAAACTTAAACACAATGACTCAGGAAAGTGACTGGTTATAAGAAAATAATTCTTCATGCCTTCAAAATAAAGAGAGTAATTTCACAGTTCCTTTAGCTTAGAAAGGAAATCCAGCTTCTGAAAACATATGTACACGGCATTTCTCTTCCTCACTGCTACGAAAGTAGGATAACAACTTCCTAGCTGGTCTCTGCCCAGTCTTGTCCCCTCCTGGCCTGCTAGTTTATTAGATGCCAGGGCTGAGCTCTCGCCCCCCAACGGTCCACCTATAGGAGAGTAAGGGCTGGGCTACAGCTCAGGGTGGAGGGGGGGGTCGTCACAAGGCCCTGGCTTCCACCCCAGCACTGAAAAGGAAGAAAAGAAAAGAAAAAGAGGGCACTAGGAGCACCACAGCCATCTACCTTGGCTGGGCAAACTGGTTATTTCACGGATTCTCTATTCTGGTTAACCAGCGATTACAGTATACATGCGTAGACCGTCAAATTTAAAGAGCTACAAAACAAAATACACTCAACCTCAATCAACTCATCCTACTAATTTACCTCATGATTTCCAAGGTGTGTCCACATACAAATACCTCATGGTACTCTCCACGGATGTTACTGTGCTAGATGCCCAGAGGTTAACAAAAGGTCCCGAACGGAATGAGTTTTGGTTAATCAAGGTGTCTATTAACTATGAATTTCAAGCGGCTGGCAGAAATTATTTTCTCATGGCAGATTTTGTTGCTAAAATAATGGGGCAATCATCTGGGAAAATAAAATCACATGTAATCACTGAAGAATCACTGAAGAGCCACTTCATCTGTATTCCCTCCCCCAAATAAAGAAAAAGTAAAACACCTGCTTGCAGGGACGGAGGCTAGTGGCAGAGTTTTTACGCGTTTGGTTAAGCGAGCACAGGTTTGATCAGCCTCCTTGGAGACTCTAGCCCAAGCCTGGACCATGTGGGGGGCCCGAGTGGAGAACAAAGCAGCATGCACTGTGGGAACCCAGCTCCTAGAATCCCCAGGAAAATCTTAGGCAGGAGAGGCGACCAAGGAAGCAAGGAGAGCCCCGAAAAGTAGTCCTGGGGATGCTCAGGGAGCACCCAAGGCAGTCCCATCTGTTTCCACAGCAACTCTGAACTCCCGAATCACAGCACTGTGGAGAGAGACAAGGGTGCTAACTAATCCCCTACGGCAGAACTGGAACTCAAACTACCAGAGACCCCGTCCAACAGCCTCAGAGTGATGGTCGAATTCTACCACATGCCGTGTACTCTGTCTGGGGCCATTTCACGTACCTATTTTCCATCCCTCAGTTTTGAAAGTTCTCCTTAAAACTTCTGGACATTCTGTACAAAGGACACCCTGAGCTAAACTGAACTAGGTCCTAGGGCTACTCAAGGAAGCAAGTAAATCACTGATAGCCAATCCGATCCTCTATTTGTCTGTTAAACGTTCTCCTCCTCCCTCACACACACATTCTCACATTGTGACTAGTAGCAGTTTTATGGGCCAAATCATAAAACGAGTCAGTCAGATATTGTGGTAACCCCTTGCAAAGAGTTCTGAGCCAGGTGACTTGCAGTTGTGAGTCCAGTAACTTCCTTTTCTCTATAGACTCATGACCATAAAACCGTAACTTCTCAGCAGCCCAACAACTCAGGCTTCTTGAGCACACAGGTACAGGAACTCATAGACGTTCAATGCTTGAATGAAACAGAAACCAGTGACAAGTGTCCTAAGTCTGTGTGTGGGCTTTAACAAAGTGCCATAGGCTGTGTAAGTGACTAACACGTCCCACAGCCTTGAGCCACCGGTGGGGCATGCCTGTCCCATTGGGCATGTACCCCGCGATGGGACTGTCCCCTGCCACCCGATGGGGACAGTCAGGCATGCACCACCGGTGCTTCAAGCCAGCAGGAAAGAAGGTTCCATCATCTGGTGAGGGGCTTCTCGCTGCACCCACCCAGGGTGGAGCAGGAAGAAGGGGAGACAGATGAAGACTAAGAGAGGGGCTAGTTCTTCATGTTATTACTTTGGGATTCCGAAGTAGAACATACCTACTGAGGGGGGGATATACTTTCAGACCACAGCAATCGCTGGCCCAAGACCTTATAATCCTTTCCCTCTCAAGAGAGGGCAATACCTCACAAAAGGACCACATGGGCTCCTGGGGAGTTCCTAACGGAAGATCAGGTTTCCCTTTCCAGGGGATCATCAGGGATTCTTAATTGTTTGAAAGAAGCGCTTGGAGAGAAGGGAGAAAAGCCAGCGGGGTGACTGGATGAGGACTCCCTGAACTTCTGTGGGAAGACAGGTCAGACAATGAGCTCCGGGCAGTGGTGAAGGAATAGCCCTGCCGGGCCAGGGGCACAGTAAGCATCACTTCCTTTGCGTGACTATCAGGCTTCACTCCAGCATTCTACAAATCTTTGGAAAGTGACGCAGAAGTCATTTCCCATGAAAAACGAAACAGCATGTGTGTTCACGGACCACAGCCATCATACTTTGTTCTAGCGAAACAGATCGGCAGATTTCCCAGGTTCAATTTTTCTCTCTTTTAAGTGAAACTTAACTAACATTTCCTTTTTTAAACTTCATAATCAGTTTTTAGTTTTCAGGGGCTTCTTTTCCTGAACAGTGATAGGAACTGAAAGATCATACAGACCTAATTATGCAGAGAAACTCAAACATTTTTTCTTTGTCAGAGATCTCTTTAAGAGACTGGAGGGGGAAGAAATCCGATACAGGCAAGTTGTGACATTATCATGAAAGTTTGTGTGCAATTACCTACGGATAAACCATCTGTCCCATCCACCCCTCCTCGATTCATTTTGCGATAGTATAAAGAAACACAGTTTTAGGGCCAGGGATTTGGCTCAGTGGTTCTGCTGAGTGCCTTGCAAGCACAAGGACCTGAGTTCGATCCCCAGTACCAAAACAAACAAACAAAACAACAGTTTTAACTTGAGTCTTATTGCAGCTTCTCCATGGATTTACTGAGCACTATCGCTTCCCCCATCCCTAAAATTATTTGATGAAGTCTAATAAAGTTTCAAAGATACACCCAAAATGTTCTTCACATGTTTAGCAGGAGTTTCTCCTAACCCACTGCTATTTACATTAATGAATGCAACAAACCTCATTTAAGCCTTACTATTTCCTTAGCAACGTAAGTATTACTGCCCCCATTTTTCAGATAAATAACTGAGGGAGCTGGGTGTGGTTTTGAACCTTTGTAAACTCAGTTACTTAAGAACTTGAGGCAAGGTGATCACAAGTTCAAGGCCAGCCTGGGAACTTGGCAAGTCTTTGTCTCAAAATGAAAACACACAAAAGGCTGGAGGGTAGTTCAGTGCTAGAACATTTGCTTAGCATACGCAAGACCCTGGGTTAAATCCCCAGAACCACAAAAAAGTACAAACAGATGAACAGACAGATAGACACAGACACACAAACACACACCCCAATGACAAGGGAATTGGGGTCCCTTATTTGAGAATCACAGCTAGAAAGTGATACCCTGCTCTTAACAAACCACTGAGGAATTGCAGATTCATCAATAAAATCTGCATTTCAAGTATGTATTTCAGGTGAACGAATTTTAGACAAGTTGTGTCTCGTTAGACAAGTCTCGGGAAATGGGTTTTAGGAGCAGATGGCCAGCTTCTGCTGTCAGCATCAACTTCACTGTATTCTGTTCAAAACCAGCAACTCCAGAATCCACAGGTGGTGGATGCACTGTTTTGTGTACCAGGGTTTGGTTCTCGGCCGGCTGTGTCAAGCCTCATGGAGCAGGAGCAAGAGCAAGTTTGAGAACAGTGCCCAGAATAAGCACTGCCGCACTGAGGGGCTCCCACGAATCCCAGACAGTTAATCTTCCAAAGGGCTCAGGAAGCTCACACGCACCTAAGGGCAGATATGTGTTTGGACTTAGAAAGATACAACTTTGAGACAAAGAGACTAAGCTTTTGTGAGCCAAAAATCTGCATACCTACTAGATACTTCTACTTTTCATGGTCCAAACACAGGAAGAACTGAAAGAATTTTTTAAATGTTACTAGCTGCTGTACCTTAGCAATCCTTAAAACTTGCTGATTTCAATAAAAAATGTATTTTACAGTTGGCTGCTTGATCCAAGTCCCTTCCTTTTCCTAGCTCTTGTTTTTAGATTTTCTAGAAATAAATCAAATCTTTTTCCTTTTAAAATTGGTATATGTTTACAATACATGATATTTACATTTGTTTTGGGGAGTTGGTACAAACATAATACATCTTGATCATTTTTGGTATCTTTACTCCTTACTCTATCCCCCGCCCCTTCCCTATTCCAAAAAGTCTGCTTTTATTCTACTGCATTTATAACTGGGTTTTCCTCACATAAAAGAAACCATTTGGGCTGGGTATTTAGCTCAAATCCCCTTGGTAAGTGCAAGGTCCTGAGTTCAATCCCCAGTTCCAGAAAAAAAAAAAAAAAAAAAAAAGAAAGAAAAAAACCACTGATACTCAACTTTTGGGAGTCTGACTTTTTAACTTAGCATTATGGTCTTAAAAAACGTTTACTTTCCTACAAAAGACTCAAATTCATTTTTGGGGGGCGGTACCAGGGAATCTAACTCGGTACCTTGCATTTGCAAGGCAGGTCGCAGCACCACTGAGCTAATAAATCCCTAGCCCTCAAATTCATTATGGCTGAATAAAATCCAGCCACATATTTGGCTTAGATGCACGTAATAGGCATCTAGGCTGTTTCTTGGGTTTAGCTATTGTGAGTTGTGCTATCTGTACTGTAAACACGGGTATGCATATAGTGTTGATCAATTATCTTTAAACACCTCTTTCTGCACAGTATCTTAATCTCGCAACAGCAGCTAGGAAATGGCATGACAGAGTCACTGTTTCCAAGCACCACAGCCAAGTGAAAGCTGAAGCAGGGATCACGTGTGACCGCTGGGGACAACTTCACTGCCCCAGAAGCATGTGAGGAAGCTTTCCCCAGAGAACGGGCCCTCCCTGGGCACAGCACTCCCTCATTTCCTCTGCTGCATAAAAGGGTGCTCTGCAGAAAATGAACAAAATACCAAAACCAAAACCAAACTGTAGGCTGATACTGCTAACTTGCTCCAGGGAGAAGAGAAAGGATTTTTTTAAAAAACACCACAGGAAAAGTTATTTATCACAATGTGGTGAGAGCCAGAAAAATAATTTCTTACCCAAACACAGTTTACAGAAAAGCATTTCAACGAACGTGTTCAGTGCTGAGGTGTGGTGTGAGTGTGCCCCGGGGGTCCACTGTGATGGAAGACGTGGTCCATAGTGTGGGGTGCTGGAGAACCTCCGAGAGGTCCTGGGATCACTGGAGGGGGACGTATTTCCTTTGTGAACCTTCTGACAGCTTTCACAGCTGACCGTTACAAAGGGAGCAATCTTGGCCTCGTGCTTGCTCTTGTTCAAACTGTAATCAGCCGCTTGTTCAGGCGTCCACGCCATCCAACACTACCCCACAATGTTAACAGTCACAGTCCTCACCGGACTGTAACAATGCAAGTGTCCCTGCCCTTGAACCTCCAAACCTGAGCTTCACAAACTTTTCTTAATTATAAAGCTTGCTGCCTTAGGTACAGTATTTCATTACAACAATGAACAGCTATTCACAAGGTGTTAGTGAAAAGAAAAAAACAAAACCATTAGCTCTTAGGGCTTAATGTTACATGATTTATATGAAATGAAATCCATTTAAAAGCTCAGAACAGTCAACTTTAAAAACACGAATGGCACACAGTTGTATAGCTCAGCACAGAGGATTTGCCTACTGTGTTCAAAGCCCTGAGTTTGATCCCCAGCACTGCAAACAAACAAAAACAAAGCAATAAAAACATGTATATCTATGGGAAAGAGTATAAAAATCATTTTTATATTTAAAAGGATTTATCATCTTGAGGTCTCATCTTAAGATCATTTTAAATCAATCCTGAAATGAAAACTAGCAGGGAGATAACGTCCAATTACAAATTTGATTTGCAATCACTTTTGCACATAGGGATCTTTCCAGGGGTGCTGATAAGCATGCAAGTTTCTTGAACACTGTACCCTTCCTGAGCTGTGCACCCCCATTCCTAGCCCTGCACAGCCAGAGTTTGGGGCAGGGTGCGGTTCGACATGCACACAGCTGTCACGTGGTATATCTGATGTGCAAAGTGAACATAGACAGGGTTAACATCTCTGGCGCTTAAACAGAGAAATCCTTCCAGCTTCTGGTTCACTCGATCTTGTGAGTTTCTTGTCTTACAAAGACAGTAAACACAGCATCTGTCTCAGTGGGTTCCTGAGTTTTCACCGCTCCCTCTCAAGCTAGTACCACTAGCTGGGCAGGCCCCGGGACTCAGCAAGAATCAGGAAGCTGTACACAGGTGTCAACCCTGGACTTGGATAAAGATGAACGACCTGCCTGGCTAAGCAGGTAACCACAGGAGCTCCCGGCTACCACTTCAGATCCCTGTCCCTGCCTCTTTTTCCTTTGTGGGATGGAGCCCAGGATGGAGCCCTGCTTTCCAAAGTCTGCTCTGTTCCTGGCCTGGAGCCAGGTCCTCACCACAAAGACTGCGGCAAGAAAGAGTTTGGCAGGCACTCGCCCCTCACTGTCTGCAGGGTACCAATCTCTTCAGGGCTGGGATGAGCTCCTGCCCTTCATCAAACCCCAGGGAATTATGACAAAGCACTCTATGAACAGTGATGCACCCTAAAATGTGGGTGTTAAGATTACTTCAACAAAGGCATGGTATCCCCAAACTTCCCTTGCTCCTCTCACTCCCAGTGTTAGTCCTGAAGTGCCCAGGAGAACATTTCCTGGTTCCCCAAAATGTGCGTGAATCTTATTTGACCCGATGAGTCACAATCAGGCAATTAATTAGACAGCTGGGCTGGCCCTGAACCAGGAAAGAAATTATGAAGCTATACAGCAGACATCAGGGGATTCAGGGAAAAGAACCAGCTCCGGGGTAATTTCAGAAGCTGAAAAATGCTACTGTCACACTGTTAAGATTGTTTCTCTTTTCCTTCAAGAGCACTTTGATCACTGTGCTTATTACCTGGAAGTAGTACTTTGTTCCTTGCTGAAAAATGCAAAATCTGTAATGTTCCATCGTGGATACTTATGGAGATGCAAACTATTATTTATTAATGTCTATAAGCAAAGCAAAAGGCCTTGATTTTGAGGAGAAAAATGATTGAAAATAAAAAAAACTAATTATTCCCTCATTTTCGAACTTTGCAACTTTCCCTGTCCCTAATAAAACATTTTATTGTTTCCAAAGACTGCTATTATTTCAACACTGGCAGCCATACAAGTTGGGAAAGGGAGAGCAGTGTTCAAATCCAGCTTTACTACTGACGAGTTGGTAGATGTTGGATCAGACATTTAAAATCTCCGATGCTCCAGACATGAGGCAGTAAGAAAAGACGACAGGTACTCAGACAAGATTCCTTCTAAATCTCAGCTTACCTCATCTTGGTAGCAAAGCGTTAACTGATGCAGGAGAAGGGAACAGATACAAAGCGGAGGCATCCTACATGGACTTTAGGGTACAGACACTGAATTTAAATAATAATCTCAACAAATCTTGCATTTCATTTGAGTCACAATTTTTAAGAGCCTATTAAATAGGTTAGACAGCAAAGTTCAGTGTTTGATAATCAGGTGGCCTACAAACAATGGGTCTGAGATTCAACTTGTGTCAAAACCCACTCTACAGCCTAAATTTATCTCATTTCTTCCCTCTTCCACCTTACTGCAAAAAGCTTTAAGTTTACACTTCTGTGGCTGCCAGCGATACTCTTGCACAATCTCTGGTGTCCACAGTTTGCAAGTATAACGTTATTTCATAAAATTACTACGAGAAGTATGCATTTGCAGCTAAGAGCTCATCCATTCCCTCCAGGTACATCCTGTGCAGGTTTGGGGGTGGGACTGCCAATGAAAAGACCAGAATTGTCTCTAAGGAATTTCACTGATGTCATAAACCACCAGATAAAAGCTGACATTTCCACTACACAGAAACGCAACTCTGGCCCGTAATGGATGCTGGCTAATTGGTATTGTAGTGATACTATCCCTGTCATTTAACTCTGATCTAAACAGCTCTGTAAAGCTCGCATTCTCATTTTCTCAAGTGATGTGCTTTAACAGCAGGTGAGAAAAACTTAGGGGCGTGCCTATTTATTGGAAAGGCAGCAGTGAGTGGCCTGATCCGAGGGAAATACCACTAGATAACCAAGCATGGCCCTTTCCAGCTCCGGTGGTCTAGGTAACTGGGTTCCACAGCAAGGGGACGAGGAGGAGAGAGCAGTGGTGAGACAGCAGGATGAAAACGTCTGTGTATTACACAAAGTTCTTCCTCACGATTTAATTTATACACTCAGCACATCTGAACACCACTTCTACTGCTTCACCGGTATCTTTCAAATATTTTTAATAAATAAATACTACACACGCTCTGCACGAAGTTCAAAAGTAACCAAAGAACGGAGTAGAAACACCCGCTTACTGCACTCATTCTTCAGTTCTCCAGCCCCTAAAAAACCCTTCCAGAGCACGCTGTACTTGGCGTATGTCATGTGCTTATATTCTTCTTGCCCTCCCAAACACAAGTATTGGTGCGGTGCGTGTGATTTTTTTCCTTCTTGTTTTCTAACCTACTTTCCGCTCCAGGAACCACCCCCGGGCCCACAGCCACTGTTCTACGCTTCACTCCTGCGAGGTTAACTACAGTACTGCTTTACCCTCCACGTGATGGGGTCAGGCAGCACTTACCTTTCTGTGCCTCACGTCACTTAACACACTGCTCCCTCTCTGTTGCTCCACGGCGTCACCAATGACCCAATTTTCTTCTAACAGCCAAACAGTATTTCACTGCGTCTACATCCACTTATCCACTGATGGCTACTTTGGTTGATTCGCGATGGCTGCGGCAAACCACGCTGAATGATCAGAAGCTGCCTGTGGACGTCTCTCCAACGTAACATAATTTAGTTCCCTCTGGACGTACTTTCAGTAGTGGGATTGCTGGACCTGTGCTTCTTTCACTTAGTTTATCTTAGAAATTGTTTCATATATATATAATTCTTTTTGATAGCCGCATAATAATGGAAGTTTATGGATGTACCACAGTACATTGAACTGAGAGACACATTTCTGATATTTTGCTATTTCCAAAGATAAGTGTATTGAACACCTGCCCACCTAGCTATCTCATTTTGCACCTGCGTGAGTGTATCTTGGAAGGTTAGCTCCTACAAGGGGACAGCCAGACAGCTGCACATGTGTAATGTTAACACACTCCGTAAAGGAAATGTTTTCCCGGTGCATCTGAAAATGCAGTTATCAAGCTTTTTGAACTCCTGCCCCTTTACAGGTGAAAAATGCTACTTTATTTGCACTTAAATTATGAATGAGGTCAACCTCTTTCACGTTAAAGAAATGACCTCACTCTACTTACCATGGGAAACTTCACAGAATTTTACTGGCTTTTTTTTTTTTTCTTTCTTCCAATATTCAGCAGATGGCAACTGGCCCTGCGGGGTTCACTTATGTATTGCACAAATCCTTACTGAGCACTTACTACGTGAGAAACCAGGAAGAGGAGAACAACCTACTCCCAACCGCAGGGCACGCAGAGCCTGGCGGGGAGGCGCTGAATAAGCAGGCCGGCACCCTGCACCCTGCATGCCACGCTGCTATGCCGGCAGGTGACACACCGAAGGGGACAGGGGGGCTCCAGGTAGGCAGTGCCTCGGTGGGGCCCAGAGGTCCAGGAGGCAGAGGCAACGGCAGGAATGTGGAGGGTCAGCAAAGACGTCTCCAGTAAAGGGAATGGGTACCGAGGGCACAGCAGCCAGGAGTTTGAGGGACTGCAAACTCTGGAGTTTGAGAGGCGCAGAGATAGCTTCCAAGGAGGGGCAAGACAGCAGGCTGGATGTAGGGCAGGAAGCAGATGGGCAAAGGTCTCCTATTCCCTAAGTCAGCCATGAAGGTAATAATCCTTTCACAAGGTCCCAAAACCAAGCAGCATACCCCGCAGGGAGTCCGTAGACAGCAGGAGACACACAAGCACAGCCACCAGCAGTAGTTTCTGCTCAGAGGCTATCTTCTTCGGACGTCCTTCCTCAAACAAGAGCCTCCCAGCTCTGAAACAGTGGGTGCAAGTACAGTTCCGCCCTCCCTGGGGCTCTGCACATCCCTCACTGGAGCATCTATGGTGAGCCCCCCCGCCACGCCCCACACGAGCAAGTCAAATGATTCTTCGCCTTTAAACAAAGGCATCTCAAGAGAAACACCACTAGAATACTCCTCTGTTGCTATTAAGTATTCACCAAACCTCTTCAAGTGCAACAGGTAATCCAGTAACTGATGTCAGAAGCAGACTGCCACCTGTGGACTGAGAAAAGTGGTTTGTAAAGGCCGGAAGAAAATACCAGCATGACTAAGAACTTACAAAAACACCTATAACCACCACAGGCTCTCAGGGAAAGACTGGGAATCAGCAGGACCACAGAAGGCGAAGAGAGAGCTCCGAAGTGATATAATAAACTGGCCGATGGATGGGCAAATGATGCAGAAAACAAAAGTAGGTGAACACACACACACACACACACACACGCACGCACGCACGCACGCACGCACACACGCACCTGGAGTCAACAGAGGACAAGTGGACACACCTTCCTCCCAGGCCTGCACCTGGGGGAAAACCTGCCAGGTTGGCAAACTGTGTCGGGTAGGAGCAGGCACCACCAAAGCTCATGAGGATTTATGAACCTTGGTCTTGGGCTGCGGAGGGGAGGGGAGAACTCAGTCCCTGCTCTTGGGGAGGCAGGCAGCAGCACCACTGAGCTAAATCCCCAGCCCTGTGTATTTTATTTTTAGGGTTACATCTAACTTACGTCACACAGTACAGGTTTTTCTACTTACATAAATGACACAGCACCTCTTTCTAAACTTAGTTTTGAAGAAATTTTTTAAGGAGGGTCATTTGAAAAGGCAGTATTAGGATGGTCATGTTTTGCTTAACAACAAAAATCTATCCTAAGAAACGCATCAGTGAGCAACTTCATCATTGTGTGAACAGCACAGAAGCCACTCGGGAAAACCGCAATGGCTACAGCATCCCACTTGGCGATGTCTTACAGGATCAGACATGCGTGCGGCTACCACCGGCTGCAGTGCTATCACACGACACACAGCCTAAGTCACCAGTGCAGGGGGCAGAGGGACGGCAGGAGTCACGAGCAACACACGAGGGGCTGGCATTTGGGGAATGTGTCGGGTTGACCCTCAGGACACAAGTGGTCCTTTGTGGCAGCACAGATGTGACAAGTGATGTTCTCCAGGACCCCTAGCTCTGAGGCCACACTGTCAGGGGCAGGGCACGTCCCAGACATGCCTCCTGACGTGGGCTGCACATCCATGTCACGTGTTCAGGGCAGTAGGCAGGCAGATGGACAAGTGTCAGCACTGGACCTTGTGTGGTGAGGACGGGTGAGCAGCGATGGCCCTTGTACTACACCAGCATAAAGCCTGCTTTGGTAAATAAAGTCTCCGTGAAGCCGCTACTTACATGTCTACTTGATTTCCGGCTGCACGGCACAGCTGAGTGGCAGTGACAGATACCATATGGGTCACAAAGTAAAATAGTCATCTGGCCCTGTACAGAAAGAACACGTGCTGATCTTGGACGGGGTTGGGGGCAGACACTGTGACTGAGAAAATCAGGACCAAGGGTGTGGTGCGAATGTAGTTCAAGGGTCAGAGCAGTTAACTGTGCTGGAAAACAAGCCAGGAAATCCCAGCCTGGAAATGGCAGCTAAGCGGTATGAAATGTGAGGGAAAATGAAGCCCGAAGGGGATTAAAACACGAGAAACCTACAGGTGTGGTGGCCTGTGCCTGTGATCCTGGCACTCGGGAAGCCAAGGTGGGTGCATCAGGTGAGCCCAGGACCCCCCATCCCAACCCAAACAAAACCTTGAGAACCAGCCAAGGTAAAGAGAGGCAGGACGGACCCCTGAGATAACGATCTTGCTTCTGGCATCAAGAACCCCCACTCTGACGAGCTATCCTGGGCTGCTTCATAGACCTTCCCGCTAGAGCTGCCACTTTGAAGAAGCCATAGCCTGAGATTGTGTTCAGACAAGAGCAAACGGTACATCTAGAAGAGATTCGGGTGAATAACAAGGGGGAACTGTAGTAGGGGACAACTGCAAAACTCTCATTTAACATGTTCACAATGGGACAGTCATGCAGTCGGTGGGAACGTGTTACAGTGAGGAGTTTGTGCTAATAATATAGTCAGCTAAGGAGGCCACTTCAGGATACGGGTAGGCAGCCATTTGTGACGTGAGGTATTTGTGAGACAAAGCCAGCCAGGCATGACAAAGCTCTACAAAACTGGGAAGATATTACATATCTTTGGTCATCAGTAATAGAAGACAAGCCAGGGATTTAGCTCAGTGGTTCCACTGCCTGCCTTGCAAGCGCAAGGTCCCAAGAGTTTGATCCCCTCTACCGAAAAAACAAAAAACAAAAACCCAAGAGTGATGAAAGACAAATGGATTGGGTTTGCCAGAATAAAGGTGTTAACAACATGACTGTCACGAAGTGTGGGGATCTTGAGCAACCACAAACTATAAAACACCTTAATTAAGCTGCTCTCCTTCCGGGTGCTCATGAAGATGTGCAGGAGTTAAGCAGAAGAAAAGGAGTGAGGAGCTTAAAAGGACCAGCAATGTTGACTGGAGAGTGAAAGTCCGAGTATAAAGAAGTGAACCTTGACAGAGAAGGATGAGAGAAGCGAACTGTCCCAGATCCAAGGGCCACTGACGGTGCTGAAACCCTGGGTGGGAACAGCTGCAGGAATGCGTTCTAATTCTCTTCTAAAGCAAAACCTCTGGAAAGCAGAGAACACTACATAGTGAGACCCTGTCTCAAAACACCAAAACAAAAAACAAAGGCGGGGAGGAGTTGGAAAGAGATGTACATAGCTGGCTCTAGGAGCCACGCATGCCTCGTCCAGCAAACCACCGAGAATCCAGTTCCTGACTGGATTGCACGTGCAGTAATGCAAGATCTGTGTCTGAAGCTAACACCCGCGCAATTATTCCGAGACGGCTCCTACAGACGACCTCCGTTCCACAGCTTCATTTCAGACTTCTGAAGAACTTCTCTAGCAGATCAGAAAACCAAGGACCTGAGCTGGAGAACTGCTTGCTTTGGGCTACGTGGTAGGGCTGGGATCCTGCCAAACTTTGCATTATCAGAATCCCGGAATCAAAGAGGTCACTGTGGAGTGAGAGGACAGTCCACCAATGGCCAAGATACATCAAAAGGGAGCTGACACAGGACCGGCAAATATTCCCAGAGTTTGGTCAAGAGAGAGAGAAAGGACCCCGGGATGCCTAGGACCTCTGTGTGTGTGTGTGTGTACCAAGTGCACACACAAGTAAACAGATGTCAGAAAGCACTCATAAGTGCCATCTCCTGTGCTCTCGAGAGAAGCCCCAGGTATCTTATTGGAAATAAAAAAAAAGGAGTGTGAATTTTAGTCAACTAATGTCACGTGTAAAGGGAGAGGCTCATACTCTTCCAAGTTTTTTTCCCTCTTTATTAATTTTGTTTTTATGGTCAAAACTTTTAATTTTGCTACCTGCTCACCTCACCAAGTGAACCATGAATTTTATTGGGAACCAGTTCTTTTTCTAAAAACTGTACCTTCACCCTGTTCTCCCTCAGACTAATAACATGCTGCCCGTCATCAACCTAAACCTCAAGCAGGTCTGAACTGCACTGGCCTCCCTCCTTCCTTTCTGCCTGCTCCCCCACCTCACCCCTTCATCTGTAAAGTCACCAATACCCTGCCTAGTGAGTTCCTCTGTCACCAGGGCCAAGAGACCCAGGAAAAACTCAGCCACGTTAGCTTCCTCTGTGGCTCTTCCTGCTGACAGTTTTTCTTTAGCAAGTCAGGGCAGCAGATATGCCTTCTATTTAGCAACCATTCACTCCCCAGCCTCCTTGGCAGTTCTAGGATGTTTCCAGGTGACCAGTGCTTATTTACTCCTATCCTGTCAGAAACGAAACTGCAATACAAGAAAGAGGAACTCACTATCAAGACCTGTCATCGGGAGGGGCTGGGGATTTAGCTCAGTGGTGCCCCCGCCTGGCTCGCAAGCACAAGGACCCAAGTTCAATCCCAGTTACCAAAAAACAGTCCTGTCACTGGGGTGAGACACAAGATGAGAGTGACTTTCAGCTTCATGGTTTTTTTGGTGTTTTTTGTTTGTTTGTTTTCCCCAAAATCTAGGAAAGAAAAAGAGCCAAGGATGCAGCTCAGTGGTAGACCACTTGCTCAGTATGCACAAATCCCTGCGTTCAATCCCAGGCACTGTAAAAACAAAACGACAACAAAACTACAGAAGACGTTACAACAAGAACTGTACCCATTAACAAAGCACTGCCATTTTCTTTGCTATAAAAGGCACTCATACACCGGTACATGGTGAGATGATGATTTGAGGCAAATGAGCCCCTCATCTTCTCAGAGCTAACTTGAATAAAATCTCTTCCCTTCCATCAGTGGCCTCCTTTGTTTTGGTTAGAGGCCAGCAAAAGAACCTGAGCGTATGGGCCTCAGGAGCCAGTAAACAAGCTCACTGGAAAATCGTAGGAATGGCCTGATGGGTGGAGGACTCTGGACAAATCACTTCTCTGGGGTGCAGTGATTTTTGTGTTATACGTACACAAATAACTATAATAATTATGTAATTACAACTGAGCTATGAGAGTCCCCTACAAAAGAGTGCTCTCGAGATCAGACTTGATTGTAACAGAGGAAACTGTAAGCCATGAAAGCACTGTCTTGTTCCCAAAAGGATGTGTCACTTTGTCCTGCCATTGCTAAATAAAGAGTTGAAAATTGTTGAAAGTTAAGGGAAGAGATCAGACTCTTAGATCCTACGAAGTAGTACCCATTGAGTTTATGTGGGAAGGGGGAGGATCAGTGAGCTGTTATTAAGGTTACGATTCCAACAAAGGCAGCCTTGTATAGAGGGCATCATCAAAACTATGCAAACTGGGCCAGAGCTCTAGCTCAGTGGTTCCGCTGCCTGCCTTGCAAGCACAAGGATTGGAGTTCAATTCCCGGTACCAAAAGAAAAAAAAATATGTAAAGAACTAAATTTCTATTCCTTGGACATTATGGCCATTGAGTAATACCTTCAACACTTAGGACTCACTGCTTAGTTCTGCAGCAGCTTATAGTCAAATGCTACAGTCATCGTCACAGAGTACAATGACACTGCACCACAGAGAAACGCTCTGCCCGATGGCAAACAACTGCGTTTAGGAAGAGAAGCCATGTATCTTCTAGTCCTGAGACCTCTGAATCTTCACCCCACCCAGTGACTCACTGCCAGGTCTGCACCAGCACTGGTGCCTGTGTCAGTCCCTCATGAGGATTTATGTCTGATCCCTGGCTCTGAACCGGCACTGATGACTGCAGGGTGAGTTGCAGTTTCTTCCAGGCCACTGGGGGTTCCATAGAACTAAACAACAGGTGAGTACAAAACGGGGTGAAATCTAGAAAATGTACAAGGTACAAAGGGGGCTCAGAGGAAGACCATTCTCAGCCTTCAGGGAGGTGTAGGAACCTGACCTGAATCCTGAAGAGTAGACATCTAGGTAGAACAGGAAGCAAAGGACATTCACCCTGCAGAGGAAACAGCATGTGTGAGGTTGGGAGCCAACCCTGGGAAGGACAGCAGGCTCAACACGGACAATCCCAGAGGCGCCGTGGCAGTGAGAAATCCAACTACACAGAGACAAGTCACTAACTGAGTGGAGCTGCCCTGACCATGAGACTGAAGCAAAAACGCCCAGGGCCAAGGAGTCCTAAGTGGGCAGCACTATCTAGGCAGGAATGCACAGATCGAGAGAACCAGAGAGGAAGAGGGCCCTCCAGAGAGCTCGTGTGCAAAGGAGTCTGGCGCAGGTCTGCAGAGACAGGCAAGGACTCTCTGAGGCCATCCCCGGGATCCTTTTATCCCCTGGGCCACAGGCTAAGCCCTCCTCGAACCATCAGCCAACAGAAGTCTCTTTCCCTGGAGTTGTGAGTCCTCCAGGACAGGTTAGTGTCTAAATTATAATTAACCCTGACAACTTTTTATAACCGTTATTCTCTTTTTTCCTCTCTCCCCAACACTGGACTTTCTGTCCTGATGGATATGGAGGGAGAATAGCATGGAGACTGAGACTGAAGTCACAGGTTACAAGTGCAAAGCTCACTTATTGTCTACTAACTAGGTGAGCCCTGGTGGAGCTGCTTAACCTCCTTGACTCACTTCTTCATCTAAACCTTTGGAACGAACTGTAGATTAGATGAGAATGCACAGAAAGTGCTTGCAACACAGTGCCTGGCACACAGGTGGTGTTCCAAGAGTGGCAGGTGTTCTATTGTTCTATCTTTCCACCACCAAATCCAGAATAGTAAGAGTTCATAAGATCTGGACCAACTTGCCTATATATATATATATATATATATATAGGCAAGTTGGTCCAGATCTTATGAACTCTTACTATTCTGGATTTGGTGGTGGATTATATTTCCCAAGGAAGACTATATCGAACACTCTCACACAGCTCCACTTATGACTTCGACTTTTCTCCTACCGAGTGATGGCGTTCTGAGTTCCCCCCTCTGAAATCCAGTCAGGGTTTTATGAGCACAGCAAAAGTGACTCTGTAATTTCTGAAGCTATATCACAGCCTGCTTCTCACAGGAATGCTTGGTGGGAGGAAGCCCAAACAACCACACGGAGAGGCCGTTGTTCAAGCCAACAGCACCAGCTGAGGACCCAGCTGGCAGCCAGCATCAAATTTCCAAAAATAGGAGTGAGGGAGCCATTAGGTGTGAGATCATCCTGGTCTTCCAATCTTCCCAGTAGAGGGCCCAGACATCCCAGAACACAGACAAACCATCTCACTATATCCCTTCTAAAAGCTGACCCACAGCCTCCGTGGGTCTGATAAATAGTGTCTGTTTTATGCTACTTAGTTGGGGTATGCTATGTAGCAATAGACGATCAATAACTGTTATACTGTAATAGAGGACCTGGAAAAGTTGGGGAGTGGTATAAAAGTGAAATGGCATTTGCAGAAGGCTGGCTGGAGCAAGGTGAAGTGAAACTTGTAGCAAGGAAACTTACAGGAGGTATCACGTACAAACTGAATCAGGGTAGCAGAAGCTTACGGGGCACATGTTAGATGTGGGAGGTCCAAAAACTCCAATGTCTGAACAGTAGAACCCTGAAAGATTGAGGTTCATACACAAAGGAGTAATCTTTTCTTCTTCTGGTGGGTAGTGGGGTAAAGGGCAGTAAATTAATTTCACTCTAAATACATTGAATCTGGGGCTGGGGCTTTAGCTCAGTGGTTCCAACACCTACCTCACAAGCACAAGGACCCAAGTTCAATCCCCGGTACCAAAAAACTAAAAATAAATAAATAAATACATAAATTGAGTCTGCATGACATCTGGACAATCTAAAGAGTGTCCGGTGAGAAGTTAGAAATTCGCTATTAGAAACGGAACACCAATTTTGATTAAAGCCTTGAAAATAGATGAGATTACCTGAGATTACCTCGAGGAAAGTAAAGTGAGTAGTTGTATTTAGGGAAATAAGAGAGGGACCAGGACTGATCAGACAGAGGCGAATCCTGGGAACATAATGGCATAACCAATTTAGGGACAGGTATGACCATTATCAGTGCCAAGCACTGCAGAGGGGTCAGAGACCAAAGGTTGGTAAAGGGACTGGAACCAAAGAGACTAGGAAGGGTTGAGGATCAGAAGCAGGCCTCTTTTCACTCATGACCGAAGTCGTACAAGACACACAAACTGAAGAAGGAGAAACAGGACACAAAGCCCACTCAGCACTCCGTGTCTCAGGGCTCTGTTCAGATGGACAGTTTCCAGCAAGTCTGGGAAAGGGGTGTTGGGTGGAACTCTTAAAACAGACGGTGAAATGTACATTTCTAAGGTATAAAGGGAATGGTTTAGAACTACCTGCTAGTTATCTACCTCACAAAGATAAAGTACTTATTAGGTTCCTATAAAGTGCTTTGAGCTCTCTGGCATGGCAGTAGATTCACCTTTAAGAGGAACAGTTCTTAGCATTTGTCGAACTGCACAACATTCCTGGGAGGTAGATATTATCATTAGATGAGGAAACAAAGGCCACACAGCAAGTCAAAAGCCAGGGCAAGATTAGAGCAGGCCTGCCTTCCGCGTGGGGAAGTCCAGCTGGCTGGGTTCCTTCTGTGTCAGTAGTAACTTCTTTGATCTGTAACACAGAAGAGTTTTGTTTCTGGGGAGGTTGTGAAAAGAGATTCATTAATAACCATAAGGTTCTCTGAAACTTACTGAAAGGGATATGAGGGGGTGGAGGCACACAGATTGTACAAATAAAAAAGAAATTCCAGGAGCAATGGGATTCTAAGAACAGCAGGGAGATCAGGGCACTTGGGAAAAGTGGAAACTGGGAGGGAGCAGGCGTTTGGAGGGCAGGGGATGAGGGGCTTGGAGACATGGCCATGCGCCAGCCACGCCTGCCTCTTCACCGTGGCCACAGTAGGAGACGGCTCAGCTGCACTGGGACGCTTGGCTCCAAAGACAGCTGTAATCGGATTACTCCCAGGCTAAATTTGTGAACAAAACTATGGAACAGAGCACCTCAGGGATCACCGGAATCAGTGAGAGGAGAGGTTACAGCTTTATGAAAGACTTCACTAGAAGTCCCTGGAGAAGTAGTGTGGCCTCACAATTCATCCGGCATTGTGTTACTTTTTTCCTAACATCGTAATTTCTTAATAAAAGCAAGAAAGCAATGATGACACTGAATAATAGGGCATAATTATAAAGAAGAGATGGAGTTAAGATAAATGAAGCTGGTATGGGAAAGACAATAAGGCATTCATTGAGTGCCTACCATAGTATTTTTACAATCCCTTAGTAAGATAGGGGCAGTCCCATTTGACAAGCAGTAAACAAACGCTTAGAAGGGTTAAATCCTCTGCTCAAGGCCCCATAGCTACTCTAGGACAGAGCCTTGGCTTCAGGTCGGACATGACTAATTCCAGAGCTAATGATCTTTCTGTACATCCTACCACCTACTTCTCAATAGTCACAAGTTCAACATTAGTCAGGTCTGAGCTAATGAGATTACTGCAGTGCCCTAGGGGATGGCCGCTCTCTAAGGTGGAGAATGGTAGGGAGAGGCATTTCTTACATGCACACCAACTCTGCCTGCAGCTCACACAAGATAAAGAAGTAACCAGGACCAACCCCACCCTTTAGAAGCAAGTCACTGCACCGTCCCCACCCCAGCATGTCCACGACACACGGCAAACCAAGGTGTCCTTGCTTCTGTGGGGGAGTCCCCCTCATCTTCTCATAAAACATTCTCCTTGATGTAGCAAGAACTGCAAAGCTAATTAAAATAAAAAACTCTGCTAAGTTGTTGGCTAATACAGAACATCTTCTAAGATATGAACTTTAAGAGCAAAATAAAAGATAATAGGAGTCAGGGGGAGATCTTTTGCAAAAGGGAAGAGGACCAAGAGACAGAAGGAGTGGGAGGGAGGGGAAGTAAAAACAATTGAGATGTGTTATGCACATGCCACCAACTCCACACAAAGAATGTGATCATTATGTATGGAAGTCATGTACTAATAAAAATAAAAATAAAAATTGAAGGCCAGGGCTTTTAGCTCAGTGGTACCACATGTGCCTCACAAGCGCAAGGTCCTGAGTTCAGTCCCTGATGGAAGGGTAGAGGAGGGGAGGGGAGAGGGAGGAAGAGGGAGGGAGA
>NW_022900924.1:52017549-52036225 GCF_012274545.1 Fukomys damarensis | reverse complement strand
GGAAGGAGGGGGAGGGAGGGGAAGGAGGGAGTTTTAGCTTAGCTAATGTGCACTTCATCGCCAGAGGGGTACAAAAGAGTAATTACAATAAAAGGTACCCTGAAGAAGAGGAAACAGAACAGGTAGGCTTTTGCATCTCCCCAGTCAATCAATCATCCAATCATACAACCAACAAACCAGGCGTTGAATCCTGCCAATGCCCACCTCTGGGTTTAAATACTGGGCAGCTTAATTCCACTGTGTGGGGCAGGAACTATTATTGTGCCCACTGTACACACAGAAACTGAGGAACTAAATGCCCTCCCCAAGTTACACAACCAATAAGTAGCAGAAGCAGGGTTCAAACTCAGGCATAATCCATTGGGAGTCTTACTCTTAACTACGAATTTGCGCAGTTCTCAAAGTGGGGTCTGCAGACCTTTGGGGTCCCCAAGGCCAAACTATGCTCCTAATTATATGAAGATAGTATGCACCTTCCCCCAGGCTCATTATTTACACCAATGGTGCCAAAGAAATGGGGGATCAAACCGCTGGTGGCTTAACCCAAATCAAGGCAATCCATTAAGCTGCTGTGTACATTTAGTTGTGGGGGGGAGACTGCCGGTTTCAAATAAAATTGTACTTGCTGAAGCAATAAAAAAACATTCATTTTTAAATATCTCAACCCTGGAGTCTAGAGCTTGTAAAAAATATTGCACAACACAATGGGAAGTAGGTATAAAAC
The DNA here is from genome assembly GCF_012274545.1 of Fukomys damarensis. Taxonomy (NCBI): domain Eukaryota; kingdom Metazoa; phylum Chordata; class Mammalia; order Rodentia; family Bathyergidae; genus Fukomys; species Fukomys damarensis. The sequence continues at coordinate 52,035,501 of NW_022900924.1, read as the reverse complement.
ACTTCTATTGCACACCTAAGAGGTCTCAAAGAAACGGAACCAGATGACTGAGCCAAGAGCTCCAATAGCGAATTTTCTTCACGGAAAACTGCTGCTGCCAGCTCACAGTTACAGCTGTTCAGAATCAGGTACGTGAGAAACATTTTCCTGAAAGCGAACGAAGTAGCCCTGTCACTTCAAGGGAAAAAACCCTAAGCATTTTATTCTAGTAATGAAATCTGACCTCTCAGGCAAATCAATTCTAGAAAACTTGTCGTATTTACCCTCATGAGTTTCTGCTGGGGTCAGGCCGGGTATGACAGTGCTGAATGTGATTTTCTGATAACGTCCAATGCAGCAAACCAACATTTGGAATCTGAATAATTCAGTGAACCAATATTTTCCAAATGACTAATACATGATTTTACAAAATCCTGCATTACTATAAGATTTAAATGTAACAGAATGTTAAAGTTCATGCACATGATTTCAGACACTACATGGCAACTAACCTTTAAGAAACTATAGCAACAAATTTTTGATATAATATAGAATATCCATAACTACCGAATACATCTATTCAAATGTTGCTTTTGCCAACTACAAATCTCAAGGAGCTAAATTTTTCTTCACATTTTTTCCACCAAGACAACAGATTCCTTGTGTCACACTGACACAGAAGCAGCTATGTAAACAGAATGTCTTCTCTTAGGCAAGGCACTAAAGGGACTTGCAGAAACAAAAAGGTAAGACAATGCCATTATTCTCCCTGAATGGCTACTGGACTTAGAAATTAATTACCTTAATAAAATTTTATTTATATTTACATGTAATTGTTTTGTTACTGTTTTGTTTGTGTATTTGGTTTTTTGTGGTACTAGAGATTGAACTTGGGACCTGTGCATTGAGCTACATCCTTGGTCCCTTTTTTAAAATTTAGATACAGGGTCTCACAACACGGCTATGTTAACCCAGACTGGGCTTGAACTTGAGATCTTCCTGTTTCGGCCTCCCAGACTGCTGGGATTAAGACATGTGCCACGCTCAGTCTTTTATTATTTTTAAAGGAACTAATGAATAATTTAAAATTTTCTTAGTTTCAACCCCACATATGGTATGTACCAAAAAGCTCCTTATCACTGCTGTACAGCATGGAATTAAAATAAGAAAAAAGAGCAGGTGAATAATGTACAGCTGCAGCACATTTTAGGTGCTGCCTAGTTCCCTCAGCAAGTTAAGTTTCAAAGATCCACTTTCTCAACAGGCTTTGGGGTATAAGGACAATAAACCATGGAGTTCCTCCAGAAACTCCTAGCCGTTCCCAGGCACACCCAGCTCCCACCTCTATTCTGTGCATTCTCTCTCCTGCCCATCTGCTGCTCTCCTTTGAGACTTGCCTCACTTGCCTCTTCTTCCTGCAGCACCTTGTATATCCCTCCCTTCTTTTATGCAGCACTCGGGATTAAAGCCAGGGCCTCTGCACAGAGCTACAACCCCAGCCAGCCTGCCTTCTTTGTTTAAACTTTTTTTTGTTTGTTTGTTTGTTTGACAGAGTCTCACTGAATCACTAAGTCACCCTGGTTGGGCTTGAACTTGTGAACCTCCTGCCTCAGCCTTCCAGAGTGCTAGGATTACAAACACACGCCAAGCTTGGTTTTTTAATTTTATAAATGGAGGTTTACGTGCTTTTTGGTTCTGATGGATCTGAAGTCCCAACAGCACGTCACTGGCATCTGGTGAGGGGTCCCCAGGGGCATCAGAACAAAGCAGAGAAGCAGAAAAGGAACACAGCCACACACAGAAAGGGCTAAGGCGTGGGGAGTCCTCACTCTGTAACAACCTACTCTCTTAATGACTAATTTGGTCACTGTTTTAGTTACTTTTCTTGGTGAAGAGAGGAGAGTTTGTAGAGGTTTCAGTTCATAGCTGACTGGCTCCAAGGATGGTGAAAGGCACTGTGGAGGAGAAACAGCTCATGGCAGGCAAAAGGCAGCAAGACAGCAAGCTCTAAGTGACAAGCAAGGAACCTCTTTCTGTCCCTTATTTATCCAAGGTACCCACTGTTAAGGCAAATAGCACGCATACCCTTAATCCTGGGCATCGCACCCTTGATCTCAGCATCACATATCCTACATCAAACCACTTCGGAAAAGCCCCACCTATGGCTACATGAGGTGTTGAGGGGACACCTACACACCAGTCACGCAGTCCCGCCCCACTCCTGCTGGAAAGCTCATCAAGGTGGACCCCGTTAACTAGCTACCTTCTTAAATAGTATAGTTATTTGCACATATTAACTGAATAATAAAATGCGCTTCTTTGTGATATTTTGTATATTTCTGCTATAGCACTAAGCACCTGGCTCTGATATTTGTGCCTGCCTGCCTGTCTCTCATCTCTCTCAGGAGTGTGAGATCTTAAAAAATTGAATTCTATCTCAATCAATCCTTGGCATTCAAAGTGAAACTCAGAAAAGATCTGTCAAATTAATGAAACCAATGAACTCCCCAACAAGCACCAAGCAATCTTCCAAAGGCAGCCTGGCTTCTCCAGTGGGGGCTAGGTTGACCAGCTAAACGCAAGGGTAGGACTGTCAGTATTTCTCAGTATGTCATCATGACATTGGGGCTCACTCTCAAGTCTTGTTAGACTGACATCAGCCCTGAAACTAAAGCTGAGGCCCAAACCGGGAACTCTAAAACCCTCCCAGTCAGGTCCCCATTGTACCCTGGCCCTTCGCAGGAAGACAAAGGCCAGGGCCGGGGGCTCTCAAAACCAACCCAATGCAGCCAGCCTTGAAGACACTGCTGGTAAAATGAAGTGTATACAATGTCCACTATGAAATCATTGTGATAGCAAGAACTTCACACAACAGTGAGGAATAAAATATTTTCTCCCCAAGTTTAATGAAGCAATCTGTGAGGAGGAGGGAGGAGAAGTCTGGGACCCATGAGCATAGCAGACAAATGCAGAAATCAGGCGACCACTCACTCCCTCACTCCCCACGCCCCGCATCCTGTGGGACTCCCAGTGCCTGGCTTTGCTGCCTGCTCACCATTTTCCTAAAGACAGTTCTGGGAGTAAGTATCACAAGGCCTGCTCCGGCTCTGCCAAAGAATGACGTCTTATTTCCCTATCACTACAGAGTAAGAGCCTTAGACATCACCTGCGAGTGCCCACTCTTTTACTAAGGACACAGAAAAAGTCGCTGAGATGTCATGCTTTCCTCAATTCATTTCTGCACATTCATGGAAAACAGGTGTTAAGAGAAAGCGAGTACCCAAGTTAAAATGGGAGAAGAACTGAAGAATGGTTAAAAATATCATCAGTAGCCAGTTAACATCATTTACTGAGCATCTACTACATGCCGGGCGCCAGCTGGGTGGGGTTTTTGGACTCTTGGTTAATATCTATTAAAATTTGAAGCACAGGCAAAACACGTGTATTTCAATTTTCACAGATTTGAAATTTGAGCAGAAAAATGAAGTAAATGAGAAAAGTGTATATGTGAGCACACAAACGCATACTAATTCCCCAAGATGAATCTATTTTGTATTGCAAACATAAACTTAAAAAAAAGTCTGGATTTCAGTCCTCAACTGAACATAAGGAAACACCCCTTCCCCCTTTGCCCCTCTCAAATAAATATAGAAATCTAGGAAAAAATCAAAAGCCTAGTGAGACTATGAATGAAATGGGAAAGAAATGGAGGAAAAAACTGGGTATGGGCTAAAGAATTTCTTCATATTTAAATTTAAAAATTTGTTTAGAATTACCGGGAAAGCATTTTTAATAACCAAAAAAAACCAACATTTTGTTGTTTTGATAACAACATTCAAGTATTTTTCAGATGTTCTTAACCCCCTTTAGGTCACCACAAGAGGGTGCACACTTCCTTATTAACACAGCAACCAGGCAAAGGCTTCCGTTCCTCCCAGAGCGCTCACCTCTGCATGGGCGCCTCTCCCCAAGGCCCTGGATTACAGGACATCAGGAGATGGTAGAGTAATGTACAAGTGCAGTTGCATTGAATCACACCCTCTAGCTCACTTCACGTCAGTAACTCTTAAGGGTAGAGGAAAATATATCAATTCCAAGGGACAGAAAAGAAGCAAGAGTCGTGACTTGCCCTAAGTCAGAGAGATCGTAACACGAGCGCCCAAACTGAAATGAGTGTCTCTGGAGTCCCAAATCCTGGGTACGTATTTCTCACTTCCCTTCAGAGCATAACCAAACCCAAACCACAATCACGCAGTACCTCTAGCTACCCATTCTGTTTTTCTGACCAAAGAATCATAAACTGGGCAGATCAGAGACTGCCTGCTTTCACAATTTTAAAGCTGTTTTTAACGTGCGCGTCAGCACCTGGCCATCGTTTGTATAGGTTTCCAGGATGGGAGAAGTCTGCTGACGCTAGGCTTCAGTATTCAAAGGTGGCAGGAACATGGAATACAACAGTGTTAAGCGGTGCTTACAACAGACCAATTAACTGCAAGCTCCAATTTCTTCAGATAAGATCCCACGAGACTCAGTCTAAAACCTAACTCATGGGGTTTCTCTCATGGCTAAGAGTAGAGAACAGTGGATAAAGGCCAGACCTGCCACAGTTCCCAGGTCTCTAAAAATCCCACCGACAGGATCTTGACTGGTACCTTTATCATCATGAACTCCAAAGTGGCCACAGAAGTGGGGCTCATCAAATCCGCTGGATGAGTAAGTGGCGGGAACAAGGCACTCTTGAAGAAGTGGCACAAAAACGGGGAAAGGATGGGTTTACAAAGTATCTGCACACACTTTGTTAACTCATTCTATCAGCGCAGGAAGTAGGGAGGCTCCAACTTTTGCCAATGGGGAGAGGACCAAGAAAAGGAGGAGAGAGGAGGGAGGGAAAGGACAGGGATGAAAAGAGCACTGGGACGTGATGGGTGGGTGCACCAACTCCCCAAGAGGAATGTGATCACTGTGTACTGTAAACAGCTACTACTAAAACAAAAATCGAACAACTACTACAACAACAGAAAGTTGGGTCCATCTGAAAGCACTCTCCCCATCTCCCTCCACAGGACGTTTTCTAGTGGTAATGTCCCAGGCTCCCTAGGGACCCCAAAACACATTTTTTCAGTTTTGGGGATCAAATTCACCAGCACATTAAGGCTTGCTTCTCTGTGCATCTCGCTGAAACTGCTTTGGTACCTCCGAGTCTTAAAATGGCACTGGATCTCACCAGTCACAGAGCACGGCAGGGTCTGCAAGCCTTCCAGCTCCTTCCGGGAGACCCAACAGACCCCTGATCCCTTCCCATTGCAAACCACATGCCTCTCAATCCTGGTTGAATTGGAAGGACGTCTCTCCCGCCTGAATCCTACAGAGTACACTTCAGGGCTAACTCTCAATGAAAGGTGAAGAGAAGACCTTTTATATCTTTGACCTAAGATTTTACCTGATGTCCCCACCATTCCGGTGCTCCTCCCCAAACCCCGCTTCACACATACAGTAAGAGAAAGACCCCTCCCTACTCACCGGATGGGACTGCATTTCCCCGCTTGGGAACCTGCTTATCTACTGCAGCTGCTCAGGGGGCAGCACGAGGTGCCTTCACATTTTCTCCCAACAACCCGAGATCCCCAGCAGGGGGCACCATGGAAGGAGGAATCACAGATGGCAGAGTGAATCGGCTACAATGTTTCAATCACTGACACCCGCTGCAACTTTAGGCTACCGGATGTTATGGGTGTGCCTGGGTTTGGCTTCCACAAAAGTAGTAAGATTCCGCCTCTTGACCCTGATAGGCAAAACTGCAGCCAGAAGAGGGTGGCAAATCCAGGCTAGCAAGGGCCATGATCTCAGCCATCAAAATGAGAATTGGAAAAGCCCTCCTCGAACCTAGGCAAAGTAGCCTACTCCTAAGTATCTCTATAGAGGGTTCCTGAGACTTCCGTTGGGGCCCCAATTTATAAACAAGTCATACCATAAAATAACTTCTTGATGTGTAGCACTAATTTTTATTTCTTGTTATACACTGCTTTGATCGGTTCTACACACATTTTCTCCTTCCCTGATGTTTACATCCTTCACATTCTTAGGGCCTGTTATCATGTCCCTTTAATCATCCACTGGCCAAGCTATACGTATTTAGCTCCTTTCATCTCTGCTGTGTCCTTCCTTCCAGCAGTGTTGGCACCCCTTTAAATTCCTTCCAATCTGTCAACATCTTTCTGGACTGATGTACAACCCCCTTAATAAATATTCCAGGTGCTTCTGTTTCCTAAGAGTTCTGCGAAGATGCCTACAGTGAAGAGAAATTGGGCCAGGAGTCAGAACTTGTAGTTCTGGTCCCGGTTCTGCTACCAACCTCAGCTGCCCTTTTATAAGATGGGAATAATGCTTTTTTGAATTTGGTCAAAAGAAAACAAATATGAGGCTGGGGATTTAGCTCAGTGGCTCATATTTACCACAGCTGCCTCATAAGCTCAAGGTCCTGAGTTCAATCCCTGATACCAAAAAAAATTTAAAAAAAAGAGAAAAAAAATATAAAATCTCTACAGATTATAAAGTGCTATGCATGAAAAGTATATGCATATATCCCTTGAGTAATAAACAAAAATACTGGAAATAACTGTCAATCTGTGGTGCAACTGGGAGTAATAGTGACATTAACATATGCATTTACAGTACATTCCCATGAAGTTGCTGTTAACAACTTGGCAGTCTCAGCCACTCCCAGATTTTTCCTTAGAACCTAATGATTGTTTATGGAAACCTCCCGCAATTTCACGGAAACCGCAAATATCCTCCACAATTGTATTTTTGGTGAGAAGTCTGCAAGCAGCCAATCTGAAAGTATTACTCAGTTCTCCTTGCTGCTGATTGGCTGCTGCCCTGTAACCCATCTCCCAGATGTACTAGCATTCTCGCATCGTAACAGGTTGTTGTACTACATGCAGTTATCTCATGTGTCCTTGGTTTTGTTTTTCTTAAAGCCCTAAGATCCCTAAGATGCTGCTAAAACACCCTGCTCCTACTAAGGCTTTATAAATGCAGTATTTTATTAAATTATATAACTGCAGGAGACACAGCATATCTAGGGATAGAAATTTTTCTGACCTTATCTGAAATTCACAGCTTCTCACAATTTGCGGTGCTCCAGGAATGTAACCTCTGTGAATTTTGGGAATCCACACTAGTGTTTCTGTTTAAACTTTAAGGAACTGTTCACTTCTCCATTTACTGAAAGTATTTACTGAATCTCTACCATATGCAAGGCAGTGGATTGGGTGATGCAGGAGAACACAAAAGTTATAGCATCTCAAATTCCTAGGATATTGTTATTCAGTTTGGATCACATCATACCAGAAAGCTGTTGCTGTTGCCTTTTAATTAGGTAATTGTTCAACAGAATCTTTTGTCTTTCAAAACACATTACCCAAGTGCTTATGATTTTCCAAACAATAAACTGAGGATTAGACCACAAAGATGAAATAGCCTAGAACCTAACCTCAAAGGATTCTTAATCTGGTGCAAAAGTGAATGCTAATAGTTATAGAACATTGTAGGGAGCATGCCCTCCTTGGGAAGTGTGTGCAAAGGGCAAAAACAACAGAGAAGAGGGAGCTGGGGAAGACTTCAAGGGAGTCGTGACATCTGAGTTAGGTTTGGAAGGACCAGAGAAGGAAGAATTAAAAGAGATTAATCCATGCAGAGGAATCAATTATTGGTCTTTGCAGCCACTATCATCCTCCCCCAGAAAGTTTTATTATAATATAAACTTCAGCAATTGAGAGTTAAGCCTCACAGATAGTTTTGTTTCTTCTGTATCATTTGCAGTTGTATTCCTGTTCATAGAGAAAGTAATCAGCGAATTTTCTGAGTACTTCATCCAACAAAGGGTGTAAGACTACTCCTGTTCCCCTCACAGAAGGTGTTCTACAAAATGGGCAGAAAACAATTTTGCTGAATATAAAATTCAAAAATCAGATTGTCAGCCAGGCATGGTGGCGCATGTCTGGAATCCCAGCACTCAACAGTGTGAGGAAGGATTGCAAGTTCGAGGCCAGCCTGGCCTACACAGTAAGTAAGACCCTGTCTCACACACACAGAAAAGACTGTCGATGTGTATCTTCTCAGGCACAGCAGGATGTATATATAAAATGAGATGAATAACTTTCCTTTGGCTCCTACAAAAAAATCAATTGTTTCTACACAAGGGTGAAACACGGTGTGTTTTTAAAACAGTGAAAGAATTTACTAATGGCATCACATAAAATTTTTCCCCTAAATCTAAATTTTTCCTGGCTACCTATGACCACCACCACCTGCTGCGATGCAGCTGCCCGTGGCCAGGAGAAGACACTTCTCCCCGGTGGGGACAGGTTCTCCAGACAGGGGGCATCAAGGGAAGGGGTGATCGGGAACCCAGGTCAATAAGGAACACAGGTTTGGTGAGCATCCAGCCCCAGAGTGGAGACCAGATTCCCGCAGGGCTCCAAGGCCATTGTGCCCAGGACTCACAGGTTGCCCTGTGTTCTGATACAGAAAATTATCATTTATCTCCATCTTTATTAAAAATAAAGATACTGTCAGGTTTTTTCCTTTTCTTAATTGTCCAAAAGCAAAAGGGATTGTTACAAATATACACCACAATTCTGACCAGGATGGAACAAAAAATCTCCTTGTCTGCAAATTTAGGGGGGAAAGTACACAAAAGTAAAGAAGATATTACCTTTTTATGTGTTTATCATTTGATCAACAGGCCGGGGATGTAGCTCAGTGGCGCTACAACTGCCTTGCAGGCACAAGGTCCTGAGTTCTAACCCCAGTACCACAATCGTTTGATCAACAGCACTTACTATGTGCTTAAGCAGTGTACAAGGCTGAGGGTAAAAAACAAGAGACACACAGTTCCCACTCTCAAAACAATCAGTCTATTACAGACTGACACTCTTTTCTCCTTTGGGTTTCATTTCTATCTGCTGGATTTCTAATAGAACTACACTAGACCATCACATTTACTCATTTTCCAAGTTTAAAAGTATAACTTGGAAATTTCTTTCCAGTTTTATACTAATGATCGCAATAGTCGACACTGGTTGAATCCCTTCTCTGTGTCAATCAATAATCCATTTTCAGTACAGTATACTGTTAAAAAAAAAAAAAAACATAACTGGGAATCAAACTTCTGGACCTTCTGCTTGCCAGGCAGGCAAGGCGCCACTGAGCTAAATCCCTGGTCTTCAGTACAGTATAATGTCAAGCATAATTCTTTGAATAGCTAAGTTACCACTGGGTCCCAAAGGTGAAGAAATCAAGTTCAGAATCAAAGTCACACACCTAGCAAGGGTTAGGGTCAAGATGTAAAGTTGGGTCTACCCAACAGGACTTAGGCCCTCACCTACTACACTCTGTGGCCCCCACTTTCCCAGGGGACTGTCCAGACTCCTCACCCATGGAGGAAATGTACTTTCTTCTCGAGGAATTTATCCATCAAAGGCACACGGGCAAAAGAGTCTAGAAGCACACACATGAATTCAGCAAGTTTTATAAGTATCTGAGAGCCCACTGGTGATTTCAGAAATCCAACAGTACCACAAGGAGATGGCCTGGCTGCCAACCAAAGTACAGTCTTGGAAAGAGCAGTTGTAAAATTCTCATTTTTAACAACATCCTACATGTTGAGCCTGAGCTTCCTGAACTTTCTTTTCTTTACAGGATTTATGGGCCAATCTGTCTGACGGATAAACATATGATGCAAGAATGAATCAGTTACCAACAGTGAACAGCAGCACGTCGTCCCATGAATAACTGCTATTTGTCATCATCAAAAACAGAATTCTGGGTTCTGTGGGACCACAGATAAGGAGGAACTCATAACCCAGGCTAGAAAGTCATGGGAAGCGTGACGACAACAGGAAATGGTCAGCAGGATTACGAAAATAATAGGATGTGTCACCCAGATGGTCACACAGAGCCGCATGCTCAGATGGGCCCTACCCCAGGCTTAATACTCTGCTGTCACCAAGCAGAAATTCTCACTCATCTTTGAGCTTGTGCATAGCGACGTCTGATGGAACAGCGGGGCGTGTGTATGAACAGAGGACACGTGTGCGTTTGGCCTTTCCTCACCATCCGTCTGCAGCACACAGCACTGGGGTTGCTCAGTGAGTACCCAGTTCTGGATCATTTGCCACGTGGGTCCGGCGAGGTTCAGAGCCAAGTCCAAGGTAAGCGTTATGCTCATGAACTCAGTAAGAAGGGCAGCCCGGAAGGCACGCTTTCCCCTGGAGCCAGAACTCACTCTGGAGAAAGCTGAAATGTGAATGATCGTGGAACCCTAAAACATCCTGACAGATGTCACTTCCTCACATGAGCCCACCCTTACACTGAGAACGATGACTCACCGTGTAGGAGGGAAGGAGAGAAATCATGGTTCTTACTCATCAGTAAGCTGGGGGTAGAGTGATGGTGAATGAGTATATTTTAAGAAGTGACATAAAAACAGCTGAGTTAGGGGCAGTTCCCACTGTTTTGGCAAGAACAATAGAAGAGCTGCAAAATGTAAACTGTATAATTCTGGTGATTCTGCACGTAAACTAAATGCTCTCATATTTACATTTTAAAACTGCATCATACAGTGGAAAGGTTAAAAAATACATTTTTACAAGGGGAAAAAATGAGAACCAAGACCACCTGTCACGTAAAGGTGCAAGATTCCAATAATGAATGTAACTGTACTGTATACCTAAAATGTACCAACAAACCCAATAAGAGAAAAAATACATTTTTACTTCACTTAGAATGAAAATAAAGTAGAAAATAAAACAGACCATGACAAATGGAGAGCGAGCAGAAGAAAGGAAAAAGCCCATGTTCCAGTACCTTCAACAGTGTTCCCTAACCTGGTTTTCTGAACAAGGGACCAACCTTTTCATTATTCATTTGTCCTCACAACTTACATAACTGACCATGGCAACTGTGACAGGTGACTGATTTGTTGCCTTTTTCCAATAGAACCTCAAATCAAGACTAGATAATTCAATAATAAAGCCAAAAAGGAAATCACTGCTCAGACTGCTGCTGCAGGTAAGATCAGCTGATCAACAACACACCCATAACCTCCTTCCATGAGACCCACCAACCCAGGGATTGTAGAAAACCTAACGCTTTCAGCCTGAAACTGAAGAAAAAGTGCAAACACCAAGTCAATCCCAGTAGTTTTCCCAGGATCCAAGATTGTGCCTAGGGGGTTCCCCAGGCAGTGAAAACATGCAGAGCAAGTTGTACAGCTGATACATTTTTCAGTGCAAATTTCAGTACGATACTAGCAGCCTCAGATTCTGGCAAAGACTCATTATTCATGGGCATCTGTCATCTTTGCCACTTTGGAGGAAAACTGTAACTCAATATTTGATTTTTTTTTTTTTTTTTTTTTTTGGTACCAGGGATTGAACTCAGGTCCTTGCGCTTGCGAGGCAGACGGCGGAACCTCTGAGCTGAATCTCCAGCCCTTGATAGGTGGTTTTATAGGTTAGTAAACACAAATATTTTTATATAGTCTTATTTTATTTCAGTAGCTATGCAAGGGACTCATAAAAAGTATTTTACTACAATCTCTGTTGTTAATATTTCAATGACAAAATAGGGGATTCAGCTCAGAGGTTCTGCCGCCTGCTTTGTAAGCACAAAGTCCCAAGTTCAATCCCCGATACCAAAAATAAATAAATAAAATTTAAAAAGCAATGTGACTTTTAATGTTCATGATCTGAGTTGTGGCTATGTAGTTATTCGCTTTACACTCATTCATTAACTTGAAAATGTGTTTATGACCTCTTGTGTAATGCTACCAACTGCAGAGGAAAGGGAAGGTAAATAACATTCGCTGCAGGAAACCAGACAAGAGCACTAATTCCATCAGAAGAAAGTACTATCAGTAGCTTGATGCTTTCCCATCCTTGCTTTTATAAAACACAATTTCCACATTGTTTTATGTCTTTTTCTTAAACTCAACATACTATGTTTTCATCCTGTATTTTTTTTTAAATCAACGTTATTTCTCAATAAAAATAAACGCTGGTTTATTTTCAGCCAATTCCCTTTGGGGAATATTTAGGTTTTCATTTATTTCCAAAATTGCCAGAGTATACCTCTCTGCGCTTCCTGGAAAAGCATGAACCTGCTGACGTCCACTGACTTGCTCTTGGTGCGCAGGAGCCAGAGAAGTCGCGGCTCACTGGTTTTGAAATTTAGTCTTCTCTGCACACCACTGGCATCTCCTCTGATTTGCACAAATTAAAGGTCCCAACAGTGACAAGATGAGCCTCCTCAATCCTCTTCCATAAACTCTGTCACTCCAAAGCGAGGTGCAGGGGACCCAGGTGAGGCAGGATTGGGCAGGATGCACTCCCATGGGGTCTGAGGCAGAGAGCAGGGACACCTCCTCTGTCCTCCTGAGGTGCGCTGCCAGGCCCAGTTATTTGTAAAGCCCAGGAAAGAGAATAAACTTTGCAAAGGTAGGAGGTTGCGGGTTTTGGGGTTAGGAGAGAGGTTCTATAAATATTTATTATACAAAACTGTGCCTGTAGCTCGCTGACAGAGCAAGGTGTGGTTTCTCCTTCCTGCCCCCAGAGGAGCTGGGAAAGTCAGGTCTGACAAATCAGTGGGAAACAGCCCAGCCCATGTGGAACCAAGAGACTTCGAGCATGCCTAGGGTGACTCAGAACTGAGTCCAGCCGTCTTCTGACTCTCCTCTCCCTGCAGCCCCCCACAACTCCCACTCTATTCACTGAAGCAGAAAACTAGAGAGGAGACACACAAGCACTCAACACTGACCACAAAAAACTAGCTGGCCAAACAAACAGCTCGGGTCACAGTCCACAGTGCAGCTGCTTCCCAACCAGTGAGAAGACCTCATTCAGCCCAAGTGCCACTGGGCGCAATAAAAATCGGGGGCTGCACCCAGAGGCGGAAGTGCCTGCCTGTGGTTTGGTGGGTGGTCTGAAGGCTCTTTTTTAGGCAAGGCCAGGCCTTTTTAAAAAATTTCCTGCTAACTGAAGTAGCCAAAAAGCTATGCTTGAGATGTTTTCCCGAAGGTAGAAGCACAACTGAACCACTCCAGAACTAAGAGAATCTATTATTATAAGGGTTGAAAATCTACTGGAAGACAGAAAAATGTCTACCTCCCCCCCTTGAGCCTCCCTACACACACACACACACACACACACACACACACACACACACACACACAAACACACACACACACACACACACACACTTACTCTCTCTCTAACTCGAACTTAATCCTTAATTCTGAAAATTATACTCATTCATTTAATTTAAAATACAGTCCAGTTGGCCTATGTGTGGGTGACAAGCATCCAGGGAGCCAGGAAGACGCCTTCTGGTGCTGCTGCCATCAATAACAACACTTGACTGCTCACAGCCACTGTGGACAGAAAACCAGCTGGTTCCAAGCATCAGCATTTTCAAGGGCAGGTGCTTCTGATGGCGGAACAGTTTCAAGGGCAACTTCATGTCTTCCTGGTGAAAGCAGAGGCTGAGCTAGTTGATGACAATCATTTCCCTCAGCAATCATAACTCAGGGAGAGTCTTTGCAGCAGCCAACGCTGGTTCTAATGCAACGTCTCTTCCCTCGGGATTGAAGCGTACAGCTCTCACTGTAATGTGGGTCTGAGACCCCATTTATGAGCTTTGTGAGCCTCTATGAGAAAGATTACATGTGGGCAGGGAAGAGAAGTGAGGACAAAGCCAATAGAAAATCTGTATCTTGGGGTACCTGGGATTGAACTCAGGACCTTGCGTTTGCGAGGAAGGCATTGGCGGCAGCACCACTGAGCTAATCCCAGCCCAGCTTTCATTTAAATACTGGTTCTTGAGCTAGGGATGAAATTATGTAAACTATTACAGAGCAGGAGGAAAAAAATATTCTCGGGTTTGGAAGTAAGACCAAAAAGGATCTCTTTGCCACCTGGGTACCTGGGATTGAACTCAGGACCTTGCGTTTGCGAGGAAGGCATTGGCGGCAGCACCACTGAGCTAATCCCAGCCCAGCTTTCATTTAAATACTGGTTCTTGAGCTAGGGATGAAATTATGTAAACTATTACAGAGCAGGAGGAAAAAAATATTCTCGGGTTTGGAAGTAAGACCAAAAAGGATCTCTTTGCCACCTTAAGCAAAGTTTTAAGTGTAGGTCTATAGAAAGTTCTAGGTGTCCAAATGTGGCCATACTAAATTAAGTGTGGACTTTCATTTTTAGCCTCCTTCTGGAAGAGTGCTTGAGCAAAAAGCAAAATAAAAAATAAACAAAAGCAAGAATCAAGCAAAACAAAAATCATTCAGAGGCCCAGAAAACACCAAAATGAGCAATTTCCAAATCACTATAGAGTAATTATCCAGCTAGGTGGCAATGAAATTAACATGCTTTAACTTTCTAGGATGTCCACTCTTCCTATATTAATATCCACTTAGTGTCTACCTTTCAATTTATAAATAATTACTCTTCACTGCTTTAAGAAACACTCCAGAAATACAGTGACTCTTCATCCCTCTCCATCCTTATGTTATGTTAGTGTCACCAACCCTGGGCTTGGAGACTCTGGTTACTTAGGGGCTCAGATTCTCTTTAATTACAGGTTTTTAAGACGATGTATGGATGATGACTAGCTTATTAGGAGTGCCCCAAATAAGATGATGAAAGTTTCCTTCCTGTAATTTTTAAAAGGGTCCTCTATTCACACTGCCCTCTGCAGTGACAAAAAGACAGAGGGAAGAATACAAGGCTGGCATACGGGACATACCATTAGGTATATGATGTTCTTCTGCCTGCTATGCTCACAGAGGCAGTAACAAGCACTTCTGCACCTTAATACCAGAAGTAGCAATTGGCAAACAGAAAAATATGCCACCAAGCTGCTATTGTTATTACTGCGGGAAGTCAAACAGCAACCTTTCAAATATCAGTTCCTTTCCATTCGATAACAGGTTATCTAAAAGCTTTCTTCCATATTATAGACTTTGCCTTATTTCTGAAAATTTCCAGTCAGCAAATTCTAGACCAGTAGAATGGTAAGTCATAGTATGTACGTACGTAACAATCATCAGAAGTTGAAATCCTCAACTTTCATTTTACAAACTTGTTCCCACCAAGTTCTTGACATGAACTGCTGGAATGCCACTGATAATCCTACAAATTCCACGAGGTTCCTACCTCCCATTAAAACTATCTAAACATAGGTATAGTAATCTAAGAACTTTTCCCATTTGCGGACTGATTTTACTGAGAACAGTAACTTAACCTAAACATTTACTGACCAGAGCTTTGTAAAGCAGAGTTATTCATTAACTTATTAGACTCTCAGTCTTAGAAATGAGGGTAAAGAACTGAGAAGTTCAGGATATCACAAAGATTCAACTGGAACAGAAATTAAAATGCATAATCAATTGCTGATTAGACACTAATGATGATAATGAATTCTGGAGTGTGTACTTTATCAAGCAATTAGCATCAATAAGAAGTGTAAACAAAAGAACCATGGCTGCTCCCGACCCAGCCGCCATCGCTCAAGCGCCGGGAGGTAGGCCGGGCTCCGATCCACCGCGAGAAGGAGAACCACGCCTGCTCCAGACCCAGCCGCCATCGCTCAAGCACTGGGAAGGTAGCTGCCCTGAACCCCCATAAGCTCCCCCACCCCGCACTCTTCGACCTTCTGACTGTGCAAGTCTTTGGACCCACTCTGCAAAGACAGAGGTGGTCATCAATGGTATTTTTCTGAGTTCCCAACTTTGAACATCTTTAAAGAAAGGGCGTGGGAAACCTGTAATAGAACATTGCGGAGTTCAACCATTCAGAAGGATGGGGAACTCAATCTGGGCCTTGCAGCCCGAGGTTAGTCAGCATCATGGGGTTCAGCAATCAGCTAACTGAGATCAGGGGTGTTGCATTCTCGCTCTGTCTGAGCCATTAAATGGTAAATATACTATATTGAAAAGTTTGTTCACTGCAGACATGTTCTGGACTGCTTCTTGATTTCAATTGAATTCAAATGATTTAAGGGTGATAGACTAGTGACTACCACAGGTGGTCAGTGTCCAAGTTGTGCTTGATCTCAATGTGTTGCTGATTGTATCAGTTGGGGTAAAGCATTGCCGTTGATTCGATGAGCTGTTTTCTCTGATGTTATGAAGATGAGAATGTCTGTGGGTCGTTAGAGACACAGAAGTTAGGGTGCAACTATATCAGGAAGATTTGGGTGATAACCCAGAGATTAAGCCGAGGACAGTCCGACAACAAAAATTAAAATGAGAAAACACTTAAGCAAGACACAAAGACAGACTTCCAGTTCACCAATGGCAAGCAGTAGGGCAAATGAGGATGAAAAGGCCGATAGTGAATCACCAGGACACCCTGAACTTAAAGCACAGGAAGGAACAAAACGGATCAATCAGGCTCTAGAAAAATTAAAAACATAAATAATTTCCCAGATAACCACAGAGATAGTGAGCAAAATGGAAGTCACGATTAGAGACTCTAGAGCAGGAACTGACAAAAAAATAGATGAGTTCAGGACCATGATAGAAGCCATGAAGGCCCAGCATAAGAAAGAAATGGAAAAAATAAACGCCCAACATAGGAAAGAAATGGAATCCATACAACAGATTCAAACAGATATCCAGGAGATTAAACACTCCATTGAAAGTGTACTCAACAGAATAAAAGAATGTGAAGATAGACTCTCAGATATAGAAGATAAGATTGCAGTCAGTGATCATGAAAAGAGAGGTCTCTTAAAAACAGTAAGGGATCATGAGAAATCGATCCAATAACTCCTAGATTATGCAAAGAAGAATAACATTAAGACTGATAGGAATACATGAAGTAGCAGGAGAAAATACAAATGACTTAAAAAAGCTGTTCGCAGAATTAATGACAGAAAACTTCCCAAACAGAGGGGAAGAATTTGACATTCAGATAACTGAGGCATATAGGACCCCAACTAGCTACAATCAAAAAAAATCTACACCTAGACATATAATAATCAAGATCCCAGAAACCCAACAGAAGAACAAAATACTACAAGCACTAAGAGAAAAGAAACAAATCACATACAAAGGAAAGCCCATCAGAATCACAGCAGACTTTTCAACACAAACCCTTGGGGCAAGGAGAGCCTGGAATGAGATATTTCAAGTACTAAAAGAGAACAACTTCCAACCTAGACTGATGTATTCAGCAAAACTCTCTTTCAAAATGGAGGGGGAAATAAGACACTTCCACGACAAAGAACACCTGAGAAACTACATGAATACCAAACCAGCACTACAAGCAATTCTAAACAAGATCCTAGAAAAAGACAATGAAGGCAACACCACCATGAGGCCCAACAGAGCAAATCAAATAAGCAAGGCAAGAAATTTAAAAGGAGAAGGTGAAAAAGTAAAAAGAGTCAACAAAAGGCCAATAACATGTCAATAATCAGTCAGTATATATCAGTTATAACCAGCAATGTCAATGGCCTCAACTCACCAATCAAGAGAAATAGACTGGCAAAATGGAATAAGAAGCAAAATCCAACAATATGTTGTATACGAGAAACACACCTAGTGCAAAAAGAAGCCCATAGAATGAAAGTGAAAAGATAGAAAACAATTCTCCATGGGACAGGAGCCCAGAAAAACACAGGGGTAGCAATCTTATTTGTAGACAAAGTAAATTTCAAACCAAAACTGAATCTAGTATTATTGATGTAGGACAGTACTGTATCATACCTCTATGAATGGAAAATATCTAGTACCTGCTTTATGATACATAGTAGGGACCGTGCTTTATCAGAGCTACATTTAATGATATTACTCTAGAATGTTCTCTTTCCAGATGATGATTAAGAGGCTAATAGAAAAAATGGTGCCAGGTACCACAGCAGCAACAGAACTTTGCTGTTGTCTGGATATTATTCTTTTCTTTG
>NW_022900924.1:52000126-52016701 GCF_012274545.1 Fukomys damarensis | reverse complement strand
AAAAAAAAAAAAAAAAGAAGTGTAAACAAGTAAGGAATGGGTTAATTGCCCTTCTGAATGGAGAGGGGTCTCCAGTTCTCACAGTGCAACAGTCTGCCCTCCAATCTCTACAGCAACTCCCTGGCCACCTCCTCCCAGGTGAGGTGGTTCTAACTCAATGCTTATCATTTATGCACATCTGTTCTCTGGGTAATTTTGAGGAAAAAAAATTTTTTTCAAGTTGTTTTTTCTTCCCAGCGTGAAAAGTAACATTGGAACCTAAGGTAGGACTTTAGAATTAACCAGGACTCGGTCACTCATTTAAAAGCAAAGGAGAGCTGGGGATTTAGCTCAGTGGTTCAGCTGCCTGCTTCCTGCCCCACAAGCGTAAAGTCCCAAATTCGATCCCCAGTACCAAAAAAATAAAAAATAAATAAAAGGCAAAGGCACTACTAATAATTGACAAAGTTACAGTGTGTTTAGAAGGTCCCAGACCTTCATCCAAGAACATGAATTAGCTGATGCAGGGGGAAAAGAGCCTGTTGCTCTGATGAATCAGGTAAGCACATGTATCTAACAAAAATTAAAAGTACACCAGAAACACCATAGCATCTTGGTGTGTGTCCCCCTTGCTGATTATGTGACTAAAACATCTTCACAGGAAGGGACTACCTCAAACTTTAGCATACAACAGAATCCCTGTGTTAACACACACCTTGCTGGACCACTCCCCTCCGGAGTTCCTGGGATCGATATGGTTCAGGGCCTGAGAATCTACATCCAAACAAGTTCCCAGTTGGCAGGTAGCAAGAGACTCACTCTCCGGGGGTCCCGGTCCTGGCTTTCCTATTACATGGCATGCAACTGCTTACTTTTCCATGCACTTCCTCAACCACACTGGGAAGCTGCTTGCTTAGTGAAATGCTTCAGGAAAATGTCCACACTTTGCCTCTGACAGTGGAAAGTATCTGTTGATTTTTTTTTTTTTTTTTGGTACGGGGGATAGAACTCAGGTCCTTGGCACTTGCGAGGCAAGCAGCAGCACCACTGAGCTAAATCCCCGGTCCATATCGGTCGATTTTTAATCTACAGATTATAAATCTCTATGCATTTTAAGAACTTTCAAAGTAAAGAAAGGCAATTCCCCTGGCCAAAAATCTTCTCACCTGGGAGAAATGTACCCATGTCCTTGAGTGTACAAGTTCTACAGTAAAAAGCACCTGGGTTTCAATCCTGACTCTGAGCTCGTGGATAAATTAATGTCTGAACCACAGTCTCTTCATCTGTAAAATGGGCGTAATTACAATAGCTTTACCTCATAATGTAGTTATGAGAATTCAATGAATATATACAATACGTGTGAAGCTCTGAGCCCAAAGTCTAACTTATAGAAAAAGTCAACAACTATCATGCCTGGTCCTTGCTAAAGATTTCTAGACTTCTCTGCCCACCCAGATCACTGTAATCTATGAACCCTTCCTCCACTGACAATTCCTAGCTACTCAGATTTTTCTACAAAACATCAATGCAAACATAAAAAGTGTTCTCCTGGGAAGAGCTCATAGTCCTCTTGACTTCCTGGTCTTCCCGCCACCCCTGGTCCTATGCCTCAATGTGGGCCCTCCTCAGATGCTGTCTACCCCTTCCAGACACCCTCAGTGCTTTCACCACTGTTCAAAAACTGGTCTTTCCAACTACAGAAAAGAAAGGAGCCACTGTGAAATCAGCCCACCAACCAAAGACGGGCACCGAACCCGTCTGTGCCCTTCCTCGAGGATATACGCAGGTCCGCACATTATCTCCTTTTGAGAATTTTGCTTCACTTTTTGTAACATTTTTATTATAAAATTAATACATACACATTAAAAGAGAGATTCTACCAGTAGAGATTCTACCACCCAAAGATAGCCACTGGTAGTAATCTGATGAATGTTGCCACAGTTGCAAGCATTTTCACAAAAAAGGGGATCTTACTGCTAATTATACTGTAATCTGGATCTCTTACTGCATTGCACAGGTATTTAAATTTTTCTATACCACCAGTTTTAATGGCTAAAAAGCGTTTCATGACATCGCTGGGCAATCTCCACATCGTGCTTAATAAAACAGCAGCAGCACCCTTCTCCCGAGACCCCCAGTTCAGGACCACTGAGCCCTCTGCGGGACGGGACTGGCATATCCCCTCCCCTCCCCGATTCAAGGAGGCCTGTTTCTTCTTCCCGTCATCGCGTCTTTTCCATCTGCCTCTTTCAGGTTCCTAAGTCACAATCCTAGTAGACACCTTTCACCCCACACTCAGTCCTACCAGAGCCTCTCCTCCCCGGCCTACCCCACCAGTCAGTGCACTCTGGCCATGGGCACCAGTTCAGTTTCTCTCTGCCGAGCAGAAGCTCAGGAGGCCGTATCGTAACATCGCGGAGTCTTCAAACAGCATCAAAATACTCCCTGGGTCCACTCCTATCTCTGGCCCCGTAACACAAGTCTGCAGTCATCTTGGGGCAAGCTGCACGCTTATAGACTACGCTTGACACCTTTTTCCTGAATTGGGAATGTCTTCACTACTTCTCCTTTTTATCTTCCTTAAATTCTATTTACACTCAAGTGTCTCACTCAAAGCCAGTTTTTCTATGAAGCTATCTGAAAAGCTACTACGCTCTTGTCTCAGTATCCTGAATCTTTCACTTGAAAAATATCTGAGTTCCTATGATGTGCCAGACACTGAGTCAGAGTATAAGGCAATGAAAAAAAAAAAAAAAAAAAAAAAAAAAAAACAGAGACAGGGTTCCTATTTTTATCTGCACCAATGAGGTGTAAACCTCTTGGGAGCTGATACATTGCACTTACTACTTTTTCCAGAACTACTAGCATGGTATCAGGCAGGTAGCAAATGCTCAGTAAATGTCCGATGATTGACTTGATTGGTGGTTACAAATCCAATTTCTCCACATGTATACAACCTGACCCGCCTGTGACAGCAGCTCTTTACACATCGAAGCTGACGTATTGGACACATCGAAGCTGACATATTGGAAAAGCCTAACCACGAACGCTGTTCTAAAAGCAACTAGGCTCAAATGGCCATCTAACCAAGAACAGTTAAGTGTCTTTCTCAGAGAATGGGAGTAGCATGTGTTGGCTCTGAGAGCACTATGTAAACCCCACTGCACAAGAGCAAAAGGTGCAGACACTTCTGAATGACAACAGGAGCAGTAATGGCACAGGGTGGCTTCCTTCACAGGGATGGACGACAAGACATGCATCGATAGGCAGCTCCACTCAGTGAGCACCTCCAGGATTCGTCACAGACTTGGTCTGTCTCAGAAGCCTTGGGAGGTGTGCTCAAGATCTTTCAAGCACCAGAAAGAACGGCACACCAGTGCCTTCAGCCAGTATTTACCAAACACTAGGAAGAGATAACACACAAGGGAAAAAGCACTGGCTTTGGAACTCAGGAATCCTGGGTTTGATTTCTGGACTAACTAGCTGTGTGGAAACACATCTGATTTTGTTCAGCTTTGGTTTCCTTCTCGGTGAGTAAGGTGAGGTAACACAGAAAGTGCATGATACAGGGCTGGGGACTGAGCTCCGTGGTGCTGCCACCCACTCTCGAGTTTGATGCCCAGTACCACACAAAGAAAGTGCATGGTACAGAGGAGATGCTCAGAATGGAAAGCTGCTGCTGCTGGGGCTGAAGGGGAAGAGGAGGGGGCAGCCTGCATGCTGGGCCTTGTGTGAGCACAGAGCACATCCAACAAGACAACTTCACAGGGGACCCTGACTCAATGAGGGAAATAAGACAGATGATAAATAACTAGCTTATGCCTTGGAACTTTGTGCTCCTCATTAAAGTCCAAGAAACACGAACATCACTGTTTCAATGATATCACAGGTAACATTAACCCCAAAGCTTTTTTTTTTTGGTTTTTTGAGACAGGGTCTCACTATGTAGTTGAGACTGACCTGGAACTCACTATGTAGCCCAGGCTGGTCTCAAACTCACAGCGATCCTCCTGCTTCAGCCTCCCAAGTGCTGGGATTATAGGCATGAGCCACCACGCCCGGCACCAAAGCATTTTTTAAGTCAAGTACTCACCCTGACTATCCTCACATCACGGTCACATGGTTCTTTCAACAATTCAAACTGTTCTGGGGGACACAGCTCAGTGGTAGAACATTTAAGTGCACTTCAAAGTACTTTTTTCTGTTTTACGTTAGGACATCTTGCGAACATCTAGAAAGTCACACCACCTTAAAACCAGGGCTGGTTCCTTACTGATGGTAATACCAGGAAACCAAAACCAGTGCAAGAATTCGGTTCTGTGGCACAGGCCACGGTGAAGCACTTACGTTTAGCAAACAGCTGGCATACAAATGCTTGTTGAACGAAAGAATGAATTTTGGTTACAGCTGACCTGTCTGTCCGTGTGCTGTAAGACCTGGGATGCCAATAGAATAAATGCTACTATGGATAAGTGTTTCACTCTTTGAAGTCAGGACAGAATATAGAAGCAAATACAAATGCCCAGTTTCAATCTCTCCCGAGAACAAAGAGTAAGTGAAACAGAAGCTGGCGTCCACTCTGAAACACGTGCCACTGTCCATGCTGTTCCTCTCTCCCACCCCAGGGAATGCGCACAGTTTTGCTGAGTGTGTTTCAAGCTAGAAAAGGAAGTCCAGGAGAAATGCCATCCCTTCAGCACCTTGCCAGAACATTTATATCTAGTCCCAAGAAAATACTTCTGGCAAGCAGCACAAGGTCCTGAGTTCAATTCCCAGTACAGGGTGGGGTGGGGCGTTTATAAACCCAAGAAAATACTAAATGTAAGAACTTTAGCATTCCAATTCCACTGCACAGCAGGGAGAATTATGAAACCAAGACCTGTAAAAGGCAAAACTACCCTTGAGAGATGAAGTCTGGCGTTGGTTCCTTGCAGAAAGGGGGCCACGCACAGAGAGGTCTGAAAAGGCTGTGGATGACCTGACTAGAATTTCATGCTCACACACGTGACTTAGAGCCAGTGTCCAGGCTTCCAATCTCTCAAAAGTCACCCATAAATCAGCCACGAGACAAGTACTGCAAATAGCATAATTTCTCATGAGTAAGAAGCCTGGCTACACTGCTAGATTTTTTTTTTTTGTAGTGAACAGAGGATGATAAAATCTGCCTTAACATTTTCTCATGAAAATCTTTAAATTTACACCAAAGTAGAAAGTTAGCGTAGGGCTGGGGATTTAGCCTAGTGGCACTGCCCACACCTGCCTTGCAAGCACAGAGTCCTGAATTTGATCCCAGTATGGGATGGGGGATGTGGTGTAATTAGTCCCAGCTTTAACAGTTACCAACACAGGGCCAATCCTGTTCATTTATACCTAACCCATTCAATTATTTTAATGCTAAATCCAGATATTTTAGCATTTTATCAACAAATACAGTACTTCAGTAGGCACTACAAAAAGATAAAGATTTTTAAAAATTGCCTCAATACCACTAATATACTAACAATGAAAAGCAATTCCTTTATATTAGCAAGTACCCCCTCAGTATTCAAATCTGCCCAACCATGACCTCAACATCTTTTTACATCAGGTCAATATTTGAACGTCCACAATGCAAATAAACTAGTCTATTTAGTTTGATCATTTAATTAATAGAGTTTAGTTCAATTTCTGCCCAGTCTGGCCCAAAATCCCTGAAAATAATACCTCATTCATGGCACTTCTCTGAGAAGCATGTAACCCGCAGAAGACACAAATCTTACATTCATCAGCTATCTCTCTCTCTCCACCATATATTAGTTTACCATCTTTTATATTGTATTCTTTTTTTTTTTTTTTTTTTTTTGGCAGTACTGGAGATTGATCCCAGGGCCTCTGCACTAAGCTATGTGTCAGCCCCCCCCTTTTTTTTTTCCTTTGAGATGGGGTTGCTAAGTCTCTAAATTGACCAGGATGGTCTCAAACTTGTTATCCTCCAGCCTCACCTTCCTACAGTGCTGTGATTATGGGCAAACCCTACCACATCCATTCTTTAAAAGAAAACAAAAAAGGCTTTGTTTAGATTAATTCATATGTTATAAATTTTATTCAAGTCAAGAGCTTTTAGTACACTGCACAGGGCAGGCAACCATCATCAACCAACCTCGGAACACTTCTCTCTCCCCATAAAGAAACACTGCATCCATTAGAGTCACACCTCCTGGCCCCTAGACTCCGCTGCTTTTCTGTCTCGGGAATTTTGATTTTGTTGGACATTCTTGCCCCCACTCACACTATTCACACTTGTGTGGGGGTTTCCCCTGGCCACAGCAGGGCAGGAACTTTCCTGGGAGGGTAATGAGGACAATTCCCTAGAAGGTACCTCCCCCCTCCCTTTTTTTTTTGAGACAGGGTCTCACTATGTAGTTGAGACTGACCTGGAACTCACTATGCAGCCCAGGCTGGTCTCGAACTCACAGCGATCCTCCTGCCTCAGCCTCCCGAGCGCGCTGGGATTAAAGGCATGCGCCACCACGCCCGACAACCTTCTCCCCATTTTGGGGCAGAGGATTATCAGCTTTGTTCTGCTTTGGCTGTTAGAAAGCTCAGCGATGAATCTGCTGCCAAACTTTTACAAAGTTGTAGAGTATTATTTATCATACACATTTTGCCAACCAAATTTTCCCTCTATCCTCACTCCAGTATTCTACCTTACTTTGCATTTGGTTTTGTTCGTTTGCATTTTTTCTTTTATCTCAAGTAGCTTTCTAGTTTATCTCAAATACTGTTTCTGGAACCAGCAGAGATTTAAATGAACACTTCCCCCGCAACAAATTCTGGTACTGCCTGATGAAGGTTTAAAGCCTAGGAGAAACCACCTATTTGAGTATAACTCTTTCTTTGTGGGAAATAAGACACTTAGGCTGGCTCCCAAGAGTACGGTACCAGGGGCTCCTAGTAAAGGATGGAGAAGGGATGCGGAAAGAGGTGACAAGTGTGAGATGTGTGACATTTACTCCTGCACACACAGAAGAGGTATACGTGTGGACTGGCATCTGTGCAAAGGTTGGTGACTTGGTGGTTGAGGGATCCACACCTAAAAGAGCTGACAGCTGGGAAATAAGAAGAAGAAAAGAGACATGGCAGAGATCACACTGGGATACTAGGCTGACATCTCAATAGCATGCATTTGCCGTGAAAATGTGCAGTAACTTCTAAAAACCCGAACCACAGTTTCACTGCTAGAAGTGTGAGGGAGTCATTCCCATTCCAAGTGCTGGCTAGTGACTACCTTTTACTTCGTGGTACTGGTTGCTTTACTCTTGCCAAGAGCAAAGTATTCTGTACCAAGAACATTAAGACCCTGGCTATCTCAAGGAAGGACCTCACAGGCAGAGGACATTAATTCCTCCGTTGATAGAGTTCAACAGAACTCTTCCTGCACCCAAGAATGAACTGATAAATCAACTAAATTGGACATGAGTTTTGTTCATATGCTCCAATTCTAAATATTCACTGAAATATTTGCACTGCAACCAAAATACTTTGGTTTGGATTTAAATGCTATTGTATGACAACACGCAAGTGTGTTTCTGAACATAAAGCCCAACCAATTTAGCAAAATAGCTATTTCTTGCATTCAATCCAAGAGGACACCAAGTGGAAAACACTGTGTTATTCTGATATGTCACGGCATGGTTCCTCAGAGAGCCCGGGATTCCCTTTTCCCTGTGATAGACTGAAATACTATATATGAAATAAATGTTTTGACCTTTTAAAATATGATCTTCCCTGGAAGAAGCCTGGCTATGCAGGAGTAAGCATGATAACCTGACTCTCCTTGTGCATCCTACCCTCCCTACTGCTGCAGGACCAAGTTGCCTGTGCCATGGAAAGGAAGGGATGATTTGTGCAAAGACCACTTTCTCAGTAACAGCTAACAGCTGAATTTTATCCAAAGACTTTAAAGCACACAGAACACAGAGCAGTCTGTACCAACTATTCTCACCCCACGAAAACTCGGGCTCAAGCTGAACCTATCTCCTGGCTTCTCCCACAATGTTATAGCAAGATGTTGACTTTTTGTTTTTGAAGGAGTCTTAGGGCTAGGACTGGAGTACATGCTTAGCAAGTCCAAGCCCCTAGGTTAAATCTCCAGCACCAAAAATAACTTTAAAGGTTTCCCTTCCTACGATGTGGTTCATAAGCCCAGCTATACATTAGATCACTTGGATACCTTAAAATGACAACAACAGAAAACTAGCTGATCTCACCCCAGAGATTCTAATTTAACCGGTCTGGGATTGAACCCATGCAACGGTATTTTTACAAAGTGAACACTATGTACTGCAAACATGTACCAAAAAAAAAAAAATACTTCTCGGTAAGTCAAACAGGAGCCAGGGTTAAAAATTCAATGGTCTCATATAGATCTCTCCTTTTTTATACCTAGTTATAGCTGTCTTTTTTTAAAAGTACGTATTTTTTCTTCCTCCAAGGTACCAATCTCCATATCATATACCAAAGTTACCATACCATGCTAAGTCCTCAGTCACTCAACCACTCTGGATACACTTTTTTTTTTTTTTTTTTTTTTTGAGACAGGCTCTCACTATGTAGTTGAGACTGACCTGGAACTCACTAGTAGCCCAGGCTGGTCTCGAACTCACAGTGATCCTCCTGCCTCAGCTTCCCGCGTGCTGGGATTACAGGCATGCACCACCACACCCGGCTCTGGATACACTTTCAACAGTGGAGCTTTTGTATCTCTCTCACAGCATACTGCTTATATATTCAGCATTGTACTCATAAGGGAACCACTGTGCTTATGTTTGTTACCCTAGCTTGTGTTGAAGTCACAAGCTTACCTTACTCCCCACTTTGATATAACAGATGACAGTGGGCTGCTTATTATGAGAAAAATCACTACTCTCAAAGCATGTGAAAGCTGCAAAGACAAAAGTCACTCTTAGAGCTTTATCTTTAGGAAAAGAATTAGAAATCCAGAATAGGGACAAGAATGAATAACACCATGTTGAATACAAAGTCTGTAACAGGCATGCAAGATGAACTAGTACACTCTCAGCTACAAAGCTAAAACAGAGATCAAAATACTTACAGCACTTATCTCTGGAATTATGGACTTTATTTGGCGTGTACGGAGCACGTGCTTGTGTGTGTTTTACCAAGTCTTTTTTATAAAGAGTATGTAAAACCAGGCATCATATTACAAACCTATAATCCCAGCACTTGGGAGGCTGAGGCAGGAGGGTTGCTGTGAGTTCAAGGCCAGCCTGGGCTACACAGTGAATTCAAGACCAACTTGAATTACACAGAGAGATCCTATCTTTAAAAAAAAAAGGGGGGGGTGAGAGAAATCATCTCTAAAGAAGATGATGACATCAGTTTGACAGGTGGTAAAGGGACACAGGCACAAAAAAACACTGAGAATATTGAGCAACAGGAGTAGCTCTATTTGGGTACAGCTCGGAATGTTTAGACACTGACGGTTAGGTTGGTGAGACTGGAAATACACTGCAAAGGCCACAAATGTCCAAGGGGGCCCGTCACGGTGATGTATCCTGCAGTCCCAACTACCTGGTTGGCTGAGGGAGGAGGGCACCCTGAGACCAGGAGTTCGAGACCAGCCAGGACAGCATAGTAAGACTCCATGTCAAGAAACAAAAGCCAGCGCGGCCAGAGATTTAGCTCAGTAGTGAGTGCCTCCGCCTGTCTCACAAGCTCAAGGTCCTGTGTTCGATCCCCAGTACCAAAACCAAACCAAACAGAAGGGCTGGGGATTTAGCTTAGTGGTTCCAGTGCCTGCCTGGCAAACGCAAGGACCCGAGTTCGATCCCCAGTACCAAAAAACAAACAAACAGAAATGACCTATTTGGGCTGGGGATTTAGCTCAGTGGTTTGGTGGCCTGTCTTGCAAGCGCAAAGACCAGAGTTCAATCCCCGGTACCAAAAAAAAAAAACAAACAAACAAACAAAAAACAAACAGAAAAACAAAAGCCAGCTGGGAATTTAGCTCAGTGGCACCACACCTACCTCACAAGCACAAGGTCCTGAGTTCAATCTCCAGTACGAAGAAGAAAAAAAAATCCACAGAGAATGTGAGGGAAGATTTATAACCAGCAGTTAAGGAGTCACTGTAAGTTTCTAAATGGTACGTTTTATTGTTATAAAATTATAAAAACAACATCTTTCTAAAAAGTGGTATAACTGTTCATCGTATAACTGGAAAAAACTAAAAACCATAAAGTAAGTAGAAGTTATCACCAGGAAGCTGATCAATCACTCACAGAAAAACCACTGCTTGCAATTCTTCTACATTTCCTCTCCATCATTTTTTTGGCAGGGGAGGGGGCTATACCAAGATCAAACATCCTCTCCATCTTTTCTCCAGGGTTACGGAAAGCTTTTGAGTAGAACAGTGCTACCTTCGGGATGTGCTTTAGGAAGGCTGGGTCCCGAGCCATCTTAGTACAAAGTGCACCTCCCCAAGGCAAGCAACCAGGGGAGGCCTCTCAACAATGGCTCGGCCTCTGCTGCTGCCGCCTCTGCACCTGCTGGCTGTGTCCCGCAGACCACAGTCAGGCCCCGAGGGACAAGAGGGACCGAGGAGGAAGCCCAAGTGGGAGAAGCTGCAGGGGTTGACACGCAAAGCACAGGCAGGCAGGCGCCAGCAAGTGTGTCCAGGGGAGGGCGCCCATTTCACAGGACAGAGAGCGTTTTTCTGGAGGCCACCCTCACCATGGGCCCCAGAAGGGCTTCCTAAAAACAGGCCTGACTACATCTTGAATGTGATTTCTGCATTACGATAAGACAGCTCAGTGTGATGGCTACCGCCGGCTGCTCAGAGCCATGCTGCCCCCGGAAGTGGGGGACACGTGTCAAACGCCCCGACATGGTTCGTGTGCCGGGTTCTCACGGCACTGGGTCTTGCCCCAGCCCTGTTCTGAGACAATGGGGCTCTGTCAAGGAGCAGAGGCCTGAGGCTGGAAGGGCATCTACCTCCTCTTCTACCCTGTGAGGTGCTTCTCTGCTTCCAAACAGGCTCAGTTCAATGTTTTATCTCCTCCCCCTGCTTTCCTTTGCTAATTTTAACTCGATTCCAAATTGATATTTTTCAAGAGATAACTTAATTCCAGTCCCGCCCCACCCCTGTTTATGACTTAGGAATGAATGTAAGCACAAAACATCTTGTGATGGCCTCAAAATAGAAAGCGAGTTTAAAGTTTTATTTTTCTGTCCCAAAGCTGCCAAAGCACTGGCATGTTTTAACTTCTGCTCTACAGTTTCCCCCTTCCTCCCGTCCAGCTAAATTTAGTAAAGTCCAAATAAAAGGGATACATGTGAAGCAAATTTAAATATAGTTTCTTTGAATCAGAAAGCTCTGGAGCTGGTGGATGGTAGCGGTGAAGAAAGCACGGCTCACAGGAATGTGTGCGCCCCCACAAGGAGGGGCCGGAGTCCGGCTCACCTGCTCCAGCAGGCGGCAGAGGGCGAGGAAGGCAGGAAACCACCTCCTCCCTCCTGCCCCGCCCCGCCCCGCACCTGTCTTTCTGCTCTCCACTGCCAGGTGTGCTGTAAGCACAGCACACTCTACTTACTGTTGGCATCCAGAGAGAGAGGAGAAAAACTGAGGGCACTGTTGTATAAAAGCAAGGCAGCACGGAGAAGGGCGAGAAGAGCAAGGCTCCAAGGGGCGCCCGTGGGAATGCGGCTGCGGCCGCCCCCCTGGACACCTTCACGTCTGACCATCCGTGTATGACTTACCTCTGGCTTTGGCTGACTGAAGGAAATTCTACGGGACTGGAGGGCAAGGAAAACCCAATGGCTCTGACTTTCTAAGAGGGATGATGAGATCATAATGGCAAAAGTTCTCCGGGGAAATGCACTGTCTATAAGGCAGCAAAGCTGTGAACTTAAATACAGCAGAGACTGCAGAAGAACAGGGTTTGTGGGCACAGGTATGCAAACGGGACCAAGGCTCCAGCTTTTCCGTACAAGTATCCGACACTCCATCCTTTCCCCAAGCCAAAGGCGAGTAAGATCGAGGAAAAGAGGTGAGGTCCTGAGATGCTAACCCCTGGGTAGCAAACCCACCCTGAGGGCACTCGCACATAAATGGAGTCCATGCCGCCACACAGGCCCACAGCGACTAGCGAAGAGGACACTTAACACCAAGGGCAACCCAAGCAGCAATACAGACCACACAACTCCGTATTTCCACATTCAGCGGGGAAAGCCCCACACACATGCAGGTAAAACAACTCTGCATTTTCAATTATTTTAAAAACAGTATAATAAGTGTAGAACATGGACCAGCAAACTCCGACTGAGAGGCCAAACCTGCATAATCCCTTGTCTTCTTACGGTCCACAAACTAAGAATGTTTCTTACTTTTTTTCAAGTAATTGAAATAAAAATAACAATACTTCAGGACATGAAAAGCACATAAGAGCCAGGGATTTCGCTCAATGGTTCCGCCACCTACTTCATAAGCACAAGGTCCCAAGTCCGATCCCCAGTACAAAAAATAAAATAAAATAAAGTTATAATTTCAGTGTTCATGAAGTTTTATTGGAACACAGTGCCACTCATTCGATTGCATATTACCTACGATTGCTCTTGTAGGTATGGCCTACAAGGACAAAAAGTATTTACCCTTTGACCCTTTACAGAAAAAGTTTGTCAATACCTGATCTACAGACAAATCTAGGGTAGAAAATAATATCTTTTACTTATTTAGTACTTTAGGGCTTTTTTTTCCCCCAGATATATTTACAGCTATTACTTCTACTTCTACTCCCTGTGAGTTATATCACAGGGAATTATTTGTTATATCCTCTTTAGAGATGAATACACAGGAGTCTGACGTGGATTTGCCCAAGGTTGCATCACTGCAAAGTGGGAAGGTCAGAGCTATACCCCAGTTTTCTGATCTATATCTTAAGGCATTCACTTGACACAACTTGTTTTCTTGAAAGTCTGCCAACTGTGGCTGCTCAAAGTCATTTAAAAATTTTGTCCATATCTGATAGCTCACTATGGCATAAAACCCAACCTTCCTAAAATAAAACTGAAAACAAACCCCAGCCCCACTTGCTGCAGAGCAGAGACACAGACTGTGGTCTCATCCAAGTGGCTCCCCACTTTGGCAGAGGCAGTTCTGATGGCAGCTTCTAGATGGTGGCAGAAGTAGCAACACACCCTGACAGCTGTGGTGCTCCTAGAAATGTAGCCTGGGGTCTGTTTCTTCAGCCTGCACAACAATCCTGTGATAGTATATACCTCTGTATGTTATTTTCTGTATAATCTGGCTAATATGAAGTCTGTTCCCTACAACGAGGGTCACAGACCAGACAACTCGGGTTCAGGAGAAATCCTTACAATGCTAGAGCATTTCCTCTATATTTTTAGAACACCACCTTCCCACCACCACCATTACCATCGTCTTAAACACAATCCCATTTCCATTTTCTGTAATTAAGCAAACAAAATATGATACACACAATTCAACAATTTACTGCAAGACTTCTCAGAGCCTTACAAGGCAAACATGCTTCATCAATTTCCCAAAAAAGGACAACTACGTGACATTTGAAAAATGCATCTGACCACTGAACCATTTTTTTGTTGGTGTTTTTGTTTTTTTTTTTTTTTTTTTTTTTTTTGGTACCAGGAATCGAACTCTGGACCTTGCACTTGTGAAGCAGGCAGTGGAACCACTGAGCTAAATCCCCGGCCCAAACCATTTCTTAATATACCTCTACCAGGAGAGTAATACATTTTGAAAAATATCAATCAATATAGCCTCTATTTAGAAAAACACTTGTATCTAAAAATGTTTTTAAGATAAAACTGTTGAAATGAATATAATTCTGGAATATGTTAGGATAAAAAATATGTGTATAAGGCCAGGTAATTAGCTCAGTGGTTCTGCCACCTGCTTTGCAAGTACAAAGTCCTGAGTTCGATCCCCAGTACCAAAAACAGTCTGTGTATAGACAGCTGGTGGGTATGCAAAGGTACAATCTTTTGGAGAAGTAATTTGGCTTCATTAGTAAATGCCAGATAGATATTCCTTGATTCAGTAATTCCAGCTCTTGGAATTTGTCCTTAAAACAAACCTAAAATATGGACAATACTAAATTCCCTTCTCATCATTCTTCACACCTTTGTGACTGTATGTAAAAGAAGTATGTGCTCTTGCTTAAGAAAAGCAGAAAAGGAATGGGGATTTAGCTCAGTGGTTCTACCGCCTGCCTCACAAGTACAAGGACCTAAGTACCAAACACTAACTAAATAAATAAATAAAAAGCAGAAAAGGGAACTACTTTATCTAACAAGGTGATAGAAAAAGAACTTCCTTTTAACTAGCGCAAAGCAACAAAGAGGCTTTTATATTATCACAGGTGTCGTGAGTATAGAAGCATTTTTTATT
This sequence comes from Fukomys damarensis, assembly GCF_012274545.1. Taxonomy (NCBI): domain Eukaryota; kingdom Metazoa; phylum Chordata; class Mammalia; order Rodentia; family Bathyergidae; genus Fukomys; species Fukomys damarensis. The sequence continues at coordinate 52,002,291 of NW_022900924.1, read as the reverse complement.
TTTACCTTCTATAGAGAGAGAAGGAAAGTTGAAAACTTTCCCAAAAACATACCCGTAGAGGAAGTAGTGAGAAGATATTAGGTGCTATAAACACTGCAGGCAGTGAGTCTTCTTGATGCAAACCAAAGGCTCTGGCAAACCATAAACCTTTGGGACGGGTTCATTCCAGCTTTCAGGTTAACTTGGCTAAGAACACGATGATGACCAAGAGCTGTATGCTAAAACTTTATTATTTTCAAGTTAAATATTTAAAAGAGGTCCTTTAATATTACTTAATACATTTTAAACGTGTGTGCATAATAACACATATAAAGAAATAAAGGAAATTTTAGTATGAGTCTGGGGGACTAAAGAAAGCTTCAAAATGCAGCAATTCGTAGGTTCAGATCATGTGACTAAGGCAGTGCTGCCCTCTAGTGGTGGAGCACCACAATTTCACTTTGAGACTTTGGGCAGATGGAAAACACAGCTTTGATTTCACAAAAAGAAAGTAATGAAGACACAGCCGAAAATTCTCAAACCTATAGCTCTTAAATAGTGAAGGCCAAATAACCAAACGGGTGCTCCACTTAAAGAACACTCAATGTTTTGCTCTCAAGTCCATTTTACCGACAGACCATTTTGCCAACAGACATGGTATGGAAGGGTCAGTTTCTTTTCAGTTGCAAAAATCACGGGAACTGAGAGAGCCATGCTTACTGCCTACTAGTTATTAACCGCAAACTAAGGCTGAATGAATTATCTCTAACCACGTGCCAACTGCCTACAGTGGCAGTCAGTACATTCTTTCAAAATTCAGTGCTGTGAACAAAAGGCCCATGCAACCATGTGAGGGGTCAGGTACTTGACCCTTCTCTTAAACTCATTCACCACAATCCATATTAGAAAATAAAGCCTGAATCCTTCTGCTATTGGACCATGGTGCAGAATGAGGATCTGTGATTGGACAATCTAATCCCAGGGAACTCTGATTCTCCCGGGGAAAATGAGATGTGGCAAGACAGCAGAGCCCCATCATCCGTACTAGTGGGAGGAAGAGCAGTGGGTTACATTTTATTCATTGCAAAGTGTTCTCAAAACATCCTATTTGCTTGCTCCTTGAATTACGAGAGTAGGCCTCTACTCCCAAGACTAAGGATTAAGCAGGGAGGTTAGATGATTAGTTTGTGTAAGCAGTAAGTTAGTAGCAGACTTGCAGCAGGCTCAAGACCCCCCCTTGGGTTTACTATTTCCCCACAGCACCTGGGAGACTGAGTGGGAGGTGGCTTAACAGCCAGCAAAGGACCCTCAAAATCAGAAGGGTGGAGCCCCTCTAGGCAGGCACCACCAGAGGAACAGATGACACCACTGCAAAGGTTTCTAAGGCCCACGGAACAGGGAGAGAACTTGAAGCAAAGAAGCCTGAAACCATTTCAAATAGGGACAGACAGTCCTACAAAACTTGAAATCAGCCTAAGGTAACCATTGTATTACCATTAGGATACACTCACTGGACTGTTTAAGAAGCAGGAAATCAAGAAATCCACTTTAGGATTGCTATCCAAAACTACTGAAACACTTTTGCTTAAGGAAGTAAACTTCTCACTTCCCAAATATCTTCTGGACAACACGTTCTGGCTAAAGTCTCCGCTCAGTAATCTTGGTCAGTAAGCGTATCTCTTTCTCTTCCTATGTTTTTGTGTCCCCTCTCCTTACTCAGTCCCTGGCAGTGGTACTGTACTGAGTCTTTAAGGTGGTGGGTACATTTCAAATCTGATGAGCTTAGCTGCAATGCAAAACTTAACTCTAGGAAAGAAACAAGAAAGGCACAGGGCCCACAGCGGACACAATTTCCAGACTGCAGCCCACAGCGCCTGGGGTGGCCTGCTCCTACCCCAGAACCTGGCACTGTGGCCACCATGACTGGGGCCACAGTGGACCTACAAGCCAAATTCAGCCACCAGAAACTTCTCCACAGCAATGCCTTTTCTAAAGTTTGCTTAATTCTATTTCTATTACTTAGAACCAAAAGCCTCTAAAGAATAGTTTTTATGGCCAGGCATGGTGGCACATGCCTGTAATCCCAGCACTGGGGAGGCTGAGGCAGGAGGATCGCTGTGAGTTCGAGACCAGCCTGGACTACATAGTGAGTTCCAGGTCGGTCTCAACTACACAGTGAGACCTGG
>NW_022900924.1:51954514-52000096 GCF_012274545.1 Fukomys damarensis | reverse complement strand
TATATATAGTTTATATATCTCTGCTTCTCCACAATAGTTTCTTCTATGGGGGCAAAGATTTTTTTCTCTTTTTTTAAAATCTGTTTTGTTCATCGTTCTAGCCAAGAGACTAGAACAATGCCTGGCCCACAAGAAACACTCCAAATGTTTGCTGAAACATGAACATTGTGAGTTTTGTTACAGTTTTCCCCACAGCAAGTTTTATTCAGGGTTCCCATCCTATCTGAAGAGAAGTTTCAGCCCTACATGGTCTTTTACCACCCTTCCACTCCAAGACTTTCAGAGTCACCCTTCCCCGATGCCTGTTCTTCTTTCTCCCGTATCTGATTCTCATCTGCCCTGTTTTACACAGTGGCATCTTCGTACCGTATCTGCCGCAGACGGTGCACTGCATTACTACCATTACTACAGGAAGAGTCCTTACTTCCTTCCCCCTTTTATCCTTCCAAATGTCTGCTCGCAATAAAACCACAGATGGGGCCATCTACTGAATGCGCAGGCAACTTCATGCCTGTGTCACAAGCCCCAGGTTGTGAGCGTGGCCAGTGAGGGGATACAGAGGCACGCTGGGGAGGTCAGAATGCTCCAGCAGGGCAGCAAGAGGGTTCCCAAGGAGCAGCAAAACACGCGCGGTTACCCAGGAGGCCTCACGCCACCAGTACCTCTGGATCCTCTCACTGAGGACCGGAGGTGGACACCAACTGCACAGCGAGCTGGTCACCTCTTCAGACCTCCCAGACACTTTCCTGGTACCTACAGTGAAGCTACTTTCCTGCTGTGTTGATTAATAAAATAAATGCTTCCTCTTTCCATGTATTGCTAAGGGGGACTAATCACTACTATAACACCAACAGTACAGAAATTGAGCTTTTGGCTAAAAGAATCAATGTATTAGACTTTTAAGTAACTTACAAGGCAGAAATGCTAAGTATAAATTGTTCCTATATAAAGTTCAAGTTCAGATTACACTCTAAAGGAGGCATACATGAATATATCATTTTTAAACTACCAAGTTTCCCCAAATATATGACTTTAAAATTCACTGTTTTAGGCCAGGGATTTGGGCTCAGTGGTTCCACCACCTGCCTCACAAATGCAAGGTCCCAAGTTCGATCCCTGGTGCAAAAAAATAAAAATAAAATCATTGTTTTATGTAGAAAAGCTTCATTTAAAACAAAACACAACAGGACACACTTTTGGGAAGTTTAAATTCTCCACATTAAATTAGAGAGACCAAGGAGGGGCTTGTTTGCAAGTCTGAAAGAACCATCATCACAGCTGGGTAAACAAGTAACTCACTGGCTTCATCCATACAGTTTCCTACAGTTTCTTTTTTCATCTCATCTTCTCATGCCACCTTTCTTGTTGAAATGTCTCAGTGCAACTTCATGGGCTTAAACGCTATTTTTCTTCATACTATGGCCACTCATTAGTACTTGCAGGTGAGTACTGTAAAAACAAGTGCGCTGAAAAGCCCTTGTGCCATACTTTTAACATGCTGAGCACACTCGAGGCCTGAGATCAGACAAAGGCAAATACTTTCTGCTCTATTCACGGAAAATTCTTCTCACTTCTGGCTTCCCTTCCGGGAAGCCCTGCCGCTGTTTGTGAAGGACTCATTCCCTGCACTGGGGCAAGAGCTGCAGGCTCCTTTCTACCTGTCCTCAACATAGTGCTGAAAACATTTTCCAGGGGAGAAAGGGCCCCAGAATGTATGGTTTTTTGTTGTTGTTTTTTTGTACCGGGGATTGAACTCGGGTCCTTGTGCTTGCAAGGCAGGCCACCAAACCACTGAGCTAAATCCCCAGCCCAGAATGTATGGTTTTTAAAAGGGCGAGCAATTGTAGCATCATCCTTACTCAACTGAGACACGTTTGTGTCCTGCAGAAGAGCAGGAAGCAGGACGACCAATAATGTAGAGAGCTAAAGAATACAGATGCAAGCTGGGCTTGGTGGTGCACGCCTATAATCCCAGCACTGGGGAGGGAGGCTGAGGCAGGAGGATCGCTGTGAGTTCGAGACCAGCCTGGGCTACATAGTGAGTTCCAGGTCAGTCTCAACTACATAGTGGGAACCTGTCTCAAAAAACAACAACAACAACAACAACAACAACAAAGAATGGAGATGCAAATGCGGAAGCTTGGGGCCCTCTCAACGGCGTGGGGCAGGGCTGCACCACACAGAGGAAGAGCCACACAGTGCTGAAAGCAGAATCCCAGAAAGAAGCCTAGAAAGGTCCAAGGAAGGAGAATGGTTCACAGACAGGCCACACTGGAGCAAAAGAGGACAGAGAAGCTCATCCTGGGTGAGGATGAGCAACAGCCTAACCTAAGGCAGATGACCTTCTTAGCAAAGGCAAATACACAAAAGGTCTAAGTAACGTGAGTGTCAGCCTGAGAAATGCGGAGAGCAAGGTGAGGGAAAATAAAAGGGGAAGGAGACTAAGGAGGGATACGACAATAATAAAACTCCCAGAAGAGCCTTGCAGAATGGACAGAGTAGAGGAAAGACCCCCCAATAATTATGACTTAAACTAATAGTTCTGAATTACTGATTCAATGGGAAGAGCTAGAAAATGGAAAAGGCAAAACATGAGCCCTGACTGGAGATTACTGACTGGAGCAATGGAGGCTGATGCCACTGAGACCCAGGTAGAGAAAGTTCTGAAGCCAGGGTGCTGAGCCCAGATACCTTTGGTACATCCGGCTGCTGCTCCCCAGCAGAAGGGAAGTCAGAAGCACAGGGCAAGGTGGGGACAGAGCTGTCCCTGCTCAAGCCATAGGAGGCTGCAGAGGCTAGAGGGGGCCAAGATGAATGGGTCAGGGGAATGGGAGGAGGGAGGAAGCACAGACCATGGCCTCCAGCACTGCTCAGAAGTACAACACTATTTTCATCTTTATCGCCGTCATCAACAAGTTTCTCAAACATTCCAGCGTTCTTTATTTACATACCATCTGTTTCACAAATATTTGAGGCAGCTTATGGTAAAGATATGCAATGAAACAGTGAAATAAAAATGAAATGAATAAATCGGAGTGAGAATCTGTGGAATTAGATTAGGAGATCAGTACAGTCCAGAGTGGGGGAAGAGAGCAGGACACATATCATATGGGTGGGTCAAAGAGCACTAGAGAATCACTGCAGAGGTTTATTTGGTTCTGATCTTCCTGGTGGCCAAAGTAAAAAGAGCCAGTCAGTTACTTCCATAAGAAGAAATGATACTCTTCCTCAGGATTAACCAATTTGTCCAAGACCACCCAGTTACAGGGTGAATGGCTCTTTCCACTCTACCAAGCCAAGCAACACACAACACAAATAGATTATATAGCTAGTTAAGATTCCTATAACAGGATGAAATGGCAGAAAGGGAGCTAGCCTAGGAATCAGAACAGCTGGCTCCAGGACTAGCTCCCCTACTAATTTCGGTGCCTTGTTGTTCAACTAGAGAACAAGTGCTTACAGTAAGCCAGGGCCAATACTATTTATGCTGTAATTCACCAGACCAGCAAACAGGGACCGACAATTGCTATTTAACTACACAGGTGTCTCCTGATGAAAAGACATCAAAGTCCTGCTCAGAGTGTTCTAGGTGATCACCAATCAATCCTCCTGGGCATTCTGGCCCTGGGGGTTCTCTAAAGAACCTCCAGGATTAACACACCATCACGGTGTGATCACACTTAGGGAACAACAGCTAAGGAGGATTTGACTGTAGCTGCTGGGGTAGGTAGGTACAGTTCTGTAGAAAAGTTCTCCTCTGGTTGCTTTTTAAACTTCTGAAAAATACTTTTGATATGTTAAAATTCATATGCATCAAAATATACCACTGATTAAAATAGAACACTTTCAAATGACCAACTAGAGGATCTCTTGGAAAGACAGAACTGCATGCACCAAGGTGAAAATCTTTAGGAACAACACAAACTTCCATTTTTTTCAAATATGTATTGTGAGCTTTTCCATGAAATTTGCTCCACACAAAAGCAGATATGTAGAATGAACCTATCACCCATCACTTAGTTTTTACAACCACAAACATTTGCCATACAGGTTCACAGCACTTTAACTTTAAAGATCAAGCATTATGGGGCTAGAGTTCAAAAGAAAACATTCACGTCCAAAAGTGAATGCGTCTGTACACACAACCATAATACAGTCACTTCCCGGCCACATACAGAAACAAGCTAGGGTAAGTAAGACCTGTCCTCTAGATTCTTTTTACTCAAAGTGTGATTCCTGTTGGACAGCGCCAGTATCACCTGAGCTTTCCAGGAATAAGGAATCTCGGGTCTACTTTGGACTACTCTGTCCTCCGCAAAGCTCTTAACTATATAACATAGAAAAATTGGGCAAGAAACTAAAGTGTGAAGAAAGAGTATCCATTTTACTTGAGCAATCAATTTTCCATTAACCACTATAACCGATGACCTAGCAATTCCGTTTCTCAATAAGCACTAGCCTAAAGAACGCTCGTTATCTGCTTAAATTATAGGACATTACAAAGATATCTGTTGCAACATTGTTTGGAATTAGCAAAACTCTAGATGTCCATCAGTAGGTGACTGGGAAATGTACCAGTACAGAGCAGTTAGAGGTTAAAGTAAATTGAGCCAGATGACCAATGTTTTCCTAGATGTGTTGCAGTGAAAAAAATCAAGAATGTTGCACTCCGCATGACACTATGTGTTTAAAATGAAAGGTAAAAGAAAAAAGCCAAACCGTCACTATGTATTCTCTCTGGTTGTATAAAGGAAAAGGTCTGGAAAGGCAGATGTAACAGGGATCAATTTCAGAAGGGACAAAGTGTACCAGGCTGTGAGACTCTCTAATGGGAGTGCGTCACTTGTGGGACAAATACTTTCAGGTAACTAAACAATTTTGCATCCAAATGTATTTATGTAGATAGAATATGGTCAGGATAAGGCGGTAGAAAGAGAGACAGAAAGGGCAAAGAACTTTCTTTAGTACTGTAGGTACATGGAAATCAGGTTTGCTAAAGCAGATATCTGATGATAATCCATTGCTTCTTATGCATATGCATTGTGTGGTACTAGCCATATTTCATACTATTTTAAAATGTCTTTAAAGGTGGTACATTGCTGGGCACAGTGGCACAAACCTGCAATCCCAGCACCCCGTGAGGCTAAGGCAAGCAAGCTTGGGTAATGTAAAAATTTAGCAAAACCCAGTCTCAAATACAAAGTATTTAAAAAGGGCTCAAGACGTAACTCAGTGCAAAGGCCCTGAGTTCAACCCAAGTATCACAAAAGGGGGGGGTTCATTTTGTTTTGTATCTTTCTATTCCTTCCATTTGGGAATTAGCTAACTTGAAAACAAAATATACCACCTCTGTTACTGTGGCTGCATTCTCAGAGTTACTTGGTTAATAGATAATGAGGCATAAATGTTAAATAAACCATCAACTGTATAGAACAGTCAGCAAAATCCTCAAGAGTCGGCAGAGCATGTGTTGCCCCTACTTTTCAGCTGAAGAAACCAACTCGTAAAGGGGGTCCTGTAACCAAGGACCAGTTGGCTAAATGACAAAGGCCGGCTTGTCATTCCCAACCCTGTCCTTTCAATCTTACTGTATATTTCCATACTTAAACATAACACTTATCCACATTGAATGACAGCTCTTACAGGTTCAGATTGGAAATTCTCAGAAGAAATATTCAGATTCAAATAATATGTACATTTTGAGGATCTTAAATCTATTTGTCTTTTTACTTCGTCAATATCTTGCCATGAACAGCCCGAGATCAACTGAAAAAGACATACTACTACCCTAACCTCAGCATAAAGTTGTTTTTTTAAAAGAAGAATAAGTTCCAGCTATTCTAAGTTTTTGTTTTGTTTTGTCTTCCTATGTTGCCTAGGCTGGCCCTGAACTTGCTTTATACCCCAAGATGGCCTCAAATCCACAATCCTCCTGCCTCAGCCTCCCAAGTGCTGGGGTTCCAGGTACGCACCACTGTAACTGGCTCTGTGCTGAGTTTTTTCAACTTTATCTATTCTAACTTAGTACTGGAAAAAATTAGCAACCACGAAAATAGACAGATACTATGTACTTCTCTTCCAGCTTTAGTAATTCTCACAGCCCAAAAGGAAAACAGTAATGATGATGGAATCGGTATTTGGGAAACAGGGAGGAAAGGGGAAATTTAATTTTCCAACTGAAACAGTGGGCTGAAAAATTCCATTTCTACAGGAAGGTAACATAGCACACCTAGAAGGTTTTCACATGAAATAATCTCAATGTGCCTCAGCTTTGTAAAGTTAAATGTAGTGTTTTGTTTTGTTAAGTTTAAAGTTGGATACTGAGACAGTGTTCTCTTTCAGAGAAAGCGTTCTCTTCAGCACCGTGGTTACAGAAGAGCAACACCGGTCATAAACGCTAGCCTCCACTCACAACCACAAGCACCAAGTCTTATGGGGAAAGCTCCTGTGTCACTGAAAGAGCAGACTGTCTTAAGGCACCTCACAACTTCCTAAGGTTTTTGTTTGTTTTCATATTGTTCCCCAAAGTGGGGCCCTAACTTGTCTGTGTGCACGCAAGGAGCAAGGATGTGCTTGCTTTTGAGAAATGTGTGAAAATGAGGTCAGCAAGTCTGACGCAAGGCCCTGCCTGTGAAGATCTTGAAGCAAGACTGAATTTGTGGGGTAAGTTCTTGGGGAGTTTGTAATATGACTAAAATAAATCACCTCTTTAACACTTTCTTAGAATCAAACAGAATGAAAGAAATATATACACATTTTAATACGGTACACCAAGATCTCATTTCAAATAGAAGGCTTCCTGCCCACAACCATTCAAAACATACGTACTGACTCTAGCTCTCACTAAATTTAAACCCTGACTCAGTTGAGTAAGACAAGTTCTTCCTTCTCTTGAAGAGGGGAGAGTGGAGGAGACTGTCCCAGGAGAGTACTACGAAAAACACCCTGTGTGTGCCAGGAACTTCATGTGCCAGGAACTACTCAGGGATGTCGACAATTGTCAGCCCTACTCCCTTTCCTTGGATGAGAAAGCAAAGGGCTGTAGACATTTAAAGGCTGCTCAGAGTCACGCAGCTGATTTCCAGCACTGGTCTGTAGGACCACAACCTGTCCCTCTTTTGTCACACTCCGACAATCAACCAGGCCTGAGGTACCATGCGTTTGCATCAGAGGGCTCTAAAATAAACCTTTCTGACCATCTCTGCTTGGAGTTAAACTTTTGATCCTGGCTTTCTAAAAGACAACAACGGTTCAGAAAGCTCGCGTTCAAAGCTCGCGTTCAGCCAGGTGTGGTAGCGCACACCTGCGATCCCAGCACTTGGGAGGATGAGGCAGGAGGATCACCACGAGTCTGAGGCCAGCCCGGGCAACATAGTGAGTTCAAGCTCAGCCTGAATTACAGAGCAGAATTCTGTCTCAAAAACAAAAACAGGGCCAGGGATTTAGCTCAGTGACATCGGGTCTGCCTTGCAAGCACAAGGTCCTGAACTCAATCCCCAGTACCAAACACACACAAAAAAAGATCACATTCATATATACAAAGTAATGGCCTCACCCACTAATTCTAAGAAGCCTTAAAAAGGGGTTTCCATTACATCATGGCATTTACAAGGTGGTCGTCAAAAACCAGTTATTCCTGGTAATTTTATCCCTTCACCGGAAGTTTAGTAATTAATGGGCATGGTTATACTGATCTTGTCTGAAAATAACTGCATGGCTATGTCCACAGGGTGCCTGGAACATGCCACGCCCAAGGCCTGGGTACAGGGTCTTCACAGGAGAGAGCCACAAGGAAGGTGGACCAGGACCCGTGGTCAGGGACTGGCAGGTGCAAATCACTTGCTTTCTAGCTTGGTCACCAAAGAGCAACTTTAGGTTCTTACCCAAATTTTTCCGGTGGTTGTTTAAAACCCTCCCTTAGGGAATGCATGTGAAGAAGTTATGCAGTGGGGATTAACCACCTGTCAGTTATGACCCCTAGGTTATCAAACAATAAACCTGACTTGGTGAGCAGTTGTAATCCTTTATGTAACTTTGACTTCCAGTTCAATCCCACCAGAAGGTCTGGGTTAAACTAGGCCATTCGTGAAGGTTTATGAGGAAAAGGATAACAAGGTTAAAAGGGTCATGAATCTGGCTCCAACTTGAGACACGTGAGTGAAATACACGCCCAGAGCAGTCCTTCCTGTCCCATGAACAGCAATAAAAGTAAACGTGTCCTTCACGAACACGAGGTTCTGGCCATTTGGGCCCTTACGGAAAACAGATCCCGCTCTCCACTCTGAGAAGGCTGTGGAAAGCCCGACCTTCCCCTTCCCTCCCGCTCAGCCTGGAGACTGTGCAGGGCCTCTCCAGGGCCAGAGGAGACTACAGACGCTGGGGAATTCCTAGGGCCTCGAACCTGCACATAAACAGGAGAAGCTAGGTGGGCGGCCTCTGTCACTCTTGCCACAGGCCCTGCCTCTGTGCTTGGTTCTGTCTTCACTGCCTTAGGTGCCAGCTCATCTCCACATCGAAGGGCTGATTGGCCAAGGTGGCTGACACCCATCCCTGCACGGCCAATGGCTCGGTTCTGCCTCTCCATCAGCGACGCAAGGCTGCGCAGGGACTCTGAATGGCAGGCTGGATGCAATCCACTTTCGAGTAGAATCAATTCCGAGCCGTGTAAAATACATTTGCTGCTTTTACATTAACCCAAGTACACAAATGGTGCAGTGCACTGCTACAAATATATGTGTTAAAAATAAATACAATCTGTCAGCTAAATATTTTAATAAATAAGTTTCTTGTTCTTTTTCCTTTTTCCCTCTAACCATTTCTTCGTCTTTCCCTACCCTGAAGCCTGGGGACTGAACCCAGGCATAACACTCAACCACCCCAGCCGCAGAGACTCAACCTTTGCAGTCACAGAGCTCACCCAGGTGCACGCCTCTTGAATTCCCAGGGGCAGTCGGCTCCGAAGAGAATCTGGATAGAGGTATCTGAGGAACACTGACCTGCAGGGCCTCTTTGCAGAACCCCTCAGAGGTGGACAGAATGGATGACCCTCTTCCCAAATGCCACCTCCAGCTTCCAGCCCAGCAGGAGGCAGGAACACACAGCCTGGCTCTTCAGAGACCTCGGGGACACAGCCTCTAAGCCACCTCAGGGCTGGTCCTACATCACTGCTGGTCACACCATGTCGATGCGCCCTGTGCAATGAATGCTGTTTGACCCAATCCTCTACTATTCACATCATCAAGCCCTGGTGAAAAGATCACCTGCTACTGGGGACCAAGTGCCACAGGGTACCTGTATCTACAGGAAGGTTTTGTGAATGAGGACAGGGCGGGGCAAAGAAACACCACTAGTAAGAGTAACTCCAGGGCACACCAGGGCATGTACGGATATGCTATCAGTACAGCAGTCCCGGCACACTGCAAGCCACCTCTGGTGCCAGGCACTGTCGGACCCACACGCGTAAGACACAGTCCTTCCCTGTGAGGCAAGATCAGGGTGACCCAATCTCCGGACGTCACAGGAGCTGGCTTTCAAAGTCTGTGTACTATAAATCAGACTTTACCATGTAAAATAATGATGTACCTGGGTTTTCCATCCATTTTAGAACTGCTGAGAGCTGTGGGGAGCTCACATGGAGCTGTAGAACTTTATACCCCAGCATCTACAGTCTTTTTACTGCATCAGAGTCTAATCATTTGACAAACTTATATAAAAAAAAAAAAAAAAAAAACCTCTGCATCGTTTTAGAAGTTGCAGAAACTGAGGGATTAGCTCAGGGGTAAAGCTCACATCATGAGCCTCTGAGTCTGATTCCAAGCATGGCCCTCTCCCCAGAACATCCAGTGCTGGAGAAGTGAGGAAGTAATTCCTGGACTGAATGGGATCAGTGAACTAGACCAGAAGTTTCATTCCCTCAACTACGAGGTAGCAAATTTGGCAACTGAAGAAATGCATACAAGGAGTAATCGAAAAATATGATACGTCTGAATTTTCCAAAAATCTTATTATAGTAAAAGACACACTGCCAAGAACAATGCGGGTACGTGTGTTCAATGCAAGTGGGAGTATTCTGAGGTAAATTATCATAATAAATGGTTTAACATTCAACATTTTTTAATCACATCTTGTTAATCACAGGTTTAAGGCAGTTTCTGTCAAATAAAAACATAAGCGTGTTCTCATCCACTTTGTTCACTAGAGCCAACCCTATGTTAACTTCTGGCTCTTCTCCAGCATCACAAGGACCATGAGAAGCAAACGATTTAAGATATCATTCCCTCAGGAACAAATTTTCACCACTTTTGAGGTAACATGACCCAAACTGAGAAATCCCAGCCTAAGGAAGATGTTCACATAGCCCTCTTAAGACACAAGTGTGGAAGGAGACACAAACATACATGAGTTTGTGTGTATCTGTATCTACACTGGTCCACAGACGTGGATATCGCTACCCAAAAAGACAAGACAATTTGTGCTGCAAAGGACCAGACAGGAAGCATTACAGGTTTTGTGGATTACGCGCTGCCTCTGTGGTAGGGCTTTTCTCCTCCTTCTTCATGTTTCTCTTGCCTCTGTGGTAGGGCTTTTCTCCTCCTTCTTCATGTTTCTTGTGTGTGTGTGTGTGTGTGTGTGTGTGTGTGTGTGAGTGTGCACACACGTGCACACGTGAATGTGTATTATTAATGATTAGACCCAGCTTCTCAGCACTAAGCTTCATCTCCATCCCTTTTTTGTTAAAGACAGGATCTTGCTAAGTTGCCCAGGCTGGGCTCAAACTTGCAATCCTTCTGCCTCAGCCTCCCAGAATGCTGGAATTACAGGTGTGAGCCACTACACCTAGCACACACATCACTTACTAATCATCCATTTTGCTTCTTAAACAATTATATAATCAGAGCTTCAGATCAGATAACAAAGAAACTTAGCATTCTAGTTAACTTGTTGAGACTTTAAGTAATCATAAACACCACAAAGGCATCTCTCTCATCCCAGTATCCTCAAGTTCCTGGACAGGGCCCCAGTTATTTAGAAATGAAAACAAAACAAAAAAACTCACCCTCTTTTATCTCTGGGTTCTTAGTCCTTACTGTTTAGGAGATCTCCTAATATACCTAAAATAATTTATCTAAAACTACGGAAGGCAGATGGATTCTGAGCTCTCTTTCACCTGTGAAGTCTTGTGATTCTACACCTCAACCTTCTCAATACCCCATCAGCCACTGGAAAAACCTACTATAACATAGGGTGCTTGTCTGCATTTCTACAGAAACACAATAAAACAGAAAAATCTAGCTGAAAATAAAGTCTATTAACTGACAAAATGAACAACAACACAAGATTTCAAAAAGATTTTCAATGAACTGGATAAAGAACCTTAACTAGTTGTCCAAACTAGGGCCCTCGAGGGCTAAAGACACAGAAAAAATAAGCTGCATGGACTTGCTTAAACAATTCCTTCAGGGCAATGTCAGTTTGAGCCCCTTGGCCTGAGACACAAGCCAAACCCATCACAGACCTCAGCTCTGAAGCTGTACAAACTGTCACGGCCACACGACCTAGGCCACATGGATTCAAATTCTTCCCTGGGACTTTTCAAAATTCAGCTGGGGGAAAGACACTTGTTTTCTCTCAAATCATAGCTGCAAAAATATCTGGGGATTGGCAGTGATTTTGGTCATGTTCTTTTCCAATAGAGGAAACCTAATAAAAAAAAATTAAGCCAACATAGACTGAGACAAAAAGTTAAAAGAAAAAGAGGAAGGACAGACATTCAAGTCCCTGGCTCTGAATGCCCTTAAGGCCCACTTTATTCTAACTCACCCTGTAAACTGGTTAAGTAAGTAAAAAGATTCTCTTCTGCTAAACCCGGCTATTAAAGCTTCAGTTACTGGCCACCGGGAATTTTAATGCATGGGTTGAGGAAGGTGTCCAACCTGGAAGGACAAAGTATTTCATCCTGGAGAAGGTAGACCAAAGGTAGCCAGCTCCTGGCTCACCCCAGCTTGTTCCTGGCCCTTCCCCACCTTTAGTTTTCATCTGAGAAACTAGGTTAAACCCCTTTAACTAACAGGTGTGTTTGAGTCCCTTAAACTCGCAGACCTGATGTGATATTGTTTAGTCACTTTTGTTTTTTTAAATAAGAGACCCCCGGCCGGGCCTGGTGGTGCACGCCTGTAATCCCAGCACTCAGGAGGCTGAGGCAGGAGGATCACTGAGTTTGAGACCAGCCTGGACTACACAGTGAGTTCCAGGTCAGTCTCAACTACATCGTGAGACCCTGTCTCAAAAAAAAAAAAAACAAAAAAAAAAAAAAAAAAAAAAAAAAAAAAAAAAAAAAAAAAAAAAAGAAAGAAAAGGAAAGAGACCCCCAAAGTCTCCAGATAAAATAATTTTTATCATGGGAGCCCCTTTACATTGTATAGATTGTACAGAGCAATCATCCTCAGTAACAAGTATGAAGTAGTCCCGGCTTCAGGTTATACCTAACAAAGAGCTTTGAGGCATGCGTTAAGGATATATTCTCTTCAAGTAGCTCATAGAAACTACAATAATCTATAGAAAGAAGTCTCCTAATGCAAGAAAAGCATCAAAAAATTTTCGCTTTCTCTCAACCCCAGCTACCAGCCAATCACTCTTTATCTGGCTGAATTTGTATTATTATTTTCATACCTTTCCTTATGATTTTGGTTGTTTTCTTCCTTATGAAACTAAATGAAGCTACTCAAGTTAAATCTGCTTAATTCTACTAAAGCTATGAATAGAAACAATATGCAACTAAATTAGTCACCAGCCACAAAGAAACCTGATGTTTTTGCCTTAATAGAAAACTCAGAAAATAATTAAGTAGCAGAATATTCGAAAACGTTACTGAAAAAGAACTCATGTTACTATGTTAAGACTTTATTTGAAAAGAAAAGAAACAATTACTCTCTAACCAAAGACTAAATAAAGGCAAACTGCCCACATTGTGTTTTTCTTCAGTTTATTGTTAAAAACAATTTCGAGTAATTCTAAAAGTCACTGTTTCGTCACTGATATTTAAGGAAATTTAAAGCCAAAAACTTTACAAGCTGGGGATGTAGGTCAATGGTACACAGTTCCCTAGTAGGTGCCAGGCCCTGGGTTTGATCTCCAGCATCACACAAATATTTTGCCTCAGAAACATAAGCTAGAGTACTTCTGGGAACAACAGCAGAGTAGCAGCAACAAACCAGCCTCCCTGAGATGATTCAGAATCCAGACCCTGGAAAATACCAAGTTGGGGTAGAAAAGGAGGGAGGTGATTCCCCATGACCCAGGACCTGAAGGGAGAGAGTGAAGAGACGCCCTCATATAGAAAAACGGAGTGGCAATCTGCACTTTCTCCCAGGTTGCTGGCTCCCGGCATGAGAAAGGAAGATCACAGTGAAAGTGGGTGACTCCAGAAGCCTATGGGGACAAATGCACCAGTGGAATGGAGCATGAGACGCTGTGCACTACAAGCACTGGTGAGCGACTTCAATCCAAGTGACTGCTTCTTGGTTGGATGCCATGTTAGGGAGGTGCCAAATGAACCCACGACAAAGCGGCAATGGGTTAATCTTCATCTCAAGGCTCCCAGTGTCCAAAACCCACAGAGACTAGGAGAGAGACGATCATGGGAGACATCAGGGTCAGGGAGCTGTGGTCAGGCCAGGGAGAGATACCTAGAGTGTTACAAGGTAAATGACTTTGTTCCCAACTCCATGGCGAGAGACTAGGATCACAGACTGAACCTTTGTGGATTTGCAAGTACCAGAACCACACTCCACCCTAACTGTACTGCAGGCCTTCTGGGATTATCCTGCACAGATCCGGCCTCTGACTGCCTACTTGGTACACCAGTGAGAGCAGTCATGTCCTGAACTGGACACCATTACAAAACTGTAGGATCCAGAAGACAATCACAGGCTTGAAATCACAGAGAAATTTCTTTTTTCTTTGGTTTTGGGGTTTTAGTTTTTTCATGAGTATAACCACTTTGAGGGGGTTATTTTGTTTTGTCCTTGTTTGTGTTTTCCCCTTCTTTCTTCCCCTCCTTTCATCTTCACCAGTTTCCCGAAGCTTGAGTAATCTTCCTTTGTCCTTCAGCCTTGCTTCTAATCTTTTTGTTCTTTTATTTCTCTATTTTTTTCCTCCTACTCCTTTTCCATTTTTTTTCCTTAGGGTAAAATTCTATTGAGCGGGCATTTGCTGTATATAATTCTATGATTGGTCTAAGATTTTATTATGTAACTATAAATCCTGCGCCTATGGTTAAAGGTGGCAAATTGTTATTGTACTTCATCATTTTCCCGTCTATGCTTGATGCTAATGCTATGACTTTTTACATTACGTTAGCCAAGGTGATATAGTTGTTGTGATCAACTGATCTTCCTTGTATGCCCATACCTAGAATGTCTGGGAGTCACAAACAATACTATTGTCCAGTGCTAAAGAACTGAGTAATGGGCCAAACAGGCACCAGCATTTCATCCTTAGTAAACTGAAGAAGTAGGATTCTGGGACAGATTCAAAAGCCAAAAGCTAGCTACCCTTAGAGGACATCTCTGAAAAGTAGTCATTTATTTAAGAGCTCTTAGTACTAGTAATAAAGCTACCTATCAGAAGCAACTTATATTCCTCAATGTATAAAACAAATACAGACCAAAAAAAAAAAAAAAAAAAAGAAAAGAAAATGAGAAAACACAGAAGCAAGATGCAACCCATAATCCCCAATTCACCCAAGGCAAATCAAGGAGGCACTGAGGTGGAAGAAATAAAAAGCCACAGAGCTAAATTTTATGAAATGGTAGCAGCAGAAGTAATAAAATAGATGAGTAAGTCTTTTAACAAGACCAAAACAGAGACAATTAAAGAGATTATGACCATAATGAAAGAAATGGCCAGTGCATTTAAAAGTAGATACTGATTAAAAAAAAAAAAATAGAGGAGTTTAGAAAAGCCATGGAAACCACAAATGTCCAACAAAGAAGAGAACTATATTCTATAAAACACAGTCAAAGAGAAATCCAGGAAATTAAAAATTCTACTGGTTCCACTGCCTGTCTCACAAGCACAAGGTTCTGAGTTTGATTCCTGGTATCAAACACACACACACACACACACACACACACACACACACACACCCCGAAAGTATACACAGAAGAGTCGACCAATGTGAAAACAGAACATCAGATCCAGAAGATAGGATTGTGGTTGGCAATTCTCAAACTGAAGACCTCATAAGAATTGTAACGGATCATGAAAAATAAATCCAACAGCTGCTAGAAGATGCAAAGAAGTCAATGGCAAAACAAACCAGAAAAACTAAACACATGAAAATTAAACAACGCCCTCCTGCCGGGCGTGGTGGTGCACGCCTGTAATCCCAGCACTCAGGCGGCTGAGGCAGGAGGATCGCTGTGAGTTCGAGACCAGCCTGGTCTGCACAGTGAGTTCCAAGTCAGTCTCAACTATACAGTGAGACCCTGTCTCAAAAATCCAAATAAATAAATAAATAACACCCTCCTGAACAACCAATGAGTCATAGAAGAAATTAGACAGTTTCTACAATTAAATGATGTCACTATGACATACCAGAACTTATGAGACACAATGAAAGCAATCCTATGAGAGAAATTTATAGCAGTGAATTCCAACATGAGAAAAATAGAGCAAGCTCAAATAAATAACCTAATGTTGAATCTCAAGGTTCTAGAAAAAGAAGTGCAAGTTAAAACCAAAATGTGTACAAGGAAAGAAATTATAAAGATCAGAGCAGAAATTAATGCAACTGAAATTTAGAAAATACAAAGAATTAATGAATCAAAGAGATGGTCCTTTGAAAGAATAAGTAAAATAGACAACCTATTGAGAAAAAAAAAAAAAAAAAGAAAGACCCAATACCCCTGCAATTAGAAATGAAAAGGATGAAATCACAACAGATCCTGCAGAAGTCTAGGTCACCAATATCTACTTTAAGAACCTGTATTCTAATAAGATGGAAAATTCAGAAGAAATAAACTGATTCCTAGATATGTATGAATTACCATAGCTGAGTCAAGCAGATATAAAAACTCTAAACAAACCAGTATTGATGAAATTAAAGAAATAATAAACAGGGGGGAAAAAATACCAACAAAGCAAAGCCCAGGTCTACAGGGGAAAAAATGAGAACCAAGATCTGTACCTTGTAAAGGTACAAGAACCCAATGATAAATGTAACAGTACTGTGTACTTTAAAAGTACCAAGAGGGGCCAGAGATTTAGCTCAGCGGTTTGGTGGCCTGCCTCGCAAGCGCAAGGACCCGAGTTCGATCTCTGGTACCACAAAAAAAAAAAAAAAAAAAAAAAAAAAAAAAACAAAAACAAAAAAAAAAAAAAAAAAAAAAAAAAAAAAAGTACCAATAAACTCAATGAGAAAAAAAAAAGAAAAGAAAAGCCCAGGTCCTGACAGATTCACAGATGAATCAAGAAATTTAGAGAAAGGGCAGGGGTTTAGCTCAGTGGCACCGCGCCTACCTGGCAAAAGCAAGGTCCTGAGTTTGATTTCCAGTACGGGGTGGGAGTGGGGAGAACTTTAGAAAAGAGAGATCCCTTAAACTCTTTAATGAAACTGAAAAGAGAAGCAATACTCTTAAACTCATTCATGGAAGAAAGCATTACCCTGATACCAAAAATCAGAAAAGGTTCCAACCAAAAAAAAAAGAGAGAACTATAGGCCAAAATCTGTAATGAACCTAAACTCAAAAATTCTCAGTAAGACACTGGTCAACAAAATGCAGCAAATCATCAAGATCATATATCATGACCAAGTAGGATTCATCTCAGGGGTGCAGGGATGGTTCAACATACACAAATTAATAAATGCAATACACCATGTTAACAGAACCAAGGGCAAAAACCATATGATCATCTGGATATAAAAGACAAAGTAAAATATCCATTCATGATTAAAACCCCTACAGAAAATTGGAATAGGTCTTATCTCAATCTGATAAAAGCCATCTATGACAAACCAACAGGTAGTATCATGCTAAATGGTCAAAAACAAAGTTTTCACTGTAAAATCAGAAACAAGACATGGATGTCCCCTATTACCAGTGCTATTCAATATAGTTCTGGATATAGCCATTAGACAAGAAAAAGTAATAAAAGGAATACAAATAGGAACCGAAAGTTAAATTATCATTATTTGCTGATGACATGATACTCTACACAGAAGACCCCAAAAATCCCACCAAAAGACTCCTAGAGAAACTAAATTTGGTAGTGTTACAGGATACAAAGTCAACACTCAAAAATTAATAGCATTCCTGTATACAAATAACAAACTCACTGAGAGAGAAATTAGGAAAACAACACCTTTCATAATAGCATCAAGAAAAATGAAATACTCAGGACTCTAACAAAGGAAATGAAAGACGTATACAATGAAAACAACAGTACTCTGAAAAAAGAGATTGAAGATATCAGAAAATGGAAAGACATCCCTTGTTCTTGGATAGGCAGAACCAATATAGTGAAAATGGCCATACTTACACAATTGTTACACATATAATACAATCCCAAGCAAAATACCAAGAGCACACCTTACAGAACTGGAAAAAAACAATCCTAAAATTCATACATACCGAGAAGAGACCTAGAATAGCAAAAGCAATTCTAGGCAAAAGCAAGGCAAGAGTTATCAGAATCCTGACTTGAAATTATTCTACAGAGTTACTGTGATAAAAACAACACAATAGTAGAAAAAAAAAAAAAAAAAAAAAAAAAAAAAAAAGCCACAGAACAAACTATCAATGGAACTGAAGGGCAGAAACGACTCCAAGCAAACTCCACTACCTTATCTTTGACAAAGGGGCCAAACATTTTCACTGGAAGAAAGCCTCTTTAATAAATAGTGCTGGGAAAATGGCCTTCTATGTGCCAAAAACTGAACCTAGACATGTCTCTCACCATGCACTGAACCAAAGTTCAAACAGATCAGCGATCAAAATATTAAAACAACGAATCTGCTGGAAGAGAGAACAGGTAAAACGTCTAAAGACACAGGTGTATTCAAAGACTTTATGAACAAAATACTGATCCCACAGGAAATATTACTTATAATTAACGACTGGGATCACATCAAATTAAAAAGCTTTGGCACAGTAAAGAAATCTCCAACAGACTGAAGAGACAACCTACAGAATGGGAAAACTTTTTACCAGCTACTCCTAAGGAGTAACATCTAGAATATATAAAGAACTCAAAAACAAAGCAAAACACACACATCCTCACATAAATTTAAAGACCTAATCCAGAAATGGACATCTCAAATGATACCTCTCAGATGAAGAAGCACACACAGCAAACAAATAAATGAAAAAATGCTCCAACATCCGAGGTCATTGGTCATCACTGCTCACTGGAGAAATGCAAATTAAAACAATGCTGAGGTTCCATCTTCCCCCAGGAAGGGCTATCAATGAGAAATCAACCAACAACACACACTGGTGAGGCTGTGAGGAAAAAGGAATCCTTCTCCATTGCTGGTGGGAGTGTAACCTGGTTCAACTACTATGGAAGTCAGTATGAAGATTCCTAAAAACACTAAAACTAGAGTTTCCCTTTGACCCAGGTGTTACCCTTCTAGATATCTTCCCAAAAGAGTTAAAAGCATCATATCACAGCAATATTTGCACACCCATGTTTATGACAGCACAATTTTTAATAACTAAATCTTAGAAACAGCCCAAATGACCATCAACAGATGAATAAAGAAGATGTAGATTTTATATTCAATAGAGTACCCGCTTCCAAAAAGAAGGGCAAACTTAAGACACTTGGATGCATCTCCAACCATAATCTTAAGTGAAATAAGCTCAACACACAAGTTTAAACATCACATTGTTTCTCTTGTGCAAGAAACCCAAAGGGTAAATAAGGAGCAAAATGGAGGAAAGATACTGGGAAATAGGAACATGTTCAAATGAGAAGGCAAAAAGGGGAGGAGGAGGTGAAGGAAGGGGAAAAGGAAAAAAATGAGAACAGAAGGGGAAGAAAGGAAACAGCCTCTGTAAATGGGAAGGGAAGAAAGTCTGAAGGGAAGAGGGGGGAATGGGAAGAAAAGAATCAAGATATATTATGTACAGGTACAAAAGACCTACAATGAACATGATCAATATGTAGTAGTACAAAGAAATACATATTTTTTAAAAAAGAAACGTAAGTTAATTCAAAGCCCAGCTCCACAATGCTAAAACAGCAGCAGTATCTAGGATATCTGGCAAACAAGTAAATAAACAGATCAAGAAATAAAATTACAGGGGCTGGGAATTTAGCTCAGTGGTGCCACTGCCTGCCTTGCAAGCCAAGGACCTGAGGTTCGATCCCTGCTACCAAAGAATAAGTAAACTATATTTTCTTCTTCCAACTCTGATGAAGAACTGACATTAAGAAGTTCCTTCAGAAACTGCCATGAAGATGAGAAAGATAAAAAACCTTCTCTTTTTTCCACTCAACAAAATTCAACCAGTACCTTTCGTCAGGTCCACTGTGCTCGGCATGGGAACCACCCCTTAACATACAGACAGACTTAGAACCCCTCTCACAAGGTACGCATCTCGTGAGCTAACATCACCTGCAGGCCCATCTTTCCTAGGACCTACATGCTCACCAGGAGAACTATAAAAGTAGGAAGGATAGAGACAATCACAGAATACTTTAGAAAATTGTGATTTTAAGTGCACTTAAATTCCTCACTGGCCATTAAGAGTTTATCCTGTAGTATCATATAAACAATTATTTGCATAACACCATTTTTTTGTTTGTTTATTTTTTGAGACAGGGTCTCACTGTATAGTTGAGACTGACCTGGAACTCACTATGTAGCCAGGCTGGTCTCAAACTCACAGCGATCCTCCTGCCTCAGCCTCCCGAGTGCTGGGATTTCAGGCGTGCGCCACTGCGCCCAGCCTGCATAACACCATTTCTACTGGGGGGAGAAAAAAATTCCAACACAGATGTTAGTTGCAGGGACATGTCCCCCTGCTCCTCATTTTCTCTCCTCTTCTCTCAGAGGTATACTCAGTCATAAATGGAGGAAAGGAGAAGGAATAAAAACTACCTAAGTACAAAGTTACAGGAGATGAAACTGTGGAAACAATGACAGTGGAAACAGTGTAACAATGACGGTGAGAAGGGTGACTTCAGGGTGACTTCGTACCAAAGTCCAGTGCAACACCCCAGTAAGCTTTTCTACCTCACAGTGTAGGAATTGCCACAGGCAAGAAAGTAACCCTAAGGCCTATGGATTCTATGGGTTCTCTGATTCTACAGAAAAACATAAAGAGTACAGTTTCTTAGTCCTTATTTTTCCCCTTTAATCCAGTTTGAACTACCAAACATTAGAACTTTGAAAAATTGTTTCTAGTTAAAAATGTTAGGAGTTCTTAAGACAATGAGATCTCCAGCGGTAGAAAAATATCACTGAGATTAAGTAGGCAATCATTTTTTCCCCACCAATACATTTATTTGATAACTGCCTTAGAATTTCTAGAGTAGAGTGCCTGTATAACCTGAGTCACAGCTTAATCTGAGTCACTGTGAACTTGTGGTTACTTTGCAGGAATACTACTATCAACGCATACCAGGCTCAGTATCAACAGGGCATAACTGCCAAGCAAAGGCTACAACAGTTTGGTCCAAACAATACTTCGGTTACTGAGCAACATACGGTTGTCATCAAGATCCTTGACTGACAGTGCATTCTGGGTCAAAATGCAAACTAGGTTCCAGGAAAGACACCAACAACACTCCAAACACCATCCATTCTCAGATCTTTCCCAACAACCCAGACCACAGACATTGCTCTCTTCCCTAGCAAGATTTGAAGAGTAAGAAACACACTCCCCCATTCTTTTTCCCCCAGCTGCCCTCTTCTCTGCTTAGGTCCCTGATTTCCACTCCAGGGGCAAGAAGGGCAAACAGAACTCATTTACTTCACCAATCAGTATTTCAACTACTCAATTTTATAATAGGCCGATACTTATGCTGAGCCCAGTGATACACAGTAACCTCCTCAGTCCCTGCAATGTTTTAAGTGAGGACTCGCGTCACACTGCAGGGAAGGAGGCAGACACTCAGGATGGCGTCCCATCCAGGGCCACACCAGCAGGAAGGCACACAGCCAGGTTGGACCAGGTCTTTTGGACCAAGCTCAGTATTCTTTCTGATACTCCATTTGCCCACACTCTCACAAGCCTGTGCCAATTTGGCCACCCTGAAAAAGAACATCTGAAGGTCCTCTCTTAAAAAGCAGCCTACAATTTAACAAGTGTGCTGGTGCTTTCAACTCTCATCTTTATTCAGCTGATAGGCAGAACTTCGAAGGAAGCAAAGCCAGAAAGAGAAATTGGGGATCGGGCCCTTCATTTAAAAGTGCTTTTCAAAAATATGAACACCCTGTTCTCACCACTCCAACAATGCTCTAGTCTCAGAGTCTTTTCTTTCCCACCTCCAGCCTCACTCCCAATGTTTACTGCAGGACAAGCTACTCACCTAAGACTTCCTTGGACCTTTATACAGACTTAGGTGCTCCAAATCATTCCTGTCCAAATTCTCAGAGGACAAAGAAAGAGTATTAATGAATATTTATTACATAATACATTTCAGGAAACCATGTTCCTAAGATACAGTATATGCATTTTTTTTTTATATTTTTGGTACCGGTGATCAAACTTAGGACCTTGTGCTTGGAAGGCAGGCGGCGGTACCACTGTGCTAAATCCCCAGCTATGTATTTTTCTTTGACCCTGAGGATAATCCTAGGGTGTACACGACATTCACACCTATTTTATTGCATTTGGAGCACAGCTTTATTATTTTAAATAACCACAGAGATTTATAATTATTGTATTGATTTATGACACTTACTGGTCTCATCTACGATTTGTAAGATGCCAAGGCCTTGATCAGGAAGTTAACACCCAAATATGACACTGCTTCTGTGGGAAAATACTGCTGGCTTTAAAACAGCTGGTTTTATGGGGGTGTTTTTACTAATGAAAGGCCATGAAAAGGAACTGTCTATTCAATAAAACTCTGGCTAAGCAAAATATAACTGGTTTTCCTTATTCAATTTCTAGGAGGAACAAGTTGCAGAGGAAACCGTGGAGTACGTTCCAAATTCCTGCCCTACTCCTCCATCAGTGCCTTTCAGATTCTAGCTGTGCACAAGTGTCACCTTATGTTACAACCTACCCCAGCAGAATCAGAATATCTGAGGCTGGACTCAGGTACTGAGTCCTGAGTGTTGTTTTAGTTCAGTTTTTGGCAGTACTTGGGAATGAACCCAGGGGTCCTCCCACTGAGTTACATTTGCAGGCCTTCATTTATTTTATTTTATTTTTATTTTTTGTTTGTTTGTTTATTTAGAGACAGGGTCTTTTTAAGGCATTAAGTTTCCCAGGCTGGGCTCAAAACTTGTGATCTTCTTGTCTCAGCCTCCCAGAATGCTAGGATTACAGAAATGTGCCCAAGCCAGGCTACCGGATTTTCTCTTTAAAGTTCCCCTAGTATTTATGATGTGTATCCAAAGTTGAGAGCAACTGTCCCTTATCAATGGCTTTCAAACGTGAGCGTGCGCCAGAATCACTAAAGCATAGACCGCTGGCCACATCTGGCTCTCTGATTCTGTAGGTCTGGGAGGGGTAACAACTTCACTTCTACCTCTGACACATCCCCAGGAGATTCCAATGCTGTGTGCCCAAGAGCCACAGGAAGAACCACTGTTCTACACTTTCTCTAGCTGAATAATATTAATAATTATTCTAAATTAATCTTATTTTAAAAGATTAGACTTCGACTGTTCCTCATTAAGGAGTGCTAAGGTTTCAGGAAGGTTTTCAACAGTGTAGGACAAAAGGAAGAATATTCTAGAAGCTTAACTATCAATGAATACAGGCAGCTTAGTGTATCAGAATCTAGGGCGCCGAGAATTTTCACTGCAACCAGGATAAAATGGGACAGGGTTCAGCTCTCAGGGAGCACTTTCCACATCCTGTCTGATACGAAGCGTTAGTGGACACACACCATCGGTGAGGGGTTCGCCCCTTCCTGGAGGAGTGAACAAGGTCTGACACAACGCCCATGAGCACAAATAATGACACAGCCGGGCGGAGGAAACCCTGAGATCTCAAGGGGCAGCGATTCGGGAGCACTGAGGGAGGCTTTCCTCAGGCCAAGCCTTCCAGTTCTCCGAAGCCTACAACTGGCTCTACAACAGCAGTGCAAATGCCTGCCCGCCACAAGTGCATCTGACCTTGTCCCCTAGCCGCTGGCAGAGTAATGGCTGGCTCTGTGGTTCCCCCTCATTGTACTTTTCATGACAATCAGTGTCACACAGCGGGGGCACTTCCTATGATGCAAAGGTGGGGCTAACGCACCCCGTGGCAGACAGGTTCAGACCATATCTTCTGCGCTCTAAGTAGCATCCCCAGTTAAGTGTTTTTCCAAATTAATTTTACTGGAAAATTTTAGACATAATGATCACATTCATCGTAGAGAATCTGTATGCGTACTTAATATATCCTGAGTCTTCCTCCCTCCTCCTCTCCCCTTTACCCCCTCGTCTTTTACAAAAGCTTTGTTTCCAATTTTCCTTCTGTTCTTTTCCCCCTTCCCTCCATGCCCCATCCCGCCCTTTTTCCCCTTCTCATTTGAATAATTTCTTTCCATTTCCCAATATCTATTATGCATTTTGGTTTTTATCTGTCCTTTCAGTGTCTCATACCAGAGAAACAATGCAGTATTTAAACATGTGTGTCCAATTTATTTCACTCAATAATATGATCTCAAGGGCTGGGGATTTAGCTCAGTGGTGCTGCCACCTGCCTTGTCAGCACAAAGTCCTGCGTTTCATCCCCTGTACCCAAAAAAATAAAAAAGAATGTGGTCTCAAGGTGCATCCATTTTCCTACAAATGTCTCAAGTTTATCCTTCTTTATGGCACAGTCGCACTCCATTGTATATTTTTAAAAACTGTATCATCTTGGGCTGAAGATTTAGCTCAGTGATGCCGCCGCCTGCCTGGCAAGCTCAAGGACCCAAGTTCAATCCTCAGTACCCAAAAATTAAAAAAAAAAAAAAAAAACCTACATCATCTTATCCATCTGTCGGTTGGTGGGTATGTGAGCTGTTTCCAAGAGTCAGCTATTACAAATTGTGCTGCTATCAACATGGGTGTGCATGTATCGCTGTGGAATGATGCTTTTAATTCTTTTAGGAAGATGCCGAGAAGAACACCTGGGTCAAACGGAACCTCCAGTTTCAGATTTCTGAGGAATCTTCTCACTGATTCTCACAGTGGTTGCACCAGTCTACACTCCCACCAGCAGTGCAGCAGGGTTCCCTTTTCCCCACAGCCCCGCCAGCATTTGTTACTGACTGATTTAGAAGTGTTCTTGATCATTTCTCAGCCTTTTGGCTAAGATCAAGTATAGAAGTGTCCTTGACGAGGGTCACAGTAACACAAGAAGCTGGTGTTGGGCTGAAGAGTGAGGAGCAGTAGTTCCCCGTGCACTTGGGAACAGGAACAGGAGACGGCACAGCTCCTTCCTGAAGGCAGGGACAGAGCACTTGTTTCTGTGCCCTACTCTGAGTATTGCCCAAAACCTTGACTTCATCGCTAAGTCTCACGAACATTTTTAGATTATTCAGACATTATCTGACAATTCAACTCAGGAAGCCAAATGCTGGCAATCAGTGAATTTCAAAATCCAAAGGAGCATCACC
This sequence comes from Fukomys damarensis, assembly GCF_012274545.1. Lineage (NCBI taxonomy): Eukaryota > Metazoa > Chordata > Mammalia > Rodentia > Bathyergidae > Fukomys > Fukomys damarensis. The sequence goes on along the minus strand of NW_022900924.1, from coordinate 51,975,319 downwards.
AACTAGGCAGCAAGTCCTTCTTTATCTCAAACTAAAGCACTAACAACACAGTTTAGGTCTCTAAAATGCCAGACAGAAAAAATAAATATCCAAAAATAAGAGCTTGTTTTCAAGGTGAGAACACCCACAAATACTTGTTATCAGACGAAGTGAAATTAATGTGGAAGTTAAAGGCTCACCATATGCTCGAGTGCTGATGCAGCGGAGGTCAGAGACTGCAGGCTCTCTCTGCACCATCCCAAGTAGCCTCTTCCACCCCAACAGCTGGAGATGATGCAGGTGACCCTGCTGTTTCTGACAAACATTTGCTAGACTCAATTTCAGAGCTTATCCACAACGCTTCTTTTAAAAGTAAAAAAAAAAATGTAAAGTTTACCCTTTAAAGGGTAGTACAGATCACACACTAGCCCCATATTAAAATTAAAGGACTGGCCCAGGGATTTAGCTCAGTAGTTCTGCCACTTGCCTTGCAAGCACAAGGTCTCAAATTCGATCCCCAGTACCAAAAAAATTTTTTAACTTAAAAAAGTAAAATTAAAGAATTACTGGTTGTTGGATTCCTCTTCAATACTTCCCAAACAAAAGTACTAAAAACAAGAAATACTTTCATTTTATTAAACTGTAAGTATTCTGGGGCTTGGGGTATAGGTCAGAGGCACAGTGCCTGCCTAATAACTAAAGGCCTTGAGTTCAATCCCTGGTTAAAAAACAAAAAACAGACAAACTAAAAAAACATGTATTTTGATCAAAACTTGTTATTTTTCTGTCAAAAGAATATTGTATTGCCATGATTTAGACTGAACTCTTTTAAATGAATAGATTCAGAGCCACTTTCTGTCATAAAAAGCACTGAAGGTATCATCCGAACTTCTTGCAGGACACACCAGTCCCTAGGTATTAACTATTTGTGTCTCAAGTTCAGTGTAGGGTGCCTAGACGTACAAGGCACAGAGTCAATACCTAGCACCACACATACAAATGGATGGATGGATAATTAATCAATTTGTATCTCAAGGCCATCAGATATCTAAAATTCTACTTACAATACAGACAGAATAGGAATTTACTCTGCCTATCTTTTATTAAAAATCAGTATACACTTACAGTACATGAAGCTTACAGTCATCCTGGGGAGTGGGTACATGTACTTACTACAGCTTGATTCTTTTTTTAATTTCCTCCCCCTCCTCCTCACCTCCTCTAGTTCCCCGTTCCCTGCTCATTCTTGTTAGTATTAATAATCTTAGCTCTTTATGACATGTTTACAGTCAATAAGGTTATTATATTCCTGCACACGGCGTATCTCTATTCTACTTATTTCTCCTCCCCCCTCCCTCACCCTTGTTCTCCAGGACTCTGTCCCTTTTGCAAGACACCCGTCCCCTTGTCTCCCCCAGCCATCCTTTATTAAGCCTTTCATTTGCATTTTGCCTTACCCAAACCAGAGATAGCATATGGTATTTAAGCTGTGTCTGGTTTACTTCGTTCAACACTGTACAGTCCACATACATCCTTTTTCCTACAAATGTCTCAAATGTGTCTTTTATAGGTAAGTAGTACTGTTATACATAGATACCACAGTATCTTTATTCAATCGTCTGTAGGTAGGTACAGAGGCTGCCACCCGGATTTAGCAATTACGAACTGTGCTGCTATAACCACTTGTATGCATGTACTGCTGTAGTGTGATGTCTTAAACTCTTTGGGAAGGTACCTAGCAGAGGGGTAGCTGTATCGTAGGGAATTTTTCTAATTCCATTTCTTTGAGAAATCTCCATACTGATGTCTACAATGGTTATATGAATTTACATTCCCACCAACAATGTAGGAGGGTTCCTTTTTCACTTCAGCCTTGCCCAGCATGCTATTTTTCGATCTTGATGACTGCCATTTTAATTCGCATTTCTCTAATGGCCAGGGAATGCCGAATAGTTTTTTACAAATTTGTTGGCTATCTGTTCTTCTTCCTGTGTGAAATGTCTATCCATTTCACTTGCCCATGTCTTGATTATGTCATTTATTTTAGATGGTCTAACTTTCTTTGAGTTCTGTATATATTCGAGATACTAGTCCTCCGAGGAGCTGGCAAAAACATTTTCCCATTCGGTAGGTTGCCTGTTCCCTCTGAATGATTCCTTTGTTGTACAGACACTTAACTGGATCTAATTCCCTTTTGTTGATTCGTGCTGTTGTTTCTTGTACAGTCACGGTTCTATTTAGAAAATCCCTTCCTGCATTAGGACTTCAGGTGTTTTTACTTACGTCCTTTAAAAGGAGGGAAGCAGTGCTTATTGGAAATCAATGTAACGAGACCATAGGAAGGAAATGCAAACCACTGAAGAGAATGAGCAACCTAAACATGTTGTGAAAGTATTTATATAAAACCCACACGCTAGCCAGGTATGGTGGCATATACCTTAAATCACAGCACTCTGGGAGGCTGACACAGGAAAATCACAAATTCAAACCCAGCCTAGGCAACTAGGTAAGACCCTGTTCTCAAAGTTTAAAAAGGGATGAGGAAGCTGGGCGTGGTGGCGCACACCTGTAATCCCGGCAATCAGAAGGCTGAGGCAGGAGGATCGCTGTGAGTTTGAGACCAGCCTGGGCTACATAGTGAGTTCCAGGTCAGCCTCAACTACATAGTGAGACCCTGTCTCAAAAAAAACAAATAAACAAATAAAAATGGATGAGGATATAGCTCAGTGCAAAGGCTCTGAGTTCAATCCCCAGTAATCTTCAAAACCAAACAACAACAACAACAAAACCCTCTAGTTAAATACAAATTGTTTTCTCTATTCAATGAGAATATCTGGCAGGGCTGCCTTTTTAGCAACATTCTGTTAGTTCACTCAGGTTATAATATTTAATGGAAAGCAACACAAAATCTTTAAGTGGTGCATTCAAATATCCTATTAATCCCTGGTCTGCCTCTTACTCCAACTAGTTTCACCCCATGAAGACCCACTGTATTTCATTCTAACTCTAACCTCACGCCAGGAACTGAATGGCATCTACCAAACTCAGAGGAATGGATCGCTGCTTTGGTTTTCGGAGCAGGGACTGTGATGCCCGTGAGGAGGAAGAGACACCTGAGCATCTGCGTACTCTTTCTTAACTTGAAAAACAAACCCAGGGGCAAATTAAGGAAGAAAAAAATGGAAACTGTTCTGAGACCTTAGCAGATCACTGCAGCTGGCTTAGCCCACCAGATGGCTTCTGATTCTCCCTGCTCCCTCTTGCCCCAGGCTGGGATTATACGTAGAAGTAAAATCACTGAAAAACATGAGGAAAAAATACAAGCCTTTAGTGCAGATCCACAGGCAGTCAAAATATTAAAAAACAAATAGTAATGAAAAAAATAGGTGCAGAAGTATTAGATGACATATGGTCCCCAGAGCTCAGCGGATTCCTTGTTCCTGCTTATCTCTCACCTCCTACCAGGAGAGCACAAAAATCTAAAGTAAACTTTTTTTGGTACCAGGGATTGAACTCAGGTCCTTGCACTTGCGCAGGTGGTGGAACCACTGAGCTAAATCCTCAGCCCTGAAATAAATCTTAAATTCAGTCTCTTCACTGAGGACACTGGGGAAGCTTTTTCTTAACTCTCTAAAGCAGAAAAAAAAAAAAAATTGAATATAGCCATTGGACTCTGCTGTGAAAAAAACAGTGAGATTTAAAAAAAGAGAAGTTGATGAAATATTACTCAGGATACATTCTGGTTGACTAGATTATAGAAGCTGTGCAAAAAATTTAATATTATATTTACCCCTAGTGGGTTTTGGTGTTTTTTTTAATGAAAAAAGCAACTATCTTTCCTAGAGAGCAGGAAATCCTAAGGGAGTCTAACATTCTCTAAGCCTCAATCTATACATGTTCAAAAGGAAAACAACCAAAATAACTTTCCATTTCACATAATTCAAGTTATCAGGACATTTAAGAAAAAAAGGTTAAATGGGTTATGGGAATATGTAATGCAAATAAAACAAGCCCTGAAATTCAATAAAAAATTTTAAATACAACTATTAATATACTACATTTGACTGAAGTCAAAATAATTTAGGATATCCTACAGGCATAGTTGAGAGGTTTTCATAAGTTTAGCAAAATACTCCAAAGAAGTAATTCAACATCAACACGGATATACTTGAATCAGAAACAATACAGCCAGGAGTGGTGGCACACGCCTGTAATCCCAGCACTCGGGAGGCTGAGGCAGGAGGATCGCTGTAAGTTTGAGACCAACCTGGGCTACATAGTGAGTTCCAGTTCAGTCTCAACTACATAATAAGTCCCTGTGCCAAAAACAAAACAAAACAAAAACTAATATAAAAATGCTATCAAATGTCCTTTACTGCTAGAAATATTTGCAGTGTTTTTCTAACATATAATAAAGGTAGGTATCAAAGTTCTGAATGCCAGATGCTGTGGATTTTTAGTGGGGGAGAGTATTGGGAATATATCAAAGTGACCACTGCATTTTGTTTCAGAAAGACTTACTCAGATTTGGTATAGTAAATGGCATATTTCTTAGAAAACCAATGATTTTAAAGAAGAGTAAATATATTTTCCTTTTGTAGACCATGGCTAACCGCAGTATGGCACAATTCTGGAGACTCAGACCTCACCCAGTTACAAAAATAGCCAAAAGGATTCTTGCTGCTGGCAGAAAAGTGACAAACATCTCCATTGATACTAGAAAAGTAGTGTATAAAAATTTTAAATTAGGCATAAAAACAATCAGCTCTTTCAGATAAGACGGGGAATAATTAAGTAGCATTTTTCTAAAAGGTGACATAGTTGAAATCCATCCGAGAGAGGTAAAAAAAGGAAAAAAAAAAAAAGTATTTGAAGTTGAAAGCTAAAAATGTGATCCTGCCTAAGATACTCTGAACATTCTGGGCCTTGGTTCTTTAATCTGTGAAATAGGGGTAGCAAGGTTCAGCTAGCTGTCCCTGCCTTACAAGATGTTATGAAAACTCAAAAAGGACTACAGATTCAGTAATCTGTAATTGTTACTCCTACTGTTTGATAAGGAATTCCAGTTTTACCCAAAAAGGGGCCAAGTGTGAACACTACTAATGTAAAGGGGTTCTCACTTGTCAGTAAAACCCCCAAATGAAGCAAGTTCTCTCTCTTCCTGGTTGACTCAAACTTCAAGATGGCGCCCAAAGATCCCTCCATCTTGGCATTCACCTTCTTGAGGAAATCTTCCTCAAGAGTGGGCTGCACATAGTGTCTGGTGTCTAACAAAGAAAAGGAGGTTGAGTGATAGCATGCAACTCGGCAACTGGTCATAAACAGCAGCATGGTGTGCCTTTCCCTGCTCTCTTAGCTTACTTGCCGTGAGGGAAGCCTGCTGTCCTGCCATAAGCAGACCCAGGAAGACGTGCGTGTTGTGAGGAACTGAGGCCTCCAGCTAACAACCACAGGGGCAAGCTGGTGGGGAACTTTCCAGCCCCAGCTGAGCCTTCAGATGACTATGCCCCAACTGGCAGCTTCCCTGCATTTCCTATAAGATGCTGAGCCAGAGAAACCCTGCTCAAATGCTGCCATATTCCCACCCCTCAGAAAACGTGAGATAATTTGTTTTGTAAACCGCAAATGCTAGAGGCTGGGGATTTAGCTCAGTGGTTCCAGTGCCTGCTTCGCAAGTGCAAGGACCTGAGTTCGATCCCTGGTACCTAAATAAATAAATAAATAAGCCAGCCACAAATTCTCAGGGTCATTTGTACACAGCAACAGATCACTAGTTCAGCATATCTGACAGCATCTTGCTTCACAATTAACATTTAAGATGAGCTACTTCCCTGATTAAGAATTACTGTATCCAGTAGTAAATGGTATTGTCATACTTGTTTGGGTTTTCCAAAGTAACTTTAGATGCTGTCTATTTAATTTACTACAGGTTGAGCATTCCTAATTCAAAAATCAACAATGCGAAATGTTCCAAAATCTGAAACTTTCTGAGCACAGACATGACATCACCAGTGAAAAATTCAAACCAGGGATGGTGGCACACACTTGTAATCCTAGCACTCTGACAGGATGAGGCAGGATGATTCCAGGTTCAAGCCGGCCTGTGTGACTTAGCTGTTTAGTGAGATCATCACCTCTCAACATTAAAAAATTTGTAAAAGGCTGAGGATGTAGTTCAACGCAATGGCCCTGGGTTCAATCTTAGTACTGAAAGAGAGAGAGAAGAAAAAAAAAAAAAAAGACTTCATACTTAAAATCCTGATGAACAGATTTTAGACCAAACCCTTTCAACAGCTAGTTCCCTCCTAAGGCTTGAAAAGAAAGAAGGAAAAGAATTTTTAAAAAGGAAGTTAGGGCTGGAGATTTAGCTCAGTGGTTCTGCCACCTGCTCCAAAAGCGCAAGGTCTTGAGTTCGATCCCAGGTACAAAAAAAAAGAAAGTGAAAAAGTAACTTAGTAATAATCTTAATATAGCTTCAATTTTAGTTAATGCATTCAAAATTATTTATTGAGCAGCAATTTCAGGGCACCCAAAATGTAGCTGTGAGTTGGATGAGAAGGTGCACAACTATAATCCCAGCTGTTCAGGACGCTGAGGCAGGAAGATCACAAGTTTAAGGCCAGCCTTAATATCCTGTCTCAAAAGATAAAATAAAGGGCTGAAGACAGAGCTCAGGGGTGGAGTGCCTGCCTAGCATGCAGAAGCCCTGGGTTAAGTAATTCCCCAGGAGAGGAAAGAAGAGGGGGAAAAAAAAAAAATAGACGTAGCTATGGAAATAAAAAATGAGACCCAGTTCTCGGGACTGTCAAGTCTGTAAAGTTCAAAAGACCCAACCCCAAAACCGGAGTTGGCTACTCCGGTGGAGCCATCTGGATCCATCACAAAATCCTGAACCCTAGACCAGCACTGGCTGCCCTGCCCATGCTTTCCAGAGATGATTTGCTCACTCCAGCTCTCAAGGGCTCACACTGCCCTCTCCACTACAGAGCAAATACTAGTGAGCCCCTCACTGCACATGTGAGGTACAGAACAAGAAGATACAATTTCTAAATGCCAATTCTAACTGCCCGGGTAGTTTTAATTATGTTTTTTTAAAAAGGTCCTTGAGGCAACTGGCAGTTTTCCTTTAGTTTGGCCCTAATGAGCACTCACTGTACCCAAGGCCTAGAAGCAGAATCCATATGGCACTCAATTTCCTCAACTTAAATACAAGAAAGTGCAACGTAACCAAAACACTTTTCAAGTATTTTTAAAAGGACCATTTTTCACCACTGAATTTTCCTACCGGTACACTCTGCTTTTAAAACCATTTGCCTTATTTAGATGTGTAACAGACAGAGTAACTCAAATTCTTATTTTAAAAAATGCTTGCCAGACATATAAAAATCATACTTTCTTAGAAAGTGGCTTAAAACATAATCTATGTTGGCTTGGTGTTTAATTGGAAAGAATGTAACTCTGATTGATATGGAAACATGTTCTTTCCCTTATATGAAAATAGAAGCTTACTTTTTCTCATGACCATGTCTTAGGAAATACTATATGAGCTTCTATGACTGTCATGCATTCAGTGTACGTACAGTCTAAACTTAAAAGAAGCATATTAAAACATAGGGTACAACAAAACCGGGCGTGGTGGTGCACGCTTGTAATCCCAGCACTCAGGAAGCTGAGGCAGTAGGATCTCTGTGAGTTCGATACCAGCCTGGGCTACATAGTGAGCTCCAGGTCAGTCTCAACTACATAGTGAGATCCTGTCTCAAAAAACAACACAAAACAAACAAACAAACAAAAAAACAGGGTACTTTGTAATGGAGAAAATATAGTACAACAGTTACCCCCTAAAAGTCGATGCAGGATAGCTGTTGTAACTGAGACTTCAGGCTTCCGCACAGCTATCATTATTAGATAAAAGACAAATGAGTTCATCCAGTTCATCAGGAGAAGGACCTGTCCCCCTCTCTCACACAAACAAACCCAAGTATGCGAAGCATTAAGGACGGTGGACAGAATCTTCAACACCTGGTAAATGGCAGATTTTCACATGGCATATACTGCAAAGTGAAAACCCACAGGCCAGCCTTAATCCATAGCAGTGTCCTTTTGGATCCTCAGTGTCTTTTAATAAAACATGTTTCACTGGTACCAATATTTAAAAATTTGGAGATTTAACCTAAGAACTCTGACTGGCTTCTACTAAAAAAGTGAGATTTGGAAGCACTGGCCCTCTGCCTCCAACGGCAGCAGGTGCCTGAGCTGACTAAGTGTTCCCTATGCTCTCAGAAGCCTCTGTGCCCCCCCTTCTTCCTGCCTTGGACAGGCACTGGCCTGCCGGCATCTGAGTGGTCCCCCCTCCCCTGTAAACACACGGTGATCACTCACACAAATCCCACTGGACAAAACCAGTACAGGATACGAAAGAGCCCATCTTAGAAGACCCACACCTAGAATCTAGAGAGATGGAGCATGGATCCAGGGCTCAAGCAGGCTCCCTGCCTGGGCACCACCCAGGGGCTCTGTAAACACAAAGGCCAAACTCCAAGGACTTTCTTTCTGCAAGAATCTCAGGCCACAGACTGAGAAGCAGCAGCAGGAGTTATTATTTGGTGGTACTAGTAACTAAACCCCAAGCATGTGCACTGAGCTACATCCCCAGCCTATTATAAAAAATTTTTTATTTTGAGACAGGATCTCATCATGTTGCCCAGGCTGAGCACAAACTTAAGATCCTCCTGCCTCAGACTCCCAACTGGAATTACAGCTAGGCTGAGTGGTACTTTTTTTTTTAAGTTGTACCCTCTTTCTGAACAAAAACCATGCAGGCAGGACCGAGACTGAAGTAGTACATACTAGAGGATGATGGCTCACGTCCCACTGGATTGATCAGGCATCCTTTCTAACTAGTGCAAAATGTCTTGAAGATGACCCTGTGTTCATAGGACCCCAATATAGACAACAGATTAAAAAGGTGCTCTGCTTCAAGAAAGGTAACAAGCCCAACCTGCTTGCACTTCCTAATGTACAAACACGTTCTCTGCGAACAGTGGGCCTGCATCACTATACTCACCACTCTGCAGTCGGCTGACACCCATGGCTCTACTAAAAGATGGTGCGCCACCACGAGCCCAGGAGCTACCTGGGACATTCTCAAAGGGCACAAGTTCGGTTGGTGGCTACAGAGAAATCCATAGATTTACTAGTCCAACGTGCAGCTGGCAAAGCAAACATTTGTTTCCGAAGCGGAAGTGACAGGAGATGGACACCGTGCCACGGGGAGCAGCTGCAGAAGTCACCAAGGCAAACGCTCCTCAGGAAAGAGCTGCAATGAAGGCCTGATCAAAGAATGGAGCCAAGATCCAGCTCACTCCTCTAAACCGAACTCCAGACTGAACTCCTACACACGAAATGGCGGGAGATTGCAAGGTGGGTAAAAGCCAACATCACTTCTCCTTCCCAGCACGCCAGCAAACCCTGAGGCTCTGAGGAACAGCATTAAAACTTAGCACTGCCACGAGAATAAAAGACATGACTTTGGCCTGGAACCATCTAAGGCCGGTTTTAACACCTTGACCACAATCGGTATGTGTAAACTAAAGCCACAAATCAATCTGAGTATCTAAAGTATTCTCCTGACAACACAACATCGAACCGATAATGCCAAAATCAATGAATAAAAGAGCTAAGTTTACCCTGACAAAAACTGTATGATACAGAAATATATTAGAACCAACCGCCTACCTGTTCCCAGTCCTCTGTAACTCTTAAAATGCTTTTTAATATTTATCTATTTCACACTTAAATCTGTCTCATTTCAAGTAACTGAGCAACCAGCATCTTTGCCATCTCAAACATCTTGCGAATAAATGTGTAAAAGTTTTAATAAGCAATATAAAAATGTAAAGTATTAAGCAACTAGTATTTTGTTCTTCATTCTTTAACAGGAGAATAGATACTACATTTTCAAATAACTGAGCTTAAAGTTTGGTTTCTGAAGATCCATGGTTTCATCATCTCCAGCGGTGGCACAACACAAGGAATTTTAAACAGTTTTACAAATTCAGTGTCCCTGACTTGAAGACACCACTATCAGTTTGAAGAAAAAGCAGAAAGAAGCCAGCTGGATCCAGTGTAGAGGTCAGATGATTTAGGCATCCACAAAACTTTTTTCTATTCTTCAATGATTTAAAAAAATGAAGAAGATGCTTTCCCTTTACAAAGGATAAACACAATTGCACTTTGGGGGTAAAAAAACAAAACAAAACAAAACACCCAGAAATTCCTTCCCAAACTTTCAACCATTTGCAAAAGTCTACAATGTGTGACCCCCACGCCCACTGAAGCTCGTGTGTCTGCTGCACATTCCAGGGAAGCGGGTGCCACAGAACCCATACATTCCAACACATTGAGCAAGCACACACATGCCTCCCTGGCCGCCCCAAACCTCAGCCAACGAGGGGGCATCAAGGCTGGATGCTGCCCACACCCCAGGCCCTGTACCTCGGCCCTTCCCAGCCATCCCCAGGGATGTGCAAAGGCGAAGGAGAAATCTACCAGAGGAAGTGGTCTGTGCAGGGCCTCAAACAAAGAAATGCAAAACCCTCTGTAGGACAGACAGGCCAGCCACATACTCTCAGTTTTTAAATGTCAAAGGAAAGAGCAGGCTGCTGTCACACTGGAATTCCTGTCCGGAAGGACCAGCCTCCCCTCTTTCCCTAGAGTCCCAGAAAAGACACAAGCTGCACACCAGGGCTCCGTCACTGCTCACCTATGCTTCCAGGACCGCTTCTTTCCTCCCTCCTATCCTCCTCCCTCCCTCATTCCTTCCTCTCTCTCTCTTTGTTTTTTTGTTTTTTGAGACAGGCTCTCACTATGTAGTTGAGACTGATCTGGAACTCACTATGTAGCCCAGGCTGGTCTCAAACTCACAGCGATCCTCCTGCCTCAGCCTCCCAAGTGCTGGGATTATAGGCATGAGCCACCACACCCAGCATTCCTTCCTCTTAATGATTTAAGAGATTAAACTGAACTTTTTCTGTGAATATGCTTATCATTACCTACATTTAACTCACAAAGAGCACTTTAACTCTCAAACACTCAAAAAAACATTCTACTTCAAATCCTTAAGCATGGCTAGGGATTTAGCATGCTACCCTGAGTTTGATCCCTGGTACCAAAACAAAACCTTATGCATGCAGTGATGAAGAAAAACACACACACTCTTCCAAGTACGCACTGTTAGAGTCAAAAGATCAGGGACTAAAAGTAAAATGTCTCTGTGTAACACAGAAGAACTGCATGGCCTGTCCACACAGGAGCATTTTCAAAATATCCTTTAGTTCTTATATTCGCAGATTAACCTGATCACAGACTCACCACTCAATATTTGCCTCATTTTTTAAAGAGAAAGAGTAAAGAGAATAACAGGGCAATCAAAATGTATTCTGTAATATTTTAAGGTCCTTGACTACAAAAACTAGTTATCTTTGTCTCATATTACATAAAATTACATTCTGATCAAAAAGCACCACCCTAACTAGAAGCAAATTTGTTATTTCACTTGTAACAAAGCTGTATATTACTAAAGTCACAAATGTACGGGATGCTTATGGATTATGTTAAAAGGAACACATAAATCTTTTTTTACTCCCTTTGCTTTCACTGGCTTTTTTATATGGTAGAAAGGCTTAAAATTTCATATCAATAAAATGACCATTCCATAAAATGTAATCTGAAGAATCCTGTATTTCAGCCAGACATGGTAGCACATGGCCATGATCCCAGGACTCTGGGAAACTGAGGCAGGAGAACCACAAATTCAAGCGCAGTCTGGACGACTTAAGGATTTAGCAAGATCCTCCCTCAAAAAATAAAGAGCCAGGGGTGGTGGTTCACACCTGTAATCCCAGCACTCGGGAGGTTGAGGCAGGAGGATCCCTGTGAATTCCAGACCAGCCTGGGCCACACAGTGAGTTCCAGGTCAGTCTCAACTACATAGTGAGACCCTGTCTCAAAAAACCTAAATAAATAAATAAATAAATAAATAAACAAACAAACAAACAAACAAAGGCCAAGGATTTAGCTCAGTGGTTTCGCTGCCTGCCTTACAAGCACAAGGGCCCAAATTCAATCCCTGATACCAAAAAATAAATAAATAAAGTAGACAAAAATAGGGCTAGGGATGTAGTTCAGTATAAAAGCCCTGGGTTCAATCCCCAGCCCTGCAAAATTAATCAATTAAATTACAGATGTCAAACTTTGTGTAATATTCTACGTCAAAAACAAGGCGTGGTGGTGCACACCAGTAATCCCAGCATTTAGAAGACTAAGGCAAGAGGATTGCTGAGTTTGAGGCCAGCCTGGGCTACACAGTGAGTTCAAGGCCAACCTCAACTACACAGTGAGACCCTGTCTCAAACAACCAATAAATAAAGTCTAAGGGTTTTTTTCCCAGTTAAAAAAAATTTTTTTTGTACCAAAGGTATGGAACATAGATCCTCCTCCCACATTTTTTGCACTGAACTTACAACCACAATGATTTTCTAAATGCCCTTCTCCCTTCACATAACTGCAAATGCCTCTACTATAGAACTACTTTGAGAAAGTTACTTCAAATGAAGACTAGCACTTCTGAGTTGTTTTCCAATTATACTAAATTAAAAATATACTGAAACTTCAGCCCCTTGTCCTTCTCAGCCTATCTGCTGTGTCCATACAAATTTTCTCACATTTTGAGTTAGGGATAACATACAAAGTTACTCTATAAACTATGTCCATACTATCAGACATTACCCACTTTACCGTTACCATATTCAAGCTAGATGACAGCAAAGATAATATGGCCAAGCAGTTTGGGCCTGGTGGAAGGAGTCATTTTAGAGTTTCAAGCTTTATGAGCTTGTCTGTAAAAGGGATTATACAGAGATCTTTCCAGCTGTTAACAGGTATCACAGAGGGCTCAATCTAACAGCTCCTCAGGAAGTTGTGTATTCGTTAGCGTTCTTCCTCTTCCCCATCTTCTGAGTCAGAATTCCACCAAAAAAGCCATACCCTACTCTGGACTGTATCAACCCGAAGACTTGCACGGAGTTGGAAATAATCTCACGTTTTTTTCTTGAAATCTTCCCTCCTTCCCACCACCACCAATATGATGGCCCACAGAAGTTAAAAGAACAAGAGAATAAATGCAGAAGATTTGCAGTTAAGGGGAAATTAAATGTACTTCACATGTTCAAGTACTTAGTATATGCTTAATTAAGGTAGGTGATGACTTCTAAGGTCTCTATGGGTGCCAACCCTGTTCACAGTTATAGGAGCAATGAAAGACCTGATTCTGTATACAAAGTGAAACACAGAGGGCCCGGGGATTTGGCTCAGTGGTTCCACCACCTGCCTTGCAAGCACAAGGGGCCTGAATTCAACCCCTGGTACAAAAAAAAAAAGAAAAAAAAAATCCAAGAAACGAAGAGAAAGCACAGAGGTTTGACCTCCAGAGTAAATTTGGAAAAAACCTGAAAGCTCCTACCAAGGACACACTGAAACCAAACTGCGGTGCTGATCTCCCCACAGCAGGCTAATTGGGGTCTGTGAGGAACCCACCCAGGTGAGTCCTTGACCTAGACTTTCACTTACCACATGGCACAGTTTTGATCAAGGTTATTCTCACTGCCTAATCTGTGTGGCTCAGCTGTTAAGCAAAGTCCTATTTCATAACACAAAGAATACAATCACTAAAAAAAGCAATGCAAAAACAGTAACAGAAAATACAACGTGCTTCTATATGCCCCCAGCTTCTATCCATGGGCCATAAGGAAGACAGCAGTAGGTAATGCTGCCTTTAAAATTACCCCTGCTTGTTTTTAATTACTTTTTCCTAAAAACAATTATAACGAAGTACAGATCATTCAGGTGGAAGTAAGAATAAAACTGTTGTAAAAGGTTGTTTTCCAAATCAATTTTCATTTATCGCTATTGCTCTTAAACAGCACCTTTTGAACATTACAACACTTCCAGGTGACCTCTTTAATTTAAAAAGTAAATGTTAAGTGAAATACACGGGAAGGAGGATGACAAGACCTGGCTTCTAGCTTTACTGCTCAATTTATGTAATTTCCCCAGACAAATTAATTTCTCTGAGGATGTTTCTCTATCTGAGCGGAGGATAACATCAATTTTTCTGCCTTTATTTTTAAAAACGAAATGATATGTGGAAAAGGATGCAATATCATCAAAACTACATGAACATAAAATACAGGCACATAAAAATTCATCTTCCTACATTAAGGTTGCTAGTACTGTTTACATTATCAACACATGGAATCACAACACAACCTTTGGATCACATTTAAAACAAAAAAGTCAAGTTTCTCCCTAAGGCAAATTTACACTTTAGGACATGAAGATCCCTCTGGTCACTAGCTACATTTCTTATAGGTCAATATTAGAAAGTCTAAAACATGCACCAGAACTCTTCATTTTCCTTGCTTGGGCCTATTAAAATATCTACTTTCACAAAATGGTAAAATCCTAGTGAAATGTTCACCTTGTTAAAAAAAAAAAAAATAAAGCGTAAAGAAAATAATTTTTAAAAATAAAGAATGAACAGAAAGATCTCAAGAATGCAAACTTAAGCAAACTTGCTACCTAGTGAAAACCAGCGTATAACTTTTAAATGATGGGCACAGGTTTGTCTATTGGATTTGATCGCCTCTCACTAACACAAAAGCATCCATTTTTGCCCACCTACTTGTTCTACATCAAGAAGCCATCAAATTGTGAACTACAGAAACAGCCACTGCACCCCCTCCTCTTTGGCAGCCAAAGCAACAGAACCTAAAGTTTTTCAGCAAAAGAAAATAATTCTGCTTCACTATTTCATGGAGAGACAAGACTAAAATCCATGATCAAAACAGGAAAAGTAAAACCTTAAAAATAATGCTCTGAGCACTCTGCAATTTTGCTGCCCAAAATAGAACCCATATAGTCCATGCCACCAAATGAAAATTATAAGTTTGTAAGCATGAAGTCAAATCATAAAGTAAAAAGATTTAAAATGTTTTAATGGTAATAATGGGAGGAAAAATTGTTATCTTTACTGGTAGATGCTTGGTGGTTTACTTGCTATTATCTGTTCAATGACTGTTTTGAATGACTACTTAAACGAATCTGAACCTGAAATTGAGTTTAGGGAGGATAACATTTGACTAATAAATTATTTGGGCATGTTCTGGTAGGCAGAACCCTCCCACCCCTCAAATTAAGGAGTTAGTCATAGCTTTTGAGAGATTATGCTTTTGACTAAAAATCTGAGAGTGTAAATTTTTTTTTCAATTGGTTTAGTTGAGCCCAAGTTTCTCACACCAAAAAGAAAATCAGATACTTCTGTGATGCTTAAATATAATTTTTAAAACTATATTTTAGAATTTTAAATTAAACCTTTTAATAGCTTCCAAAGAAACCATTTCAATGCTATGCTGCTTTTAAAGAAATCGACTCAGAGTATTTGTTATGCAAAATAATAGATTGCTTTCCAAAGTATAGAATTTCCAAATAAAAGTGCACAATGTTGGAACTTTGACACTTAAAAATGGCTTACAGATCATCAAAGGCTTCACAGAATAACTTGTGAGAGGGGAAATGCAAGCTAAAAAGAAGGAAGGTAGGTTTTGCATTGGGATGGTCCTCTCAGCGAGGTCACCGAAAAAGCCACCACAGGTGGCCATGAGGACTTCCAGACGTGAAGTGTTAGGCATCTCTGGAGGCAAAGCCCCTCGCCTCTGGTAGCCTTAAGTTTCAATCACCGTGGGACTGAAATCCAGAGCCAACTGCTGCTCAGTAAAGTTCTCCTCCTCCTCCCTCTTGATACCATCTGTCTGAAACCACTGTCCCCCACAAAACAGACACACACATTTGCACACACTCCACTGAATCAGAGAGATGACACAATTCTCTAAGTAATATCCTCTAACATCTCTGGCCAATTGCTCATCTACTTTTGAGATTCATTACCAGACTTGGAAGAGTGATTCAGTTGCAGACAGCAAATATTTATAAAGTATAAAAGTACCAAACCTATATTAATAGTTCCTGTAGCAATCTGTTTTTCACAGCTTTTCTGACTTTTAATAAATGTGCCCAGGTTACTAACATACTTTTATGCACAATTCAACATCACTTACATTCTTTCACAAGCCACTTAAAAAACCAGAGAAATCGCCACAAAAGTTTGCTCAAAATAATACTGAAATGCTAGATCATGTAATTAGTTCTAAATCTTCTAATTTCTTTAAAATTTTTTAAGTTAAAAAGCATTTCTTTAAAAAATATATTGTACTTCAAACCATTATGTATAAAAAGCTCTGTACAAATATTATTTTTCTTCATCTATTAAATGATACTCTCAGTTTAACATAAAACACAAAATTCTTAGATCATCTCTTTCTGGTCAGCTTATTAGGTACAATTACAAGGAAATATTATTGAAAAGTCCTATTTGGCAACTGTATTACATGTCTTTTAGAATTAATGTTTAGGTTATTAAATACTTCCATAAATTGTTACTCTGCAATTTAAAATTGGTATTTATTTAATGAATTAGAAAATCAAGCAAAACAAAAAATGTATCTTGATTTGTAGATTTCACTGGTTTTTAATGTTAAATAATGTAAAAAACCAATGACTACTCTTTTAAAAAAGTTTTAAACCTGAATCATTACCTAAGTTATAAAGTAATTTTTTTCTTTATTGCTTCTATAACTCTAATATTTGTCTTTGAGGTCACAAAAATGTGTATTCACTAGAAGAGTATTAAAATTAACTTTTTTTAAAAAATGGGAAACTAAATATCCAATTCCAAAGTCAAATGAAAAGTAACTTTAAAGTCTGATATCATATATTTTACATTAACATGTTATAACCACACATGAAATCCACGATAATTAAATCCAGGCATTAATCTAATTCAACAAATTCTTGAAACGAGACAACCATATGATTAAGAGGTCTTTTCTGTTTCTAGAAAATTAAAAATTGATGCAGCAAGAGCTTTTGTTATAGGCAAGGCTTGAGGTTGGGTGTTTTTTTTTTTTTTCTTTTAAACTCAACCCTACACAATGTAGTACATACAAGCAAAATACAATTGGGATACTGTTTGCTTTAACATTCCTATAGGAGACCAAATTCATTTGCATTGGAGAGAACACAATCACTGATTTTTAACTCATGAAAGGCAAATTCACAGCTTTTTCCTACACTACCTCACAGTAGACACCATCTCAGTGGAAGCCTGCTTGCCATCACTTAGCGACTTCCTAGGAGTGGGGGAGAAATTGCATTTTTCAAAGTTTTGTTTCTCACAGAATCATTCGACCTTAGATACAAAAAGCACATTCAAGTTTGCACGTCTTAGCTCAAAACAATCTCTGTAATATGCCCATGTACTTATACACGACTTTTTTTCCCCCTCGAGTAAACTCGTATCAATAACAAAAAATGTTTCAACTTTTAACTGCACTTTAAATGATCAGTGTTTTCATCTTTAATAAATCTTTCATACATACATACTACACCAAGACATATGAATAAAGAAAAATGATCCAAAGATTTTTATTCAACAGACTGAAAATAACTTAGTGAAAGAAATAGATGTTTGTTTGTGGTTTACATTAATTTGCATCTAAGAACAAAACTCACGTGGCAAAAGGAAAAAAGAATGTACTACTTCTCAATAACTGAGAAAATAGTATCTAGTCTTTTACTGCGTAACAGCACATATAAAATGATGCTGAAACAATATTTGGCCAGACTCAATTGGTAAGCAAATGGCATACCAATAAAATTATAAATTAAGATAAAAATATCTCACTCCAAATTACCATTAGCTTTAAAAAAAAAAATCCACTTGGGATGAAGATATTAAAACTCCTTGAGAAGTCAAAGAAATAAATACAATATAAAGAAAACTAGCACTCAATTGTGGGAATCATGTTTTAGCAAGCAAGCAAGAAGCATGAACTGTTTTCTTCACATTTTCACTTCATCCAACACAAAACCACATATAGATCTGACCTAATGGCTCACAAATTTACTTCTAACTTGTTAATTTAATTTTCATAGAAACGCAACAAAAGAACACCGAAATAGCCACCATGTAACATAAAAGCTTTGGTTTCAAACGTCACAGTACTCTGGTTTCTTGAAAGCCACCAGCATGGTAGAGCCCAGACTACATGAGCCCCCAGAGACACCTCACCCTGGTCCTCACCCCAGGACTCTGAACTCAGGGCACAGTACCAGTCATGGCTAGCTCCCTCTCAGCCTGCACACAAGTAGCTAATTTCTGCATTTCAATCTAATAAAGGAAAAGGAAAAAAAGATTAAAACCATCCAACAGAAATGACACAACTCCTCTACAGCAACAGCTATGCATACGTTTGGTATGTTAAACAGCTTCAAGTATAGTGAATCACACACAGCACATTTTAATCTACATTCTGGGTCTTTCATGTCAGCAACGCGTTAAAAGAAACATGTACTAGTAGGGCTGGGTTAGTCCTAGATTGTTCTTTATGCTAAAAATGTGAGCCATGCCTGTAATTCTGGACTTACATAAAACTACTTAAATGGTATTCCAGCCAACAGCAAATATCTGCATTTTGAAAGATAGAAGCTAAAAACTGGTGTTATTTGTTGATGAATTTTACTTGGTGTTAATGACATTAGATAAGCCAATATTCCATGTATATTGCAAAATTCAAAGATGTACATTGCAACATGAAATGAGGCACCAACTGAAGTTAAAATTCTACTGATTTTTATTCATTATGACCCCAAAAAAGGAAGCACAATAGCGAGGGCCAATAGAATAAGACCATTTAAAGAAACATAGTGCATCACACATTTTGAATGGTTCTTTCAAACATTATTCAATATTGTCATCAAATTTTCAAGTATTATAAGATGAGTAGTTTAAACTTAAATAGTACAACAGAAAGCTTCCACTTGGATTTCTCATGAAAAAAAAAATTTTTTTTAAGTTTGAAAGTCTAGAATACTTTATTAAAACCAATCAGTTACACATTACATCTTTTCCAACATAAGGAAGTAGCTTAATATGAGACATGAAACTGGAAACTAACTCATAGCTTTTTTTTTTTAATGGAACACACTATGAAACTGGAAACTAACTCATAGCTTTTTTTTTTTAACATGGAACACCACGAATTTGTGTGTCATCCTTGCGCAGGGGCCATGATGATCTTCTGTATCCTTCCAATTTTAGTGTATGTGCTGCTTAAACTAGCACTCTTCGCTCTTTTTTTAAAAGGGATATTAAGTAGCTTTCTAATACGTCATAGAATCATTTGCAAACAAAAGATATTCTGTTGCTTATATTAAAATGTATCTGGAAGTGCGCTCAGTCTCTACAAATTCCTTTAACAACACATCCAAGCATTTATAAAACTGAAGTTTGTTTTAAAATCTACTCAATCTTGGCAAAAATCAAGTAAATGACTGCCCTATTGACTAACACAAATTGTAAAGGTGGTAAATCAACAACTTCTCTTAGCCTTTGCAATTCAGCTACCTAATGACTAATGGTGAAGAAAAGTTAAGAATGAGTAAGTAATAAAGGGCCCAAATTTAAAGTCCACAATAAACTTTTAAACCAAGCTGGTCTCCCTTTCTTTCCTCCGTAGATATTTCTCATGTTAGCAAATCACTGTGAAGTCCAACCTCCACAAAACTTGTCACTCCTTCAAGAACAATGCAGCCTTTAAATGTAATCATCGATTTTTGCCGTTGCTATTTAGCTTTAAACATTTCTTAAAAGCGACAATAACACAACGTGCTCAGAAGCAAGGCTCAGTTGTCCCAGTGACTGAAAGTCTAAACTTTTCCCTGTCGTCCAAACTAAACAAACCTACTGTATTTCTTTAGAACGCTATGCAAAATACTCACCCTTACTGAATAATTTTATTATTCAACATTAAACTATCGAAAAAAGAAAAGTAATCGCGTAGTTTAGTTAAGCAATTCAGCTGACACAGTAAATATTTACTCTTAACATCTCACAGGAAGTCTTGACAAGCATTTGTTGCATTGTGCTGGGGGTAGGGGTGGGAGTGGGAAATGGGGGGTGGGAGGCGACTTTTGATAAACAAGTTAAACGATCCCAGCCAGCGAGCTAAACCTACCTAGTGTTCGCCTTCCCGACCCCCAATTAGGCAGCAGATATTTTCCAAGTACAGTAAACACCTTATATAATGAAACTAAAAAAGTTTAACTTTATAAACTATGCATCTCCCCTACGAAAGCAGACAAAAACCTTTTGTAAAACTGTAAGAAGGCGTTTTTAAAAGCTGAACGTATTTTTTTACTTAATACTTAATACCCAATCCACCAGGAGGAAAAAAAAAAAAACTAAGCAAAATACTGTATATTTACCTTAGCTTTTTAGAGACTGAATAATCAACTTCCATGATTTTCCCATGCAATTCCACTTTACCTTTAAAACAGAAATTTAAAACACTCAGAACCTTCCGGAGGGGGTCTAGGAGGGGCGCGCACTCAGCACTAAGCTCCCCGCTCCCAGCTCGGGCTCCGCCTTCCGGCGCCCTCCAGGGGTCTCCTAGCCGGCTCCAGCTGGGCGAACTTAGCACCCGGGGTGAAGAAAGGTGGGCGCCCTGGGTGTCGGCAAGAGGTGGGAAGGTTGCGAGCCTGGGTCCGTCCCCAGGTACAGCTGTGGGTGGCATTACCGGAAAAACAAATTTAATAAAGAGCGGCGCCAATTTGAAAGGATGAGCTCATTTGAAACTCAAGCTGCAGGGC
>NW_022900924.1:51924464-51952211 GCF_012274545.1 Fukomys damarensis | reverse complement strand
AAGGAGCCCGGCAGACCGAAGGCAGGCTGGGAGCTCCGGAGCCCGGCGGGAAGCCGGGTGGTTAGAGCCTGGTCGTGGCCAGGAAATGCAGTTCTACCAGCGAGGTGGGGGGCAGGTTTCAGAGCTGAGGGCAGAGGAGTGAACCCAGCCCTTGATTTTCTGGGAGTCAGGAGGTGAACTGAAGGGCCGATGGATCGGGGAAGTTTGGCGAGGGATTTGGGCAGGAATGGGTGTCTGGTCGGCGAAGACACAAATGGAGGGATGGGACCGGGTCGGGTGTCCTGTCTGGATCACGAAGTTCTACCTTCGCCTAGTTTTCCTGTCCACGAGGGGGTGGGGAGGGAGGGGCTGTGGCATGTGGTAACTTCCAGCGCTCTCAGGTAACTCAGAGCACTGTTACTGTGGAAGGCCCACCTGCTCTGGACAGGCCTTCCTCTGCCTGAAGCTATGTGGCCTGAAGTCCCAAAGCGTCACGTGTGAAAAGGAAATTAAAAACAACTTGCAGGGTGTAATGAAGGATATCTAAACCGGTGTGTGGAGGCACCGTGGACCCACTCTACTTTTTTCTTTGCCCCAGGAACTTAAAAGCTTTAAAATACTTCACTTGGGGGAAATGCGACCTTTAATAATTAGTTGTCCAGAGAGTAAAAATCATAAGTCCATTCTCACTCATGGATATTTACAGGTATTTTCATTCTGGTTTTTGTCTCATATTCACATATTTCACCTCTAGAAAGAGTTGGATTTCACTGCCCCCAGAGTTGGGAGTCAACTTTACCACTGTCCCCCAGAGTAACAGGTGAGCTAGGTATGAGTGCTTCCTTACTCAGGTGTGGGGAGAAAAACTTGTGAGTGCATAAATCATGGCGGACGGGAGCCAGCTATCTTCAGATTATTTATATAAATGCCCCTGGTTGGAATTAATATTTCTGTGTATTAGGACAGCCTGTTTGCTTATTTATAGTAATTCAAAACTATGTTCTAAAAGACAGAGGGGGTGGGGCAGGCATAGGTGATCTCATTCCTCTCTGAAAGATTAATAAAACTTCTCGTACAATATTGTCTGACTTACCAATTATTTGATCCGTTTGCAAAAGCACAAATGTTTTAGCATGGGTTCTCTAATGGGCAGTAGACAAAAATCCACAGAGGTGACTTCTGGTGAGTGTTAACACTGCTCTCCAGGTTCGCTTTGAAATTGTTTTTCTGTGAAATAACTGCACTCTGCCTTACTTTGGTGTTTTCTGTCCTACTGGTATTTTGTAAACTGGTGCTGCAGAAAAAGAGCTTGAATGGCAACATGATGAAGGATTTCTCCTCGTCTTGATTTGCAGCACCCACAGTTCCTTATCTTCAGATTCTCTTATCTTGAGATTCCCTTATCAGATAGTAGGGAAGGAATGAGTGGGGAGATGTTTGAAGACTTCAGGGGCAGCCTCCAGACACAAAACCAGAAATCCATATCTTTGATCCTGCCTGACAAAACTGAGAATCTGTTTTCTCTCAGTTCCTCTATCTCCTCCCTCCCCAGCCAGTTGAAATCTGCAGTGGAGGTCACTGGAGTTCTAGGATGATCTGGATCAGTTGAAGCCTGACAAGTCAAGAGTTTACGAATGTTTAACTGAGGTCAAAAATTTGGAGAAACTCTTGTAATAGGTTTATAACGTTTTAAAGCTTTTCCTGGGGAGTTTCAAGGCAGTTCTGAATCTCATGGCTTTCCCATGGTTCTTTAGGGCAACATGATGGTGAGGTGTCTTGGACAAGATTAATCTCACTTTGCATGTGGGAAAACAAGCCCAGGAAAGCAGAACTTCATGTTCACACCGAGGGCTGGAAAACATGTTAGCCAGAGTCCACAAATTATTAAGTCTTCCTCTTGGTATTTCACGACCAAAACATTTCATCCATGGTCACAGCTCCTTCAAAGGGTATCTCCGTGGTGGCCTTAACCTTTGAATCCCTAAGACCTCAGGGGAAGTTTTGTTGTTCTGTTGTCGTTGTTGTTTGCTTGCTTAACAAATAATAGTTGCCAATATGTCCAAGGTGATGTGAGGGGTTGGGTGAGAAAATGAAGCCTATTCATTTTTATTGCTGGGACAAAACCAGCAGGGAGGTAATTTCTGAAAAGGTCATGTTAGCATCAGTGCAGGCATCAAGAAGGATTTGGTGGCAAGGTGATGACCCTTTTGTTGAGTTAGTATTAAAGGAAAGTACCTGACTGAAGTTGAGCTACTTTACCTTTCTGAGCTCCAGATTCCAAGTATGCAAAATAGCCCATCCATCTCCTCACAAGAAACTCCAGCTCCCTGCACTTTTTGTATTCTCCAACTCGGGCCATCTCAGAACTCCTCCCTTTTGTACATTCTGGTTCCTGTCCCTGGAATGCATTTCCTCCTCTGGTAAACTCCTTCCCCTCCTGATTTGGCACCAACACAGGCTCAGCACTTCATTCATAAGGATGAGAAATACCTTGTCTACTAGAGACAGTCGCATGACACTGAGTATGCTGAAAAAAAAGTGTTTTTTTTAATATCGGTGGTACTGGGAGTTGACCTCAGTTAAGGTGCTATACCATTGAACTGTGGTGTGTGAATTCTATCATTTTTTTTTAACTTTTTAAAAAAAGATGAAGTAGACAATTTATTTGAAGGAGGGAGAGAGAGAACTAGCAGGCAGCTACTCTGAATAAATAGCATTCAAAAGGGAAATGCTCCTCAGTTTTTTTAATTAGAAGAAAGTCTTGAGTTGGGGATTTAGCTGAGTGGTGCCACTGCCTGCCTTGCAAACACAAGGTCCTGAGTTCCATTTCCGGTACTAAAAAAAAAAAAGAGTCTATTACATGATTAGTTTCTAGAATATAAACTTGTACCCTTTACCCTTTGAATCTCCTTCAGCCAGTATGTAACCTGGTCCATAACCTGGTCTATAAATGCAATGTTTATAGAAGTACAATTCATACCAGCTAAATCTTGGAAGCCTATATATACATCAACAGATGAATGGCTCAAGAAAATACGGTATTTATGCACTATAGAATGCTACTCTGCCATAAATACTATTGCATAGTATTTGTTGAATGCACAACCACCTGGAAACAGACTGAGTGAAGGGGTACGTGATGGTACCTTTCTTGCATAGTGGTTGGCATGCAGCAGGAGGACTGTTTCCCCCTTGTTTGAATTCATTCATCTATGTGTGCCATTACACTGTGTGGCGCTGAGGACACAGAACGAACAAACATCTTGATTTCACAGTCAGTGGGGGGGGCACAGATGGATCACAGGTTATGGTAAACTTTACAGGTGCCACAGTAGACTTTGTGAGCAGAGAGTTCATTCAGCCTATGCTTAGGAGTGATGGTCATAGAACTGAGGTTGGGAATGGGTATTTAAGGATAAGAAGCAATCTGCTGATAGGAGAAGGTGTGAGTAGAATTAAACTGTAGGCAAAAACGGATAGCATGTACAAAGGCACAGCGGTATACATGATAAGCATTGAAGGCACAGCAATGTGCAGTCAGAAATAAGTTTGACAAAAAGAAATAATGCAAAACAAAAATAAGTTCTCAGAATCAAAGATATGGATCTCTAGATTGAAGGAATTTCCAGAAATCCCAGCACAGTGAGTGACAACATCCAGAGCAAAGCACGTTATTGTGAAACTTAGAACTCAAGTTATAAAAACATTTCAAGCAAGACAGATCACACACACAGGGTCTGGAAAAAGAATGGGAACATTTTGTTGTTAGTACGTGTTACAGTATACAATGATTACATTCCTACATGGACATAACACATCTTACTTTCTGTTTTTCTTCCCCTTCCTCCTTCCTCCACCTCTATTGTTTTTGTTTTGTTTTCTGGTACTCGGGTCCGTGAGCTTGTGAGGCAGGCAGCAGAACCACTGAGCTAAATTCCCGGCCCCTCCCTCCATCTCTTGATCCCCTTCCTTTTTGCAGAATTTCTGTCTCCCTGTCTCCAACTATCTCATTTTGCTTTACAATTTACTTATATGTTGGATCTCTGTAAGAGAAACCATGCAATATTTAAGCTGTGTGTCTGATTTAGTAAACAACATGGTCTCAAGGTGCATCCATTTTCCTACAAATAACTCAGGTTTATGGCAGAGTAGCATTCCACAGTGCATAAATACCTTTTTTGTTGCTGTTGTTTTTTGGTTTTTGAGACAGGGTCTCACTGCAGTTGAGACTGACCTGGAACTCACTATGTAGTCCAGGCTGGTCTCGAACTCACAGCGATCCTCCTGCCTCAGCCTCCCGAG
This sequence comes from Fukomys damarensis, assembly GCF_012274545.1. Classification (NCBI taxonomy): domain Eukaryota; kingdom Metazoa; phylum Chordata; class Mammalia; order Rodentia; family Bathyergidae; genus Fukomys; species Fukomys damarensis. Next base: position 51,947,930 of record NW_022900924.1, on the reverse strand, counting down.
TGCTGGGATTACAGGCATGCGCCACCACGCCCGGCCAATACCATATTTTCTTGATCCACTTATCTATTGTGTATATATAGGCTTCCAAGATTTAGCTGGTATGAATTGTACTTCTATAAATATGAGTATACATGTATCACTGTAATATGTCTTTAACTCTTCTGAGGAAGAGACATAGACTAATACCTGGGTCAAATGGAATTCCTAGTTTTAGTTTTTTTGAAGACTTTCCATACTGATTTCCATAGTGGTTGTACTAGTTTACATTTCCACCAACAATGTAGAAGGGTTCATTTTCCCCTGCAGCTTCACCAGCATTTGTTATTATTTGATTTCTTAATGATAGCCAGAAAATGTATTTTTCTAAAACAAAAAAATAATTAGAAAGTGCTTTTGAATGGCTTTGAGTGGAAACTACTTTCAATCTAGAATTCTAAGTCTAAGGAGACCAATTAAAAAGGTAGGTGAGGATTCAAACATGCCCCATTTGGGGAAAGCTACTAGGAAATACATGCCAACTATACCATGAAAAAAGAAGAAAATTAGAATGTCAGCTATGAAGCCATTAGACATCAACCATTCCGGATTAGGACAACAGAATAGATGGCTCAGAATGAAGACATCAAGGGATAAAAACCTCAAAAACATAATTCATTTTTATGAATACCAAGTAATTATTTCAGATAGGATCATGAGCTTTGAGCATTTGGGGGGAAATCACAGGTATATGGAAAACCAGGCAAAGGGAAAAACAAGGAAATCATTAACTCTAAGAAAAACATACAAGAAAGGAGCAATGGTCAAAGGCTCCACGGAGAAAATATGTGTTAATCAGAATGTAAACACCAATTATCCAAACTGCATAGAGAGAACTCGAAATCAACCAGGAAAAGATAATCATTAGAAAAATGGGTTGAGGATATGAATGAGCCAATTCACAACCATCAGATTGACAAAATTTTTAAAATTCTGATGACTCTGGGGGTTGGTGAAGAGGAGTGGCCACTGCTGGCCAGAGTGGGGGCTTTCAAGAGGAGGGCTCTGGAGTAATGTCAGTGTCGAGTATCCCTGAAGACGAAAGTCCAGAGCACTACCTGAAATCTTATCTCATCTCTTTTCCCACCTTCAACTGTTCTTCCAGCCCAGGTCTCCCCTGATAGCCTTGCTTTTTATTTCACTGGGGGAAAAGATAAAACCAAAGTACTGCCCACGTACTTGCATGTGTAGCCATAGACTCTGCCTCCTCTGTTCTGTTCTGACGACATGATCTTGGGGGGGGGGGGACTGACGTCTCTAAGAAAATGATTAAGTGTGCACAACTTTTGACCAAGCAGTTTCTCCTCTGAAAAAAATACGCACACAGAACCGTGTTCAACACTTAATTTAGCACCACGAAAGTGAAAAACTTGGAAAGAACCTTAGTCCGCTTGCTGCTTATATACCAGAATACCAGCTGCTGAGTAATTTTTCAATGGTAGAAGTTTGTTTGGCTCTTGGCTCTGGAGGCTGGAAGTCCAGGATGGAGGGGTAACATCTGGTGAGGTTCTTCCTGTGCATCAGGACACAGTGGAGGGCCTCACGCGGTGACGTGGGCTACGTAAGCCGGCAAGAGGAGGCTGAGCTCACCTGTGATCACGACAACAGGTTCCTAAGGACCTGATGCTTGCCTCTTACCCATCACGCCCCAATGCTGCTGCATCAAGGATTAAGTTTCCCACACATGAACTTTAGGGGGCCCATTTGAATCACAGCGGAACCTAAATGTCTACCAGCAAGAAAACGGATTTTAAAAATTGTGGCACAGCAGCCAGGCACAGCGATGTGTACTTGTGATTTCAGATACGAGGAAAGCTGAGGTGCGAAGATTGCAAGTTTGAGGCCAGTGCGGGCAACCTGGCCAGACTGTCTCAAAAACATAAAAAGTACTAGGGATATAGCTCAGGGGTAAAGCACTTGTATGGGACAAACTTTTTAGATTTGTGGCATAGCTATAAATTGAATATTGTACATTAGGTCAAGATATATACACTAGGACCCAGGGATTTAGCTCAATGGTGCCGCCGCCTGCCTCAAAAGTGCAAGGTTTTAAGTTCGATTCCCAGTATCCCCCCCCCAAAAAAAAGAAAAGAAAAGATATACATGTTCATACATTTTTCTCTGAAATCATCAGTTTTCCTCTCTTTTGAGTGAAATAAATGAAGCTACATGTATCAAAAACTAAAAACATATGTTAAATGAGGTTATGCTGCAGAAGGATGTGTTTGTTGTGGAATCATTTATACAGTTTGAGAACATGCAAAACTTGTTGATATAGATACATTTGTAGGATATAACTCTAAAAACGAGTGGGAACAACAAACTCAAAATTTGTGATGATTATCTTTAGGACAACAGAAAAGGGACTAGAATTTCAATTTGATTTGTTTTTTTGTTTGTTTTTAAAGCTACTTGCTAATTGCAAGGGTGTTTGTCTTTTTTGTCTTTCCAATAACAAAAAAAAATTTTCATACCGTGAGGCAGATGGTGTTTCTTAAACCAGATTATACATCATAATTGCCAAGAGAATTTTTAAAATACAGATTCCTAGCCACATGTGGAGACACATGCCTGTAAGGGAGGCTGAGACAGGAGTATCACAAGTTTGATACCAGTGTGGGTAACCTAGTGACTTGGAAAGATCCTGTCTCAAAATAAAAAAGGGGCTGGGGTATAGCCTAGTGTGAAGGTCCTGGTTTCATTCTCTGGTACTGGAAAAAAAAAAAAAAAGATTATAGAATTAATCTATAGTAGTAGAACTCCTGAATGAAACCTTTTCTACATTAAAAAAAAGATACAAATACAGCATATGAATATTTCTATACAGATACACTGTATAGGGTCAAACCTACAGGAAATTTGCAATGGTAGCACAAGGAAGTCCCATACATTGTTTACCCAGATTCCTCAAATGTTTATATGTTACACATTTGTTTTGTTCTTTTCTGTTTCTCAACCATTTGAGAGTACAAGATAGGCAGAACATTCCTGTGTGCCTAAATATTTGCTTGTATCTGCTGAAAAAAGCTACACGAGTATGTATCTCTCTAGTACAATGGTGCAAACGGGAAAGTAACTACCGATCCTGTAATCTGTTGCTACATTTGGTTTCTCCAATTGTGTGGATAATGTTTGCCATAGTAAAAGGAAATTCCAAATCATCTGTTGTATTTGGTTGTCTCTTTGTAGTTTGTAGGTTTCTCAGATGTTTCTTGATTTTCATAACCTTGACATTCTTGATCAGCACAGGCTGTTTATTTGGTGGAAGGTCCCTCGATATGGATTTGTCTGGTGTTTCCTGATGATCGCATTTAGGTTATGTATTTTCTTGAAGGGTAGTGCAGAGGTGATGATACTGTGTCAGGAGGCACACGATGTTGATTTGTCCCATACTGGTGATCCTAGCTTCTCCGGCTTGGTTAGGGTGGTGGGTTGGTATCAGGTCTTTCAATTGTAAAGGTATTAAGTATCTCTCCGAGCCAGACTTGGAAACCAAGTATACTTTGTTACTCCTCAAAATTTCCACCACTGGTTCTAGTAATATCTATGGTTGATTCTTACCTGAATTAATTAATTATGGTTGCCAAGTGGTGAATCTAATTTAATCGTTCCTTTTACATTATTATTTGGCTTTCTATTGTAAGGAAAGACTTCCTTTTCCCGTATACAGTATTATGTCAGTGTGTACTAATGGATTCTTATTTTATTCAGTGTCTACAATTATTTTGTTGTTCACTGTGTTCCAGATCTGGCTAGCAAGAGCCTCTTCAAGCTGGCACATGTGAACTTTTGATGTTGTTCCAGGTTTGTACTGTTTCTCTGCCTCACTCCAATAATCAGCCACTACCCAAGGCACCTTAATACTTATTAGCAGAGAATGGTATGTAGAAACCAAGATCTACATGCTGAATATGCTCATTGATGTGGGACTATCATTGATTCTACATCCTCTTAGTTGGAGGAGCTAGGAAAAAGATTGTATATGTAAATACACACACACACAAGCATCTATACCTGTCTGTCTATACTTAGTGCTGTATTAAAAATCACAAGTTCACACCAATACCTCTGTTTCCAGTGAAGCACTACACGATTCATTCTCTCTGCTTTTTATAACTCAATGGTGAGAAACTTGGCTTCAATTATCTACAATATATTATTTGCTTAATTCTAGTATACATGAAATTATTCCTGCTTCTTCCAAACAAAAAAACAACAAAAAAGCCTATTGTCTATATTTCTACTACCTAATATTTATTGACAGTTCTTTTGTCTTTAAGGATGTGTAATTCAAGTGGTTGAATTAAAAGTTGAGTTGTATTTTCCTCCTGCAACATTGATTATTTTATAATTTGAAATTTGATTGGTTGGATTCTGGGCTTTCTACTCTAGTTTTCTCCCTATTCTGTGACTCTATTTTTTTTTCTCCTTTTACTGTTATGTAAAATATTCACATGGTTGCAAAACATAGAAGATATAGTTAGGAATTCCCTCTCCTCACATGTCTTCTATTCTATCCAACCCACTTCCACGAACCCCTGAGGCTAACCAGTCTCAATCATCTCTGATTAATCTTGCCTGTTTCTTTCTGCACGAATGAACACACACATATCCATATTTTCTTCTTTTCCTACAAAAACACAGCATATTAATTACTGATACTCTTGCACTCTGCTTTCCTCACTTAACAATAAATCCTGGAAATCATTCCGTACTGATCCATAGAGATCTTTCTCATTTCTTAAACAGCGCATGTCACTCATATCAGCTACATGGGCGTGTCGGTGGTTTCTGACATGCACGACTACAGTCTCACCAACAGTACACGTGCCATGCATATCCTTGTATGTATGTGTTCTTGTACTGTTGTAGGTTTATCTTTGGAGTAGATTTTATGAATGAGATTGCTGTGTCAAAAAACAGTGCAAGTATGTGTGTGTTTGAAATATATATTGTGAAATTCTCCATAAAAATTATACCAGTTTGCATTCCACCAATACTGTATGAGGGCCTGTTTCCCTACAGCCTGCCAACAAAATGTGTGATTATGCTTTTGAATTTTGCCAATCTGATACATGAGAAATGGTATCTCAGTATAGTTTTAATTTGTAATTCTTTTATTATGAGTAAGATAGCATTTAAGGATCATGTTTAAGGATAATTTTTCCTTCTTATGTTTTCTGTTCATGTCTCTTGCCTATTCTTCTGTTAGGCTTTGATCTATTTTTTCTCAATTTTATGAGTTATTTAAATATTAGTATATAAGCCCTACTGGAGGTTATAAGTACATGCATTTGTGATACATGTTATAAATATTTTCTTCTGGGTGTTTGTTTGTTTGGGTACCGGAGATCGAACTCTGGACCTTGCAAGACAGGAGATGGAACCACTGAGCTAAATCCCTGGCTTCTCCTGGGTTTTTGTTTTGTTTTGCTTTGTTGTTTTGAGACAGGGTCTCACCATGTAGTTGAAACTTCCCTGGAACTCACTAAGTAGCCTAGGCTGGTCTCAAACTCACAGTGATCCTCCTGCCTCAGCCTCCCGAGTGATGGGATTATAAGCGTGCACCACCATGCCCAGCTCTCTCCAGGGTTTTAATTGTCTTTTGACTAGGTATAAAATGTGAAAATTTGAAACTACAAAAAGACTTTTCCTGTGTAAGAATGTAGTCAAAATGATGAGTTCTTTCTTTAATTTCATTTGTTTCTGACTTATTATTGGTAAGCTTTCCCCTATACCCAGGTTTTTAAAATTCACTCATTTTCTAAATAAGACATGTATGGCTCCTTTTCTATATTTAGATCCATGATCTATTTGGAATTTATTTTATGGCTGGTATGAGGTATGGATCTAATTTTACCACTTCTTCCCAAACAGCTTACTAGTTGTGAGAGCACCAGTTATTTTAAAAATCCTTTTAGCCCACATTTTTGAGATGCCATCTTTATCATGTACTAAAAGCTTCACAAGCTCTGGGCTTTTTTCCCCCCACTTTTTAAAGGGTTATCCAGATTGAGGGGGTTTATTTTGGCAGATTTGTACATGCACATAACATACATTGATTGTTTTCACTCACCCCAACCCCCCACCCTGTAGTTCCCCCGAATTTCACATCCTGGGAGATGGGGCTTCGGTGTATATGTGTCCGTTAGGGTTAGGAGCTAGAAGAACAGTACATACAGATACTCCTCAATTAAAGACCTACCTTTTCACCGATTGTGCAGATTTACGACTGGCCACTCAGACTTACTGCGCACCTTTTTCCTTTTTACGGTGCTGTGCACTTGTTTATAAAGCCTCCGTGTCTTTTTTTGTCCCACACATCTTGTTTATATAGTACTGTAATTTTTGACGATTGTACAGTACAGCACTGTAGTTTTATGTTCTGTTACACATTATAGTATTGCATATAAGCCATGCAGACAAAAGCAAAGACATCAAGTTGGAGTTTCCTTTGGCCATTTCTTCGTCCGAAATATTGTAGTGGACCTACCACATACACTCCCTCGTTTAGCGACCAATTCGTTTAATGACCTCGTCACAGGAACAGAACTTGGTTGTTAATGAGAAATATGATTACGTAAAGGATTTTATAGAAAGGATTTACAAGGTAGGCTTACAGTAGCCACCTGCAGCGGAAGAATGAAAACTGGCCATCTCCATGCCGGAGAGCCAGAAGACCTGGGTGGAAAGGGAAGGTCCCGGAGCTCGCTGCGGAGCCGGCTGTGCGCCCCTGTCAGGAAGCCAGAGTCTGCACTGCAAGGCTAGAACGTGCCCTGGAAGCCTGAGGGAACTGGAGACAACGCCCCAAGGCAAGACCAAGACTGGAGCCCCTCTAAAGAAGAAAAGGGAGGCTTCTTTCTTTCCCTTCTTATTTCAGCCAGGCTACAAAGCTGAGGCGGATCTTCCCTCCACATCTGGATGGGGCTTCCCTTCTCGGTTCTCGGCCTCTGTGGCAGCTATGCACAGTCACACTCAGGGCTTTACCCGTCTGCAAGGTGGTTCCCAGTGGAGTCCGGTTGCCATACCACAGTTAACAGTGCCAGGGTATATGTTGCTCACACTCATTCCTCCATTACCGACCTTACACCCCCCCCTTATTCCCTCATAGTCTCCCTTGTACTTTCTTTTTTTGGTACCTGGGGATTCAACTCAGGACCTTGAGCTTGCGAGGCAGGTGGTGGCCCACTGAGCTAAATCCCCGGCCCTCCTTTGTACTTTCTTGTCATCTTTATTTCAATTCCACATACGTATTAGAAAGAACATGGACTATTTCTCTTTCTGAGGCTGGTTATTCTGCTCAACATGATGGGCTTCAGATCCATCCATTTTCCTGCAAATGACAGAACTTTGTTCCTATTTATGGCTGAACAATTATAATATTATATATATGTAATTTTCTTTATCCATTTATCTGTTGATAGGCAGCTAGGCTGGTTCCACACCTTAGATTTTGTGAATTGTACTGAAATAAACATGGCTATGTAGGAATCCCTATATTATGGTGACTTTAATTGCTTCAGGTAGACCAAAGAGTGGTAGAGGAAGATCAAATGGTAGCTCCATTTTCGTTTTTTTGGGGGGTGGGGCACTAGTGATCGAACTCAGGACCTTGTGCTTGTGAGGCAGGTGGCAGCACCACTGAGCTATTTTGCAGAACCTCTATACTGATTTTCAGAGTGGCTATACTAATTTACATTCCCACCAACAGTGTACAGGTGTCTCACACAAACACGCACAGCATTTTCACCAGCATTTTTTATTATTATTATTTATTTTGGTACCAGAGATTGAACTCAGGACCTTGCACTTGCCAGGCAGGAAGCAGAACCACTGAGCTAAATCCCAAGCCCTATTTTTGTATTCTTGATAATATCCATTCTAATTGGGGTAAGATGGAACCTCATGTTGTTTTGATTTATAATTCCCTAATGGCTAAATATATTAAACATTTTTCCTATAATTATGGGAAATTTGCATGTTTTTGGAAAAGTATTTAATTCATTAACTCATTTATTGATTGGGCTATTTGGTTTTTGTTTTGTTTTTTAGACAGGGTCTTTCTTGTAGTTCAGGCTGGCCTTGAACTCATGGCAATCTTCCTGCCTCAACCTCTTGAGTGCTGGGTTCACAGGTGTGTACCATCACACGTAGCTATTTTTTATGTTTTTTTTTGTTTTGTTTTGTTTTGGTATTGGGGATTGAACTCAGGCCCTTGCAGTTGCAAGGCAGCAGTGGAAACACTGAGCCAAATCCCCAGCCTATTTTTTATGTTTTTTGAATTCTTCAAATATTCTATATATTAGTTCTCTGTTGAAAGAGTAACTAGTAAAGATTTTCTCCCATTCTGTTGACTGTCTCTTGACTCTGTTAGTTGTTTCCTTTGTAGTGCAGACACATTTTAATTGAACATAGTCCCATTTGTTATTTCTTGCTATTATTTCTTGGGCTAATGGAGTCCTCTTTGCCCATGCCTAAGCCTTCAAGTGTTTCCCATTTTATTTTAGCAGTTTCAATGTTTCAGGTCTTATTTCTATTTCTTGTTTTTTTATCCATTCTGAATTAATTTTTGCATAGGGTGAAAAATAGGGATCTACTTTCAGTCTTCTGCAGGTGGATGACCAACTTTTCCAGCACCATTTGCTAAAGAAACTGTGTTTTCTCCACTGTAGATTTTTGGTTCCTTTATTCAGAATCATTTGGCTGTAGTTGTGTTTCTGTGGCCACTGTTGTTTTTTTTTTCCCCCCATTGATCTGTGTCTATTTTTGTGCTAGTATCATGCTATTTTTTTTATTATAGCTTTGAAGTATAATTCAGAATTGGCTTTTGTGATGCCTCCACCCTAAGCTCTCTTGGCTTAGGATGGCTTTGGCTATTCCTGGGCTTTTGCATTTCTGACTGAATTTTAGAATCTTTTTTTTTTTTTTTAGTTCTATGAAGAATGTCATTGGCATTTTGGTAAGTATTGCATTGAATCTGGAGCTTACTTTTGGTAATATGAACATTCTGACAATATGGTTCTGCTGCTCTGTGAACGTGGAAAGTCTTTCCATCTTCTGGTGTCATCTTCAATTTCTTCAGTTTTCTGAAATTTTCATTGCGGAGATTGTTCTCACCTTAGATTAATTGCTAGGATTGTGGTTTGTTTGTTTGTTGTTTTGTTTTGTTTTGTTCCTGGTACCAGGGATCGAACTCAGGACCTTGCACTTGTGAGGCAGGTGGTGGCACCACTGAGCTAAATCCCTGGCCCCCACTAGGATTGTTTTTTAAAGTTATTATGAATGGAATTGTTTTCCTGATTTCTTTCTCACCTAGTCCATTGTTGGTGTATAGTAAAGCTATTGATTCTTTAATGTTGATTTTATATCCACCTACATTGCTGGATTCATTCACTGACTCTAAAAAGTATTTTGGTACAGTTTTTAGGGTCCTAAGCAAAAGATCATATCATCTGCAAAGAAAGATACTTAAACTCTTTTCTTTTCTATTTGTATGCTTTTTTTCTGTTGCCTAACTGCTCTAGCTGAAATTTCAAGAGCTATGCTGCGTAAGAGTAGACATCCTTGCCTTGTGCCTGATTTTATTGCAGATTTTATTTTCTACTAGTCTGTTTTTTTTTCTTTTGACTACACCACCCCTGCTTAATTATAAAGAATTTATAGTATGTTTTCATGTCTGCCAGGCCTCATTCCCCCATGTGGCTTTTTCCTTAGTGTTTTCCTGGCTATTTTTTTTTCCTTTGGTACCAGGAATCGAACTCAGGGCCTTATGTTTGCCAGGCAGGTGGTGGTGCCACTGAGCTACATCCCCGTCTTCCTGGCTGCCCTTCATGTTAGTGTTTTTAGATGAACTTAGTATCAGCTTATCAAGCTCCATAAAAAGTTTGTTGATTTTTTATTTGGATTGTATTACATTATACATTAACTTTCTATGGGATAATAGGCTTCTATGCTGTAGAATCATTTTATCTTCTGTGTTCTTCTAGATTTTTTTTTCGGTACTGGGGATTGATCTCAGAACCTTGCGCTTGCGAGGTAGGCAGCAGAACCACTGAGCTAAATCCCCAGCTCACATCATTCTATCTTAAGAACAAAGGCTGTCTGTCTGTCTGTTCAATGCCATTTAAGAAGCAACATTGGGTCCTAACGATGTTGGGAAGAAGGGAGGTGTGGGAGAGCTAAATGTCACTGACTGGATGAGAAGTAATTAGATAGCAGCTGAAACTCGTGACTCAAAGACTGGTACAAGCTAATTATGTACAAATATGTAGATAATTACACTAAGGGAAAGAACTATAAAAGTGAGGAGATGTTTTCTTCTTAATAAGGCTGTTAATACATGCATTAGGGTCCTGGTAGAAGACAGATGCTGCAGACTCAGAGTGTGAGTGGGGTTAAGGGACATAACAAGAGCTGGTGAGGCCCATCTCAGGCAGCAGCAGGAAGCCATTACCACCGCTCGATCTAAAGGTGACAGGAAGGACTACTTTAATGCGACCACAAAAGCTATGAGAGCAAACTGCCCAGTTGAATTGGACTTAAGTGGAACATATGCAATGTGATGGAAAATACAGTGGATATTTAAATTTTTAAGTTTTTTTGTTGGTGGTGGTGGTTTTTTTTTTTTTTTTTTTTTCGTTTTTTGAGACAGGGTCTCACTATGTAACCCAGGCTGGTCTTTAACTCACAGCAGTCCTCCTGCCTCAGCCTCCCGAGTGCTGGGATTACAGGTGTGCACCACCATGCCCAGCTTAATTTTTAAATGTTTTTATTATGGAAAAACAGACACAGCCATTAGTCCCCCTCAGAATACCCCCGCCTTGCTTTGAACACACTCATCCCATCGTTCCTGCCACTTCCTGGAGCAGTTCTGGAGTCCTCTTTACAAGTGTCTGGTTACACGGTTGTGGCTTCCTTGATGTCCTGAGTCAGTTCACAATGTTTACCTCTGGCTGGACCTCCCCTGCCAGCACCGCCACCATCTCCAGCATCAGGAAGGTAGCTGCACGGGCGCCCGAACCGTCCCAACCCACTCCCCTGCGTGCCTTCAGACCTCCTGATTGTGCCAGTCTTTAGACCCACTCTGTAGAGGCAGAGGTGGTCATAAAGGGTGTTTTTCTGAGCTCCCAGCTTTGAACATCTTTAAAGAAGGGGCGGAGGAAACCTGTAGCAGAACTGAGTGGAGTTCAACCCTTCAGGAGGCCGGGGAGCTCAGTCTGGGCCTTGCAGTCCACGGTCAGTCTGCATCGTGGGGTTCTGCCACCAGCTAGTTGAGATCCCGGGACTCGGCTCCACACGTGGCAGTGCATGTTGTACATTATGACAGCGGTGACACAGTCTGAGAGAGGCCCTTCACACTCATTTTTTTCTTTTTGTTTTCATTCCACTCTACAAATTCTTTTTCTTCTGTCCTCTTTCTCCAACTCAGTCTCTTGCTCCGCCATATTCTCTCATCTCTGTTTGTTTCTGCTCCTGTCCTAACTCAGATTTCTTCTTTTATCATTTTTTTCTCTTTTCTTTATCTTCTTTTCTTATGTCATTTTACCTCACTCAAGAGTTACTATACTTCTATTCTGTTTATCACTTTTGAATTCAACAGTTTCCAGATGATTGTGTGGTCGTTCTACATCTTCTGGCTTCACGGGAAACCTTCTCTAATTCTTTTACTTATCTACTCCTCTCATCCTAACTCTGTCTTAAGCCCTCACCCTAAATGGTAAAATCCTTATTGAAAAGTTTATTCACTGCAAACGTATTTTGGATTGCTTCTTGATTTTAATTTAATTCACATGGTTTGAAGGTGATAGACTGATGACTACCGCAAGTGCTCAATTTGCAAGTAGTGTTTGATCATATTGTGATGCTGATTATATCAATTAGGATAAAGAATTTTGATTGATTCAATGAGCTGTTTTCTTCGGTATTATGAAAATGAGAATGTCTATAAGTCATTACAGACCCAAGGGCTGAAGCCCAACTATATCAGGAAGATTTAAGTAATAATTTAAAGATTAAACTAAGGACAACCCAACAATAGTAAAAATGAGAAAACGCTTAAGCAAGATACAGGGACAGACTCCCAGTTCACCAATGGCAAACAGTGGGGCAAATGAGGATGAAAAATCTGACAGTGAACCATCAGTACACCCTGAACTCAAAGCGCAGGAAGTAACAAAACTGATCAATCAGGCTCTAGAGAAATTCAAAACAGAAGTAATTTCCCAGATAATCATAGAGATGACAAGCAAAATGAAAGTAATAATTCGAAACACTAGAACAGAAACTGAAAGAAAAACAGATGAGCTCAGGACCATTATAGAAGCCATGAAGGCCCAGCATAAGAAAGAATTGGAAACAATAAATGCCCAATATAAGAAAGAAATGGAATCCATAGGGCAGATTCGAGCAGATATACAGGGGATTAAAAACTCCATTGAGAGTGTTTATAACCAAATAAAAGAGTCCGAAGATAGAATCTCAGATATAGAAGATAAAATTGCATTCAGTGACCGTGAAAAGAGAGGTCTCTTAAAAACAGTAGGGGATCATGAGAAATTGATCCAATTGAGATCAGGGGATTTACTCTTAGACGATGCAAAGAAGAATAACATAAAACTAATAGGAATCCAAGAAGTAGCAGGAGAAAATGCAAATGACTTAAAAAAAGCTGTTCACGGAATTAATTATAGAAAACTTCCTAAACAGAGGGGAAGAATTTGACATACAGATAAGTGAAGCATATAGGACTCCAACTAGCCATGATAAAAAAAAAAAAAAATCCACACCTAGACATATAATAATCAAGATCCCAGAAACCCAACAGAAGAACAAAATACTACAAGCAGTAAGAGAAAAGAAACAAATCACATACAAAAAGCCCATCAGAATCACAGCAGACTTTTCAAAACAAACCCTTAGGTTAAGGAGAACCTTGAGTGAGACATTTCAAGTATTAAAAGAAAACAACCTCCAACCTAGACTGATGTATCCTGCAAAACTTTCTTTCAAAATGGACAGGGAAATAAGATACTTCCATGACAAAGAACACCCGAGAAACTTCATTGATACCCAACCAGCACTACAAGGAATTCTAAACAATAACCTAGAAAAAGACAATCAAGGTAACAACACAATGAGGCCCAACACAGCAAATTAAATAGGCAAGGTAAGAACTAAAAGGAGAAGGTGAAAAAAAAATGACAATAATAAGTGAGTACATATCAGTTATAACCATTAATACCAATGGCCTCAACTAGCCAATCAAGAGAAATAGAGTGGCAGAATGGATTAAGAAGCAAAATCCAATAATATGTTGTACACAAGACACACCTAGTGCAAAAAGAAGCGCATAGACTGAAAGTGAAAGGATGGAAAACTGCTTCATGCAACTGGAGCCCAGAAAAAAGCAGGGGTAGCAATCTTATTTGCAGACAAAGTAAATTTCAAACCTAAACTGATTAAAAGAGACAAAGAAGGCCACTACATCCTTGTGAAGGGAACAATTCAAGAGAAAAAGATAACAAATAATTCATTTTCAATCTATTGAGTATGCTAAAAAGCACATATGCTCCTTTTCTCTTTTCTTTTTTTTTTTTTTTTTTTTTGAGACAGCGTCTCACTATGTAGTTGAGACTGCCCTGGAATTCACTATGTAGCTCAGGCTGGTCTCGAACTCACAGCAATCCTCCTGCCTCAGCCTCCCGAGTGCTGGGATTACAGGCGTGCGCCACCACGCCCAGCTCTCTTTTCTTTTTTTTTTTCCTTTTTTCTTTTTCTTTCCCTGGTGCTGGGGATTAAACTCAGCACATTGCTCTGGCTAGGAAGGTGCAGCACTACTGAGCTAAAACCCAGGCTTTACATTTCATATTTTTAAAATTTATCAATACATTAATCTTTGTCTTTCTATGTTGGTCTACCAAATTGATGAGTTATTTTGGTTCTCATTTTCTTTGCTTTTTTAGTTGAGAATTTATGAAATCTGTATATATGAGCAGTATGAAAAGTATTAAAGTCCATCTGTCATTCTTCTCTCTCATCTCTGCCTTCTGCAAACTTCCTTTCCTGTCACTACAGCTTGTTTGGTTGGAAATTTGTTAAGACAACTTTTGTTATGTTATCATATCTTTGTGCCTATTTTCTACTGATAATGAATATTAATTTTTAAGTAAATTTTATCATAACTATACTTAAATGGATAATAAATCATTAATATCATTCAGTATCTGGTACATATTACAAATTCTCCAACTGCCTCAAAGATGATATTTGTTTTTCTCAAATCACACAAATCACAAACATTCCACACATCACTGTTTTATTATAGCAAAGTATATATTGTATTGTAGAAAATATGCATTGTGTATATGTGTGTGGCACTATTAAATGAGAAACATGGTCATGAATGTGGTAGGATTTTGCACATTTGACATATCAATAGTTTCTCTGGCAACCTTATGATTTCTCTACATAAGATGTTTGATTTAATTCATAGTCATTTGTTTGGGAAGAATATTACAAATGTATTGGTGTTAAATTCTATCATACTTATAAAAATATAATAAAAATAAGTATGGATATAATAAAAAAGAAACAGAAAAATCAGATCTTAAAAATGTGAACTCTTTTAGTTGTTTTTGGATTTCAAATATAAGTATATTTCTTTTCTGGGAAGTTTTTAGTTTCTCAACTATATGTAACTTTGTTTTATTTGTAAATACAATATTTCAAAAATATTATATGAAAAGAAAATGAGAAAGAACACATAATGTTTGAAGATCATATCAAACTAATAATGTATTTGGATTATCAGTCTGTGTTGCATAAATTTTTGTTTATTTCATATCCTTTTTTGCTGTCATATATATGTGTATTTGAAATTTTTATTTAGTATCTTCATTTCTTGTTGTCATGTATGTTTGCAATCTTTAATTAAAAAAATGTTTACCTTTCACGATCATTTGTACTTTGGGGAAGATCCAGAAGTCACACAGTGCCAGACCCAGTGAATAAGATGGATGAGGACATGGTGTAAGGTGTTTAAGAGCCTGCCTTTGTGTTGAATGGCACTGGTCCAGAAGCATTCATTGTTGTTGTGGTTTGTTTTTTGTTTTTTGTACCGGGATCAAACTCAGGACCTTGCGCTTGTGAGGCAGGTGGTGGAACCACTGGGCTAATTCCCCAGCCCTTATATTGCTATCTTTGAGATGTCATGATTGAATCTGTACTCTTCCCCTGGCACAGTCAGAGGGCTTTAGATGCACAAGCTCATCTGCTCTTTTGTTTTTAGTAGGTGTGTGCAGCACATAATGGTCACATGCATTGTGGGGAGTTGGTACATGTACACAACACATCTTAATTCTTTTTCTGTCCCTTTCCCTGCTCCCCCTCCATCTCTAGACCCTCTTCCCATTTGCAAAAGATCTGCCTCCCTATTTCCTTTTGTCTGTCTTCTATTTTGCTTGTTAAATTATTTATATTTTGGGATTCTCGTATAATAGCAGCCATGGGATATGATTTATTTCATTTAACATTATGGTCTCAACTTGGATCCATTTTCCTACAAGCGACTCAAAATTATCCTTTATGGCAAAGTAGTACTCTGTTGTATATAAAGACCATATTTCCTTCATCCATTGTTTTCTCGATGGACATATAGACCACTTCCAACATTTAACTATTATGAATTGTGCCTCCATAAATATAGGTATCCACATGTCACTATAATATGATGTCTTTAGCTGTTTCAGGAAGATACCTAAAACAGGAATAGCTGGGTCAAATGGAGTATTGAGTTTTAGTTTTTTTGAGAAATCTCCATACTGATCTCCATATGGTTGTACTAATTTACCCTCCCACCAACAGTGTAGATGGGCTCCTTCTCCACCATCTTGCCAACATTTGTTTTATTTTGTTTGGTTGGTTTATTTAGTACCAGGGATTGAACTTGGGTCCTTGCACTTGCAAGGCAAGTGGCTGAACCACTAAGCTAAATCCCTGGCCCTACATTTATTATTATTTTATTTTTTGATTATGGCCATTCTTTCTAGAGTGAGATGGTTATCTCAGGATTGTTTTAATTTACGTTTCTCTAATGGCCAGAGATGTTGTACATTTTTTATGTATTATTAGTTGTTTGTACTTTTTCATCTGAGAAGTATCTATTCATTTCATTTGCTCATTTTTTGACTGGGTCTTTTATTTTTGGGTGTATGGTTTTTGAGTTCTTTATATATTCTAGATATTAGCGCTCTATCCAAGGAATAGCTAGTAAAAATTTTTCCCACTGTGCAGTTTGTGTGTTCAGTTTGCTGGTTGTTTCCTGTGTTGTGAAGAAGCTTTTCAGATTTGGTGTGATCCCATTTGTTTATTTTATTTTATTTGGTACTGGAGATCAAACTCAGGACCTTGCACTTGAGAGGCAGGTGGCAGAACCACTGAGCTAAAACCCTGGCTCCCATTTGTTGATTCTTCTTCTTCTTTTTTTTTTTTTTTTTTTTTTTTTTTTTTTTTTTTTTTTTTGGTTTTTTGGTTTTTTGAGACAGGGTCTCACTCACTATGTAGTTGAGACTGACCTGGAATTTACTATGTAGCCCAGGCTGGTCTCAAACTCACAGCGATCCTCCTGCCTCAGCCTCCCGAGTGCTGGGATTACAGGCGTGCGCCACCATGCCCAGCCCATTTGTTGATTCTTGATACTATTTCTTGTACAATTGAGGTTCTGATTAGAAAGTCCTTAACTGTACCTATCTCTTCAAAAGTTTTACCTATTTTATCTCCTATCAGATTTAGTATTTCTGTTTTAATGCTTAGGTCTCTGATCCTTTTATTTTTCATAAAAGGTGAGGCAGGTGGCAGAACCACTAAGCTAAATCCCAGCCTCCATTTTTATTTCATTTTGATACATGGTGAGAGAGAAGGGTCTATATTCAATCTTCTGCATGTATGGCAGTTAGCTTTCCAGGCACCATTTGTTAAAGAGGCTGTCTTGGGCCAGGGATTTAGCTCAGTGGATCCCGAAGCCTGCCTCGCAAGCACAAGGTCCCGAGTTTGATCCCTGGTACCAAAAAAATAAATAAAAAATAAGAGGCTGTTTTTCTCCAGTGTATATTTTCTGCCCCTTTGTCAAAGATTAGATGATCAGATGTGCCTCGGTTGTTTCTGCATCTTAC
Organism: Fukomys damarensis; assembly: GCF_012274545.1. Taxonomy (NCBI): domain Eukaryota; kingdom Metazoa; phylum Chordata; class Mammalia; order Rodentia; family Bathyergidae; genus Fukomys; species Fukomys damarensis. The sequence continues at coordinate 51,930,726 of NW_022900924.1, read as the reverse complement.
TTAACTTGATATCCAGGATTGTGATGCCTTCTGCTTTGCTCCTGTTGCTCCAGATTGCTTTTGCTATTCTGGGTCTTTTCTGGTTTCATATAAAGTTTAGGATGTTTTTTCTAGTTCTGTGAGGACTGCTGTTGGTATTTTGATTGGTATTGCATTAAATCTGTACATCTTCAGGAGGCTGAGTTGTAGGTCAGTCTCAACTATACAGTAAGACCCTGTCTCGAAAAACCAAAAAATTAAAAATTAAAAATTAAATCAATCAATTAATCAATCTGTATATCAGTTTTTGGTGGTGTGGCCAAAATATTGGTTCTGCCTATTCTGGAACAAGGCTATTTTTCCTTTTTACAAATAAGAAAACAACTTTGGATATAACTTACCCAAAAGCAAATAAGTAGGCCAAAGCCTCAACCTAGGTTTGGCTACAAAGCTCACCTTTTAATCACTACCCCAGGTTGCCTCCCAATGTGATAACTTTAGATACACTTTCTAGATTGTTTTATGAAAGGAAAAAAAGTGATTCCATTTTTTTTCAGCCTTTAACTCTTCTTTCTCTCAGAGAATGATTTATTAAACACATCATTAGCTTGATTGTTTTTTGTCCATTTAGATCCCAAGCTTTTCAAAAAATATTATTTGTTTTTTGGTACCAGGGATTGAACTCGGGACCTAGTGCTTGCGAGGCAGGCAGCACCACTGAGCTAAATCCCCGGCCCCAGGTCCCAGGCTTTTATTTGTTTGTTTATTTTTGGTACCAGGGATTGAACTTGGGACCTTGAGCTTGCGAGGCAGGTGGCAGAACCACTGAGCTAAATTCCTGGCTCCCCCAGGCTTTTATTTTTTGTTTTGTTTTGTTTTTTGAAACAGGGTCTCACTATGTAGTTCAGATTGACCTAGAACTCACTATGTAGCCCTGACTGGTCTCAAACTCACAGCGATCCTCCTGCCTCAGCCTCCTGAGTGCTGGGATTACAGGCATGTGCCACCATGCCCAGTTTATGAAGGACATTTTTAGCGATGATATCTCAGATGCAGCTGATCTGATTAGATAATGACTGTCAAAAAAAGTACAGCCAAATAACTACCATGCCAAAACTAAAATTGTTTTTGTCAGAAGTTTGCTATTGTTCAAATAAGCCACTTTAAACAACACACACTGCACTGTTACAGGCATTTTTTGGTGATTGGTGCTAATTATAAGAAATAGCTAGCAGCTCCTGGCAGCCACCCCACCCCACCCCAGGTATAGAAAGTGAACCTCTTGCTTCTGAGTTCCCACTGTTCTCTGCAGGAAGAGCCTGGGTTGTGTGGAAGCAGGCAGGGCACCAGCAGGGCCTTTTCACCTTGCTCCTGGCTCTCGGAGAATATTTTTACAGCTTCACAGAATACACTGATTTGCCTTTACTTCACTAGAGTAACTGTACTTTGCAGCTTTGAATTATTTTTTGATAGACTAGTTTATAAAACCTTTTTGCTTCTCATTCATCTTATAGGCAAAACTTGTAGGCGAAGATATCATCAGATAAATGATGGAAGTCAGTGGGGAAAATGATTGTTTTGTTGTTTTACTTTGTTGTGTGTGTGTGTGTGTGTGTGTGTGTGTGTGTGTGTGGTTTGTTTTTGCTTTTTTGAGACAAGGTCTCACTATGTGGTTCAGGCTTTAACTCACTATGTAGCCCAGGCTGGCCTTGAACTTGGGGTGCTCCTGCCTCAGCCTCCCACATGCTGGGATTACTGGTGTGCGTCACCATGCTCAACCTCAATTTTAAAATTAGTGTTATTCCCGACTCCAGCCGAACTCTTTAACTGGTCCGTCTGACTTTTCTGAGAAAGAGGGTGAGGAAAGGGAGCTAGAGTGGATGATTTCTGTATCCAGAAGGACTAAGCTATTATTCAGTTTAGCAGTTCTCTGAATGCAGCAGTAAGGAATTCTGAATTGTCCAACTCAGTGCCAAAAACAAAAGGGACAAAGAGTGGTGACAAAGATGTTGCTTATACACTGGGGTAAATTATTTTTATAATAATTAATTTTAAAAATTTGATTAGTACATGTTCACAGTACATGAAACTTACAAGCACCTTAGAGAGTAGGTACCTGTGCGTAGCACAGCTTGATCCTTTTTTTTTGTTTTTTTGAGACAGGGTCTCACTATGTAGTTGAGACCATCCTGGAAGTCACTATGCAGCCCACGCTGGTCTCAACTCACAGCATCCTCCTGCTTCAGCCTCCCGAGTGCTGGGATTACAGGCGTGCACCACCACACCCAGCTGCAGTTTGAGCCTTTTTTAATCCCTTTCTCCTCCCAGCATCTGCATCTGGCTTCCTCCATCTCTAAATCCCCTTTCCTCACTTTTGAGAGAATTTATTAACTTTGTTAGAAACAGACCAGCATCACTTTAGAAATAGGAAACCTGGATTCCGGTCCTCGCCACTCCTTCTCGCTGTGACTTTGAACTCGGGCAGTTCCTTTCATCTCTTGCTGAAGGCAGGACGCTGAACCTGGTTATATTTTGGGGTGTCTGGGCTATGAGGTCCATTAGCACAATTCTTGGGAAAAGCAGCTGCTTCTGCTTCAGGAAATACCATGACAAAGCCCTGGCAAGGGCTGCCTGGGGCTCAGCAACCAAAAAGACCCTAAGGCTTCCCTTGAAGAAGCAGGAAATTAATTTTTCTTGGAGGTCAGGGTGAAAGAAGGAGCTCCCTGTGGGGTGGAGCAGAGAGAAGGGGGTTTCTGAGAGATGTTGGAGTAAGGGCCGCAGATAAAAGTAAAGGTCGGTGACAAACTTCAGCAGGGAATGTTCAAAAGAACAAGAAAGCATGGAACGTAATTTTCATTGGTTTGTGGCCTAAGGGGCAGTGTGACTCCTACAGCTCAGTGAATTGAACACACCAAGGTTCTGGGTGACGGGGCGGCTGCTGAAAGAGAAGCAGGAGCCATACGGACACATTAGGGAACAGAGGCAGCCTCAGAAAGGCCCTCAGAAATGCAGGCCCTCGGGCATCTGCAGAGGCTTGGTAGGGTTTCAGACCAGAGCCTAACACCAGGGAGTGGTTACCCTGGTGATGGGGTCCGCACACTGGGACTTTTATTTTGTTGGTACTGGGAACTGAACCCAGGGCCTTAGCACGGATCTACATCCCAACTCTTTTTTATATTTTAGACAGGGTCTCACTAATTGCCTCAGGCTGGGCTCTTGCCTCAGCCTCCCAGAGTGCTGGGGTCACAAGTGTGTACTACCACACCTGGCTTCACATCAGTGACAAATAAAAGACTGATTTCAGAACCTCATATGGTCACCTCTGTCTCACTACTTGGTTAGAATTCAAGGCATTTTCTTCTAATATCATTTCTCCTGCAATCTGTGTCTTCAATCCCTCCATGCTATTTTTTAATAATATTTTCTAGTTTTAGCTCACTTTGTCATTTTTCTTCGTTCCCTCCTTTCCTTTCTTTTCTTCCTTCCTTCCTTCCTTCCTTTCTTTCTTTCTTTCTTTCTTCTTTTTTCCTTAGAAGTGAATTGACAGATTCTGGTTTATTTCCTACTCCTTTTTCACGTTTGTCTTTCAGATTTTTGTTTACTGGAACACTCTGAAGCTTACTTGCAAGGCTCCCATAGCAACCATTCATAGCTCGCTTTTCTATAAGCACTGTTCTATAGGACATCCATTTCTAGCATATTTAATAAAAATTAGATCATGTTACATATCCAAAAATGCTATTGCTTCTTCCAACTTAAATTCTGCAAACAAATTTATATTTAAGTGTTCCCATTCCATCTTATTCCAGGAAAGTTTCACATTTTCATCCTTAAATGATCCACTGGAATACTTTCCACTGAAAGTATCCTTTTTCCCTTCTTTTTTTTTTTTTGGTACTGGGGATCAAACTCAGTACCTTGTGCTTTTGAGGCAGGCAGTGGAACCACTGTGCTAAATCCCCGGTCTTCCACTGAGGGTATTAACACCACCCTCTAAAGACTAAGCTAGTGAGAGAATAAATTGATACGACCATTCTGTCAAGCAGTTTGGCAGTACAGTACTTATCAAGAGCCTTTAAAATGTCTATCCTTATGCCTTTTAGCCCCTCTACACTGTGATCACACTTCTGGGACTCTTCCCACTGGAAACACATCATGTACTACGTGATGACATTTTGGTCAATGGCGGACTGTTATCTATGACACGGGCCCAGGGGATTCCATTGCCTAGTGACACTGTAGCCATCATAGTTTGTGTGAGTGTGCCCTGTCATGTTCACACCCAGACAGAATCGCCTAGCAACAGATCTCTCAGGATATATCCCCATCCTTAGGTGATACATGACTGTAATCAGAAATGTGCTGGGAGCCATGTGGATTCCTGACCTCCCTCTGCTGCATCCTGGAAGAAGAGAGCGTGTGTAAAGAATCTCAGAAAACTCAGGAGGCAGAGAATCCTTTTCCTGCCGAAGAGTTATGCAGACTGGGGGTTTTGTTGGTTAGAATACTCTTCTACTGCAATTGCTAATCCCATTTACAAACCAAAAATATAAAGCCATTTTGAAGACTCAAGTCATTTCAGAAACACCAGTATCACTCTCTCTGTCTCTCCCGCCCTTTACTTTCACATGGATATTGAAGTGGTGGGTTGGGAACTAGCTGTTGGACACAACTAAAACTCTTGTCTTTTTCACCGGGATAATGTGCTAGTGTTTTAAAGTTTTGTTTTGTTTTGTTTTGTTTTGTTTTTTCTTGGTACTGGGGATCGAATTCAGGCCCTTAGCGCTTGCAAGGCAGGTGGCAGAACCACTGAGCCAAACCCCCAACCCTCTTTTCAAAAAAATTTTTGTTTGTCTGTTTGTGCTAGTGTTTCATACCAACATAATTTCTCTGGAAGCAGACAAACATTGTACAGATCGCCTCCAAACCCCATTGAGAAGAAGCTCCAGAACCATCCCTGGTTTACATTTTTGTATAATTTATAAAGAAAGATTAAAGAAGCTATGTTGACTATTTTACAGCCACCAGAACTAACTCACCCTTCATTGTGTCTGTCTTCCCAGGGGAAAATTAAGAGGAATGTAGAGACTGGCTCTCTTTAGACGTCCAGTTACTACACCACCATGCTGTTAGATAACTGAAAAATATACCCTCCTCTTTAGTTTGTTGAGGATATAAATTATTCTCAGGAAGAATATAAGAAACTGTACAGTTACTTTGGCCTAATAAAAAGGTGTCGTCTTAAAGAAAAAAGATGTAAGACAATATTTATAACAACATTATTTGTATGACAACTTGGAAACAACCTTTATATTCAGCAAAAGGAAAATAAATTGGTATATCCATACCATAAAAATTATTCAGCAGTTTTAAACTATGCTTTTCCCTGAGCCTGGGAGGCAGTTAAACATGTTTGGTTCACCTCTTTGAGTGTCTAAAGCTTTGAGGATGGAAAATAGGTGTGCTTTGGGTTTCTATGGGGCTTTAACCCCTTCCACTGGATTTGAAAATCAACCCATCCTGAAAGTGGGGGGCTCTCATCCCAGAGGCTCAGCCCCAAGATTCTATCTGTGGTAGGAGCTTCAGAATCAATCTATCAATTGATCTATCAATTTAACTGTCTATTTTTTTGGTGGTATGACTGAACTCAGCGCAATCTGCCACTGAGCTATATCCAAACCCTTTTTATTATTGATTGATTGATTTAAAATTTAGAGACAGAATCTTGTTAGGTTGCCATAGCAGAACTCGAACTCATGGTCTTCCTGCCTCAGGCACCCTGAGTGTTAGATGATGTGTGTTTGCCTCCAACACTGTCGAAATTTATATTTTATACTTGGGTCTCTGTGTGCTTCTGACATAATCACAGCCGCAGACCACCTCTTCGCCCTCAGGAATTGGGGAGAAGCCCAAGAAAAACTTTTGTCCAAAAAATGGCTACTATTTTGGGGGTTTGCTGTTTTGAGATGAGAATTTTTACATTGTATTGTTCCAAGTGTGTGGGGAAAATTAATATATGCTTAGAAAAATAAAGACACCAAATATTGACAGTGTTTATATCTGAGGAATGGAATGAAGGATGATGTAGGAACCATGGTGGAGAAAGGAAAGGTAACTCACCCAAGTCTTCTCAGCCAGCAACAGGCTGGAGGCTAGATAGAAAGCCATGCCTACTTGACTTAAATTTTAGGGCCAGGGATGTAGCTCAGTGGTTCTGCTGCCCACCTTGCAAGTGCAAGGTCCTAAATTCGATCCCTGTACCAAAAAAAAAAAAAAAAAAAAA
>NW_022900924.1:51905492-51924451 GCF_012274545.1 Fukomys damarensis | reverse complement strand
CCCGTAAAAAAAAAAAAAAAAAAAAAAAAAGCTTATTCTCCAATAGCTCCTGAAATAGAATTTAAATAAAAAACTCATGTGTAAGAGGGACACAAATAGGACATTCTAAGTGTTGTAGGTTAATTACTGATCCCAACAGTTCATTGTCGTATGGAACATTTCATGTTTGCATTCTTGCTTTTGGAAGGATGTTTCCATGCACTTTGAGTTGGGCTTTGCCATACGGCTTGGTGTGGCCAATGGATTGAAGGTGAATATAATGAAAGGTAAGATGTAAAAGTGAACTAATAAAACTGGATTTTTTTTTTCTTTTGTATTCCTACCTTTTGCCATAAGAACAACATGTTTTAGGTAACCTCTGGTCCAAGGAGGATAAGGGTGTGGAACAAACATGGACCCAACCTATAGCTTAAAGTTCCAACCTTATCTAACTCTAGTTTAAAGAACAAATCTCAGCTAATCTATAGACATACAGTGAAAAATAAATGATTATGATTTTTTTCTCATTGTGGGTTGTTTTATGTAGAATTTTGCTTGATTTTTATAAAACACCAAGGTATTGTATTAAATAACAAAACTGAGCCAGGAATGGTGGCGCATATCTGTAATGTCAGCACTGGGGAGACTCACGCAGGAGGATCACCATGAGTTTGAGGCCACTCTGGGCTACATAGTGAGTTCAAAGCCAGCCTTAATTGCATAATGAGACCGTCACACACACAAAAAAAAGTAACAAAACTGAATCTCTTGCTACATCAATATAAGTTCAAACTTGGTTATGCACATATTCTAGAGTAATAGGTTCTAGGGTCCTCAACATCTGAGAAATGCATAGAACATTGTGTATTTATTTATTTATTTGGTACCGGGGATCAAACGTGGAGGCAGGCGGTGGAACCACTGAGCTAAATCCTCGGCCCTGAACATTGTGTTTTTAATGCAACCTGTCTCATTGCAGGGTATGACAACCAGTCTCCCTCCAGTGGGGATGGAAATACAAAGGAATACATAACATTCGGATGTGAGGGGAAGGAACACAAACCCCAAATCTCTAAAGTCTAGGGTTGGAAAAGACAGTTGACATGAGCCAGGCCCAGTGCATGGGTTGAAAAATGAGGACTAGGACAAGATAAACTGGTCCAGAACTCATTGGGAAGTCTTTTTTTTTTCTTTTTTGGGGCACAGACATACATCCTATCAAGGGATCACAGCAAGAACATGAATGTAAAGAATAAGAAATTCTAAATTCAAAAACCTTTAAAATTGATGTAGAAAACCCTGAGATCCAATCACTGGTAGTACCCTTTTGTGAGCTTTGAGCCCTGCATTTATTCTCCCCTGCCACTTTTCTGTTTTGCAAAAATGAGATCATATTTTTAAATTAATGATATTTTTAGTATGCCATGAGCTATTTTCTAAACCACTAAATATTCTTCCACAATTTAATCTTTAATGGCTACGAAGTACTCCTTCCAGTGGTCCAGCACCCTAAGACCTCTATTTATTTTATTTTATTTTATTTTGGTTTTTTGAGACAGGGTCTCACTGTGTCGTTGAGACGGATCTGGAACTTACTATGTAGTCCAGGCTAAGACCTCTATTTATTTAGGATGGGAACTCAGACAGATAGAAATATTTTCTCCCATGTACTATGCTCTACCTTAAAAAAAAATCTTTAAACATGAGTCTATTCTCAAAACAAACATGCTAAATGAAATTACCAGAAAGCAAATTATTGGAAGGAGAGAGAGAATGAGTAAGACAGATAAAACAAACATTTCAATCAAAACAGTGAAATGAGGAATAGCAAATAGACTTGCATGAGATTCTCTAGATATTCACTGATTTTGAAAAAGAACTATCTATGAGCAAAGCTACCATGAAATGCAACTTTGTATCTTTTTCATAAATACAAACTCTGAGAATTTACCCTAAGCATATGACTCAAAACAAGAAAAGGCCGTAGAATATGTGACTGAGTAACTCCCAGCAGATGAAGTCCTTGCACAATTACTAAATTCTGGACAAAACACAAAGCCAGCCAGGTGTCGTGGTGCACACCTATAATCCTAGCTACTAATGAGGCTGGGGCAGGAGGATCAGAAGTTCAGTACGAACATGGGCACCTTGGTGAGATGCTGTCTCAAAATAAAAGATTTTAAAAGGACTTAGGGTATATAGTTTATTGGTAGAGCACTTCCCTAGCATGAGGCTCTGGTTCAAATCTATAGTACAAAACAAAACAAAAATCTAAAGACTAGAACTTCTGGAAAGATGGTGGAGTGATGAGCATCAGAGAAAGAGCTTCTCCAAGACTTGGTGTCCTGATCCTAGAAATGAGTGGTGTGAGTAGGAGGAGAAGCGGGGAAGGGGGTCCTCATGACCCAGGAAGGATCTGAAGCAAGAATTGAGGTCCAGGGGAAGAATGAAGAGGGAGACTTCAATAAAGAGTCGAGAGATAAACAGCATTCTCTCCCAGAGACTCGCCTCACAGTGTGGGAATTGCAGGCCACACCTGCAGATTCACAGTGACTACTGGTGACTCCAGTGGCCTCTGTGGAGAAATGCAGCAGTGGAACAGAGCAGTGGGTGCAGTGGACAGATGCAGTGGACTGCTGGGGCTGGTGAGTTATCTCAGGTTCAGATATCACCCAGGAGAGGGTGATTGGCCAGTAGCTATCTTGGAGAGGGGCAAACTGAGTTTGGAACTTAGAACAGCTACATGCAACCCCAGCTAGTGGCTCCCAGTGCCTCGGTTCATGTGCTGCATTCAAGTCAGCAGGAGGCCAGGGAGTGCAGTTCAAGTTGGCAAGAGGCACAAGGATATTTGTAGGCTCAAGGAATCTGGTTCCAGCCTCATAGCCAGAAACATGCCTGAACTTCAGTGGAACTAAAGGGGCAGGCTGGCTGGAATTATCCACAACCCCACCATGAAGCTTCATTCAGCTGGCTTGCTGGCATTAATCAGTTTGACTCTGGACTCTGTTTGCCTGCATTGCCTGCCACTGACAGCAGAGACACACCTTGAATTAGGTGGTTTTCTTTTGTTTTCCTTTCTTTTTTCTTTTTTCTCCCTCCTTTCTGGTTCTTCATCTGTTTTGTTTTGTTTTTTCTTGTTGTTGGAAAATGGTTTCTAGTTTTTAATTTTTGTTCTCTTCTATTCTTATTATTTCCTTTTCTCTTTCCTCCATATCTTCTTCACCAGTTTCCTGAAGTTCATCCTCCAGCCTTGCTTCTGATCTCATCCTCTTCTATTTCTATTTTTTCCCTCCTAACCCCTTTTAAATCTTCTCCCATAAGGGTAAGATTGCCATATTAAAGGCTTATGTATTGCATACAATTTTCAGATTCATACTAGATTTTGTTCTATAACCATACATCTACTCCATATGTTTAAAAGCAGCAAATTAATAGTTACCACGGCTTCTCAATTTCTAGGCTGTATTTGACATTATTGTTATTGTTGATTGTGCTACTTTAGCCAAGGTGACAAAATTGTGCTAATCAGTTGTTCCTCCTGGTATACCAAGACTGAGATTGCCTAAGGTTCTTTAAAAAGAAATAAAAGAAATATAGGCCAGTGCAGCTGGGCCAAGTAGGGAGAAACTTCTCATCCCCAATAAATTGAAGAGGTAGGATTGGGCAACAAACTCAAAACCCAAAGCCAGCTATACCTAGAAGACACTTCTGAGAAGTAGTCATTTCCTAAGGGCTCTGGTAATAAATCTAAACATGATGAGAAATTTACAAGCATCAGCCCAGGTATTAACCCTTAAAAAATAGAAAATAGAAAACATTTAAACAAGATCCACCCCCCCCACCAAGACTTTCAAATCACCAAAGGCAAACCCAGGGGGCAATGAGGTGGAACAATCTAAAAGCCACCGACTTGGACTCCCTGAAGTGGTAACAGCAGTGGTAAAAAAGCAGATGAACAAGGTTCTAGAAAGAAATCAAAGCAGAAATAATTTTCCAGATATCCACAGAGACGGTGTCTGGAATGAAAGACATGCATAGTGATTCTAGAGCAAATAGAATTTTTTTTTTTTTTTAAATAGAGGCACTCAGGAGCATGATGAAAACCATGAATGCCCAGCATAGGAAAGAAATGGAGGGCCAGGAATTTAGCTCAGTGGTGCCGTGCCTCACCTGCCTGGCAAGTTTGCAAGGTAATCCCCAGTACAAAAAAAAAAAAGAAAGAAAGAAAAGAAATGGAATCCATGAAACAGATATCCAGATTATTAAAAACTCTGTTGAAAGTATATGCAGCAGAGTGAGCTAATATGAGGACAGAATACCTACCAGATATACCAGACAGTCTTCTGATTAACAATTATGAAAAGAGCAATTCCTTGAAAATACCAAGGGATCATGAGAAATCAATCCAGCAGCTGCTAGACAATACAAAGAATAACATAAGATTGATCAGAGTCACTGGAAAAGCAGGAGATAGTGCAAACTACATAAAAAAACCTGTTCACAGAAGTAATGGCAGAAAACCCTCCAAACACAGAAAAAGAATTTGACATACACATAGGTGGGGCATATAGGATTCCAATTAGCAATGATAAAAAATCTTCCCCAGGGCATATAATAGTCAAGGTTCCAGAAATTCAACACAAGAACAAAATATTAAAAGCTGTTAGAGAAAAGAAACAAGGGGAACAAGCAAGGAGGGAGGGGGAAAGGAAGGAGAGGACAAGAAAAAAAGTGAAAATAAAGGGCCAGAGATTTAGCTCAATGCACCCACCACACCTGCCTCACAAGAGCAAGGTCCTGAGTTTGATCCCTGGTAATGAAAAAAAAAAGTGAAAATAGAAGGAGAAAATGGAAACAAATCTTTTGTACATAGGGAGGTGGGAGGGCTTGGGGGGATGGGATAAAATAAAATTTATTTTAAAAGATAATTTTTTTAAAGGAGATAAAAAAGAAAAGAAAAGAAACAAATCACCTATAAAGGAAAGCCCATCAGAATCACAGCATACTGGGCCAGGGATTTAGCTCAGTGGAGCCACCTCCTGCCTTGCAAGCACAAGGTCCTGAGTTTGATCCCCAGTACCAAAATCAAACAAACAAACAAACAAACAAGAATCACAGCAGACTTCTAAACACAAGCCCTCAAGTCAAGGAGAGCTTGGAATGAAGTATTTCAGGTCCTAAAGAAAAACAACTGCCAACCCAGATTGATGTAATCTGTGAAACTGTCTTTCAAACTTGATGAAGAAATAAGATATTTTCATGACAAAGAACACCTGAAATAATTCTTGGCAGCCAAACCAGCACTCCAAAGTGTTCTGAAGTATATTCTAGAAAGGACAATGAGGATTACAACTCCATGAACCCCAACAGAATGAATCCACGAGGCAAGGCAAGAAATTAAACAGAAAAGAACAGAAGGAAGCCAACAACAGGAAAATAACACAATAGAGGACAATATATATCAGTTATAAACATCAATGTTAATAGTCTCAATTCACCAATCAAAAGAAACAAATTAGCAGAATGGATCAAGAAGCAAGTCCCAATCGCTTCTCGGCCTTTTGGTTAAGATCAAGTGAAGAAGCAAATCCCAACAATATATTGCACAAAAGAAACACATTTAATTGAAAAAGAAATTCATATACTGGAAGTCAAAGGATAGAAAACAATATTCCATGTGACAAGACCCCAGAAAAGAGCAAGAGTAGCTATTCTATTTGGAGACAAGGTGGATTTCAAGCCAAGGTTGATTAAGAAAGATAAAGAAGGTTGCTACACACTTGTAAAGGGAACAATCCAGGAGGAAGAGATAATAATCATAAATATATATGCATCAAATGCCAGAACACTGAACTATATGAAACAAATATTAATTAACATGAAAAATCATTCAGGCACTAATACAGTTGGAACGGGGGACCTCAATATCCCACCATCACAAGTAGACATAAACTAGACAAAAATTAAAAATGAGATATTAGAATTGACCCAAACTTTTGAAGATAAGTACTTAGTACATATCCACAGAGTGTTCCACCCCACGACATCAGAACACACAGTCTTCTCAGCTGTACACAGGACATGTGTAATAAAACTGGAAATCAGTGGCAAAAAAAAAATCCACAAGAACTTCATAAACACATGGAAATGAAATAATACCCTCCTAAATAACCAAGGGTAACAGATGAAATGAAAGAAGAAGTTAGATAGGTTCTACAATTAAAGGATAATGACACGAGAACATACTGGAACTTATGTGATGCAATAAAAATAGTCCTATAAGGGAAATTGATATTAGTGAACACCTATATCAAGAAAACAGAGAGGGCTCAAATAAACAACCTAATGCTGAACAAGCTTCTAGGAAAAAGAACAAATCAAGCCCAAAGCTCATATGAGGGCTGGGAATGAAGCCCAGTGGTGCTGCACCTTTTGGGAAAGCACAAGGTACTGAGTTAAATTCCCAGTACCGGAAGAAAAAAAGGCTCATATGAGGAAGAAAATTATAAAAATCAGAGCAGAAATTGATACAATGGAAACTAATAAAATTCCAAGAATCAATAAATTGAAGAGTTGGTTCTTTGAAAGATTAAATAAAATTGACAAACCCTTAGCTGACCTTATCAAAAAAGAAAAAAAGACTCAAATCAATATAACTAGGAATGAAAAGGGTAAAATCACAATTTAGAAGTGCAGAAGATCATTAATACCTACTTCAAGAACACACACACACACACACACACACACACACACACACACACATATATATATTTTTTTTTAACCAGGGATTGAACTTGGATCCTTGTGCTTGTAAGGCAGGCAGTGGAACCACTGAGCTAAAACCTTGCCCAAGAACCTATATTCTAAAAAAATGAAAAACATAAAAAATGGACAGATTCCTAGGTACACATGAATACCAAAACTGAAGAAGATATAAAGATTCTAAATAAGCCAATGTCAGCCCATGAAATTTAAGATGTAATTTAAAAACAACCATCAAAGAAAAGCCTAATGGATTTTTTTTTTTTTTTTTTTTTGAGACAGGGTCTCACTATGTAGTTGAGACTGCCCTGGAACTCACTATGTAGCCCAGGCTAGTCTCAAACTCACACCGATACTCCTGCCTCAGCCTCCCGAGTGCTGGGATTACAGGCGTGCGCCCCCATGCCCGGCCTGATGGATTGATTCATTGGTGAATTCTACAAGAAATTTAGAGAAGACCTAATGCTGCTACTTCTCAAACTCTTTAGTAAAGTTGAAAGGGAAGCGAGACTCCCAAATTCATTTCTGGAAGCAAGCATTACCCTGATTGTAAGACCAGAGAAGGATGCAAACAAAGAAGAGAAGTACAGGCCAATCTCTGTAATGAACATAGATGCAAAACTCAATAAGACACTGGCAAACAATGCAGCAAACCGTCAAGAAGGTTGACCATGACCATGACCAAGTTGGATTCATCCCAGGGATGCAGAGACGGTTTGACATATGCAAATCAATAAATGTAATACACTGTATTAACAGAGCCAATCACAAAAGACATACTATCTTCTCAATAGATGCAGAAAAAGCATTTGACAAGGTCCAACACCCTTTCATGATAAAAACCCTACAGAGAATTGGAATGGCTGGTCTTTATCTCAATCTGATAAAAGCCATTATGATAAACCAAAAACCAACATAATACTAAATGGACAAAAACTGAAAGGTTTCACTCTAAAATCAGGAACAAAACAAGGATGTCCACTGTCACTGCTCTTGTTCAATATAGTTCTGGAGACACTAGTCAGAGCAATTAGATCAGAGGAAGAAATAGAAGGAATAAGGATAAGAAAGGAAGAAATTAAATTAATGTGCAGATACACTACATAAAAGACCCCAAAAACTCCATCAAAAGACTTCTCGATTTGATAACCAAAGTCAGTGGCTCAGAAGGATACAAAGTCAACACTCAAAAATCAATAGCCTTCCTGCACATGAATAACAAACTCACCGAGACAGAAATTAGAGAGACAATCCTTTCACAATAGCATCTTGAAAAATGAAATACCTTGGAATCAATTTAATGAAGGAAGTAAAAGACCTCTACACTGAAAACTATAGTACTCTGAAAAAAGAGACTGTAGAATGTACCAGAAAATGGAAAGATATCCCTTGTTCTTGGGAAGGAAGAACCAATATAGTGAAAATATCTAGACTTCCAAAATTATTATACAGATTCAATGCAATCCCAACCAAAATCCCAACAGTATACCTACAGAATTAGAAAAAAAATCCTAAAATTCATTTGGAACCAGAAGATATCTAGACTATCAAAAGCAATTCTGGGCAACAATGACAAGGCAAGGGGATATCCCAATCCCTGACCTGAAATTATGCTACAGTGCTACTGTGATTAAAAACAAACAAACAAACAAACAACAACAAAACCAGCAAAAGGTACTGGCAAAAGAACAGACCTGGAGGATGTGGAAACAACTCCAGACATACTCAACCACCTAATCTTTGACGAAGGAGCCAAACGCCTTCACTAGAAGAAAGATAACCTCTTTAATAGATGGTCCTGGAAAAACTGGCTTTCCATTTGCTGAAGATTGAAATTGATCCAAACCTTTCACCATGCACTAACCTAAAATTGAAATAGAACAAAAACATGAGTATTAAAACAGGAACACTGAATCTGCTGGAAAAGTGAATAGGTAGAACACTTGAGGACAGAGGAATAGGTAAAGACTTCATGAACGAAACCCAGACCACACAGGAAATATTACAAAAAATCAATGACTGGGACCTTGCCTTATTAAAAAGCTTCTGAACAGCACGAGAAACCATCAACAGAGTGAAGAGGCAATCCACAACACGGGAAAATTTTTTTACAAGCTATTCATTAGGCAAAGAACCATTATCTAGAATATGTAAAGAAGTAAAAAAAAAATCAGATCCTTTAAATTTAAAGACCCAGTCTAAGAACGGGCATCTGAAATGAAAAACAAACAAACAAAAACACTTCTCAGATGAAGAAGTCGAAACAGCAAATAAACATATGAAAAATGTTCAACATCCCTGGTCATATGAAAGATGAAAATTAAAACAACTCTGAATTTGCATCTCACACCGGAAAGAGTGACTGCTATTGAGCAATCAACCAATACCAAGGGGAGGTGGGGAAAAAGGAACTCTGCTCTATTGTTGATGCGAGTGTAGACTGGTGCAGCCACTGTGGGAATCAGTCTGGAGATTTCTCACAAAGTAAAATAGAGGTTCCATTTGACCCAGCTACTCTTGGCATCTTCCTGAAAGAATTAAAAGCCTCATACCACAGCAATACCTGCACACCCATGTTTATAGCAGCACAGTTTGTAACAGCTGACTCTTGGAAACAGCCCAAATGCCCATCAACTGATGAATGGAGAAAGAAGATGTGTTAATTTATTTTTTTTATACAATGAGCTCTGCCATACAGTATGATGAGCTTCAGACATTTTTAGCTAAATGGATAGACCTGGAGACCATACTCTTAAGGGAAATAAATCAGACACACGTTAGGATGCTACACTGGGTGCACACAGGGTGGAGGGAAGAAGCACAGGACGTGACTGCGCCTTCTCCCTGGGCCACCGCTGCCGCCTCCTTCTGCCACTCCTGGTGCTGCCGGCGCGTTCCTCTGGTGCTGAAAAGACTCGGGGACTCGCCCAAGCAGGGAGTCAACACTGAGAACAAAGATCATATTCATTTGAAGGTGGCGGGGCAGGGTGGTTCTGTGGTGCAGTTTAAGATTAAGAGGCAAACACCATAGGGCTGGGGATTTAGCTCAGTGGTTCCGCTGCCTCCCTCACACTTGCAAGGTCCCGAGTTCGAGCCCCAGTATATCATGCAGTAAACTGAGGAAAGCCTAATGTGAATGACAGTGCTTGTCAGATTCTGATTTTACGGACAGCCAATCAATGAAACAGACACCTGCACAGTTGGAACTGGAGGACGAAGATACAACTGATGTGTTCCAGCGGCAGACAGGTGTCTACTGAAAAAGGAACCTGCAATAAGTCTACACCAGAACTCTGTCCTTCCAGACCAAGAATACATTCTCAGTCAGAAAACTGCAATTTAGTTACACATCCTGACTACTGCAATATAGTGTTCCTCTATTCTTTCATTTACCCCTTCCCCATTCCTTTATTGTACATAAAGTATCTGTATGTGCAAGCAAATTGCCTTTTTAAAAAAAAAAAAAAAACTAAGTGGCCCACAGTATGCTTTGACTGACATCAAATGAAGATGGGATGGGCAGACGCTGGGTCTATGAAAAGAATCCACTCTGTCCATCAGTAATGAGCTCATCTACTCTTATCTTTATACTCCAGTAGGTTCTTTTGCTCTCACTGTTTTGTTGTTGTTTTCATTTTTTTTTTTTGATACTGGGGATCGAACTCAGGTCCTTGCACTTGTGAGGCAGGCAGCAGTACCACTGAGCTAAATCCCCAGGACTGCTCTCACTGTTGTAACAGAAAAGATAACAACATAAAAATCCTGGTGTACCTTGTTTGATTGGAGAATTGTAATGTTTTTTCATTTATCATTGTAAAAACAAGGACAATTTTATAATTTTTTTGTATGTAGCTATTACATGTAGGACAATCTGTCTTTATGTAGGAGTAAATTACTCTTTAGAAGAAAAAGAATCCTAGATAGTTTTCTAGTCAAGTGTTTTGTTTAAATAAACTTCTTGGGGCCAGGGACTTAACTCAGTGGTTCTGCTGCCTGCCTTGCAAGCACAAGAACCCAAGTCTGATCACCAGTACCTAAAAAAACAAACAAATGAAAAAAACAAACAAACTTCTTATTTAAAATGGGAAAAATGCCACATTGTTTCTCTAGTGTGAGAAACCAAAAGTTTAAATAAGAGGGCTGGGGATTTAGCTCAGTGGTGCCGCTGCCTGCCTCACAAGTGCAAGGTCATAAATTCTATCCTGGTACCCCGCCTCCAAAAAAAAAGGTTAACTAAGGACTAAAATGTATAATAGGTATTGGGAAATAGGAAAAAATGTTCAAATGGGAAGGGAAGCAAGGGAGAAGGGAGGGGGAAAGGAAGGGACGAGAACAAAGTGAGAATAGAAGGAAAAATGGAAATAAAGCTTTTTTTTACATAGGGAGGTGAGGGGACTTGAGGGGAAAAGGGGGCGGGATGTACCATGCACAGGTGCAAATTCCCTATGATGAGCGTTATCACTTTGTCTGCCTAAAATACACCAATAAATGTCGTGCTATAAAAGAAAAAAAAGGGCTAAGGATGGACTTCAGTGCCACTGCGCCTGTCTTCATCCGCACTAGTGCAAGGTCCTGAGTTCAATTTGAAGTTTAAAAAAAAAAGGTAAAATACAAATACAATAAATTATAGACTTGAAGACTTTATGATCTAAATAAACAACCTACTGGTACATGTCTGTAGCAGTCAGGTTTCTCCAGAGAAAGTGTGTGTGTGCGTGTGTAATGGTTTAAATCTAAAATGTCACCAGGCATGGTGATGAATGCCTGTAATCCCAGTAGCTGGGAGGTAGATGCAGGAGGATCAAGGATCACTGTGAGTTCAAGGCTTGGTAGATTAAAACTCCTGTATCCGCCCAGGGGGGAAAACCTGAAGCCTACTGAACAGTTCTCCCAGAGGCTGCCAGGGGATTAGGCCTCAGTAGCTTCCAGTGGTGACGCCCTCACTAAAGCACCCTGTACTGGCTCCTTTCCCTTCCCAGACTCGCCTCCCAAACACCTTGTGCTCAAACCCTTGTCTCCCAGTCTGCTTGGGCTACATGGTGAATTTGAGGCCAGCTTGAACTACACAGTGAGAGTCTATCTCAAACAAACAAACAAACAAACAAATAAAATGAATGTCCCCCACAGGCTTGTGTGTTCAGAGATAGGGCTTTTGAAGGTGACTAAATTACAGTGGTGCTGTACTGCGCAGTGATGAGCTTAGAGTTGAATGTGCTGTTAGAATGTGGGGTCTGGAAGGCAGATGTGGGTCACTGGGGGCCTAACTTGGAAGGGTTCATCTTCCTCCCTGCTCCTCCTTTCTCTTTCTCTCTCTGGGCTTCTTGGACCCCAAGATGTAAGGCAACTTTCACCCATCAGGCCCCTTTCTGCCTTGGAGCCAGCCAACTATGGACTGAATCTTCTAAAAACTATGAACCAAAATTAACCTCTCCTCCTTTACGTTGCAGGTGTTGGGTATTTTGTCCCAGCGATGAGAAGCTTGCTCAGTGTGCAAGATAGATATTTATTGCAAGGCGTGAGCTCATGTGATTATGGAGGCTGACAGCTCCCAAGATCTGCAGTGTGGTCAGCAAGGTGGGGACCCAGGAAAACCAAAGGTGCAGCTCCAGAATGAAGGCCACTGGCTCAAGGCCCCAGAAGAGCTGGTGTTTCAGAGCCTGAAGGCAGGTAAATGCCAAACCCCTTCCACCACACCCCACTCCTGCCAGGTTTGAAAGCAGCCAGGCAGGAGGGTTAGGTTACTAAGGGGTAGTTGGCCCTTTGGTTCTCCACAGGCCTTCAACTGCTTGCCCAAGGCACATCCACGTGAGGGCCTGATCTGCATAGGCTACTGATTTAAATGTTGATCCCATTCAGAAATACCAAGAATAATGTTCAACCAAATATCAGGGCATCCTGTAGCCAAGTCAAATTGACAGAATTGACCATCACAGCCCTCCACAATGGGGTAATGCCACAGCCCTTCAAGTGTAAATTTTGAAGGTCAAGGAAAGTGTGTATGATAAGGACTCAGTAAAATATAAGTCATGGAGTACCAGATTGTACTTAACGATTGCACCAGGAAATGTATGCACTGCTGGATAAAGACTGGAAGACTATCAATAGAAAAAAATTAAAACAGTGTCTGGGCCATTATGGGAAAAAATTTTGCTTACATTTGTTTCCTTTTGTTCAGTGGTGCCACCGCCTGCCTTACAAGCAGAGGTCCTGAGTTTGATGCCTGGTACCAAAAGACAAAAACAAACAAACAACAACAAAACCCATCAATTTGTTTCCTTTTAACTATCTATCTATTTTTGTGGTATTGGGGATTGAACCTAAGGCTTTCACACTGAGCTACACCCCCAGCCCTTTTTCATTTTGAGACACATCACTAAATTTCCAGGCTGGCTTTGAACTTGTGATCCTCCGGCTTTGGCTTCCAGGGTGTTGGAGTTACAGTTGGCCACCACCACGCCTGGATTAATGTTCGATAATGTAATTGTTCATATTTAAGAATCTAGCTGTCGGGGTGCAATGGCGCGCGAGCAGCGATAATAAGCAGTGCCTGATGCATTGTCCATACTCAGGAGCTGTTGCATTAATGGACAATTTCTCCCGTCTTCGGCTTGGTTTCCTCTGGAAGCAGACTGGGAAACACGGGTTTGAGCACAAGGTGTTTGTTTGGGAGGTGACCTGTGGGAGGCGAGTCTGGGAAGGGAAAGGAGCCAGTACAGGGTGCTTTAGTGAGGGGGTCACCACTGGAAGCTACTGAGGCCTAATCCCCTGGCAGCCTCTGGGAGAACTCTTCAGTAGGCTTCAGGTTTCCCCCCCTGGGCGGATACAGGAGTTTTAATCTACCACCGCTCATCCAGCTCTGGTTGAAAGGCCTGCTCCTGGGCGGGGCCTCTTGGCCTCCTGCTTGCCAGGAGCACGGGTGTGTCCCAAATCGGGAGTCCCAGGTGCTGGTGAGGAGCCTGGGTGTGTGGGAACAGGGAGTGCTGGGGCTTTGGGTGAGGCCCCCACAGCCTGGGCAGAGTTTGCCGCTGCGGTGATACGGGCACTGGAGAACCTGTGCTGTCATCCGCACTCGGTGAGTGCTGCTATTGGAGAAACCAAAATGCAGAGAGGTTGCGACTTGCTCACAGTCCTGCCCCGCAAGGTACAGAATCCAGGAAGTCCCTTGAAC
This sequence comes from Fukomys damarensis, assembly GCF_012274545.1. Classification (NCBI taxonomy): domain Eukaryota; kingdom Metazoa; phylum Chordata; class Mammalia; order Rodentia; family Bathyergidae; genus Fukomys; species Fukomys damarensis. The sequence goes on along the minus strand of NW_022900924.1, from coordinate 51,910,542 downwards.
TAGAAGCCTAGGATTCCCCACCCCCGCCCCTTCCTCTTGGTACTTCCCTGAGTAAACTCAGCCCCGGAAACTGCTTAGGCCCACAAAAGAAGTAAAATGGTAACATCTGAAAAGTGACAATAATTTAATTGATCCAGGTCCTCTCGTGTAAAGAAAAAGTAGTGAAATCTGAAACAGAAAGTCACCAAGAGGAAGATGACCTCTATCCTAGAAGCATACTTCTGCTGGGTGCAGTGGTGCATACCTGTAATCCCCAGCACGCGGGAGGCTGAGGCAGGAGGATCACCAGGACTTTGAGGCCAGCCTGGGCTACATGGTGAGTTCAAGGTGGGCCTGAAAACTATATAGTGAGACTCTGTCTCAAAAAACAAACAAGAAAATCCCAAAACAAAAACAGACCACTTTCCAAAAAAATTAACGAAGATGTCGTGACTATGAAAATTTGCAGGTGCTATCAGAATAGCAAATCTGCCTTTGGCACGCTCTCCTCTAAGTACTTCGATGGCTCCCAGATGCCTTTAGTATATTTCCCTTAGTAAAGCACACAGATGCCTTAAGATTTGGCCTATACATCCTCTCCATACTCATCCTCCGCAACTCAGTCACATAACGATACTGTGCAGTCCCCAACGTGGCCCACATGGAATACCGCTCTGCTCTTGCCAGGGCTGCTCTTGCTGGGAATTCCTTTGCTTCTCTACTCCATTTGTCTAATTCCTACTTTTTATTATTCAAGGCTTAGCTGAGTCATTACCTACTGCAATGAAGTTTCTCAGTCTTTGAAAAGCCATGTCCCTTAGTACACTTGTCTTGCCCCAGCAAATCACTTAAGGCACGAGCTCAACGAGTATTTTGTTGAATGAATAAAAGAAAGCTAGCCGTAGATTATGTGAAAACATGTAAACCCCATTTAGAGGTCATAAAAGAAAGGTGCTGGTGGTGGCCTTCAAGCTTTGGCCGAAGAGGTGGAATCTTATGCTGTTTTTTTGTTTTTTATTTGTTTTTTGGTCTTGAACACAAGGCCTTCACACTGAGCTACATCCCCAACCCTTTGTTTGTTAGATTGTTTGTTTAATTTTGAAATAGAGTCTTGCTAAATTGCCAAGTTGCCCAAGCTGGGCTCAACTTTTCAACCCTCCTGCCTCAGCCTCCCAGAATGCTGGGATTAGAGGCATGTGCCACAGTGCCTGGCTAGAATCTGGGGCCAGCTTATGAATTCTCCACAGAGCCTCACTGAAGGGGCACGGTGTCACCTCAGGCTAGGTCAGAAACCCAATGAAGCATCTACTTGTGGTCTTGGACTGCTCATTCTCCACACTGTGTACCTCTCAGAGTCACTCATCACCCTGGGAGGAGCCCAGGCCATGTGGAGGGACCTCGCCTAGGTACCTCTTGCTGACAGACCCTGAAGAGCCAGCCTCAGGTCACCCAGCCAGGCACCAGACACCCGGGGCTGAGAACCCTAGGTGATCCTCTTCCTGCCACACGAGTCTCCACTTGCAGAGCTAGCCTGGGGCGCTGTGTAGCAGAGACCAGCCCACCCTCCCTGGCCCTCTGAAATACCAACCCACAGAACGCTTGCGTGTCATAAAATGATTGCTGTGCTGTACCATCGAGGCTGGGGTGGTTTGTTAGGTAACTGGAATCATCAGAACAGTATCCATCACTTCTTGGGGTTTTGTTTTGTTTTGTTTTGTTTTAGTTTTTTTGAGACAGGGTCTCACTATGTAATTGAGATTGACCTGGAACTCACTATGTAGCCCAGGCTGGTCTCGGATTCACAGGGATCCTCCTGCCTCAGCCTCCCGAGGGCTGCGATTACAGGCGTGCACCACCACACCCAGTTCCATGTTTCTAAAGATAAGGAAGGTGTTTTTGATGTCTATTTTTTTAAAGTCAGAACTTTTTGAGTTGTAAAAAAATTCTAGAGATCCATGGATAAGAATGACCTTAAGACATCCCTTGAAATGATGGATAAGAAGATTTAAAGCTGGGCGTGGTGGCACAGGCCTGTAATCCCAGCACTCAGGAGTCTGAGGCAGGAGGATCCCTGTGGGTTCGAGACCAGCCTGGGCTACATAGTGAGTTCCAGGTCAGTCTCAACTACGTAGTGAGACCCTGTCTCAAAAAACAAAAAAACAAAAAAACAAAAAAAAAAAAGACTTAGAAGGAAATCAGAGAACTGAGCTATTGCCTGGTTAGTCAGGATGGATTTTCTCTTTGAAGGTGGAAAAGAAATCCTGCCCTGAGCTGCAGAATCCTGCACACTCAGAATAGAGGAAATCAGTGAGCACAAACAGGGAGAATTTTTTAAAAGATACAGATACTCAAAAGAGTTAAGTGACCATAAACACTAACAAGGGAGGGATTCTAATATTGTCAGTACAATCCAATATATAAAGCCTGGTAGAATGCTTTTCAAATGCAGCTTAAAAATCCATGAGTAGGTCCTGAAATCAAGTTAATGGCACTCAACCCATTTTTAAAAAAATGAATAGGATGTCAGCCAGATGTGGTGGCACACGCCTGTAATCCCAACACTCGGAAGGCTGAGGGTTCGAGACCAGCCTGGGCTACACAGTGAGTTGCAGGTCAGTCTCAACTACACAGTGAGACCCTGTCTCAAAAAGAAAGAAAAGGAAAAGAATAGGATATACTAGAATATAGACTAGAAAACACTAGATTGTATCTTTTTCTTTTTCCTTTTCTTTGCTATCTGAAAGAGGCTTTGTGAAGGCAGTGAGGCAACAGCCACACTGATCTGATCTGGAGATCTGTCGTAGGGTTAGGCCCGCTGTATCACATACTTCCTGTCAGCAGGCAGCCTTGCTGGTGTGGGGTAGCAGGGAGGCCCAAGCTCCTCCAGTTTCCTCTGGATCCTTCAGCTTCACCAGATTTGGGCCAGGGCTGTGAGCAGCTCTGACAAGCACTGCGCTAGCTTTTCTACGGGTCACCTGTCACTAAAGCTGGTGGCCTGCAGCTGGTAAGAGACCACCACAGGCTCCAGTGAGAGATACGTATTCCGGCTTGTTCTTATTCTCCCTGCTCTGTTGCATCATTGCTTCCTGACTGCCAGCTGCCCCGACTTTCACCCCAGCATCAGCTGCAAAAGCAAGTGGCTTCGACTGACTAACCAACTCCCCAGTAATGGCACAAAGGGCTTTTGATCGCCCAAAGTGTCTCTACCTCCCTGATTGAGTCTTAACTGATAGTCTTCTCTTTTTTTTTTAAAGATAGGCTCTTGATTTGTAGTGCAGGCTGGCCTTGAGCTCTTTATGTAGCCAAGGCTGGCCTCAAATGCCTGTTGATCCTCTACCTCAGCTTCCTGAGTGCTGGGATTACAGGTGTGTGCCACCGTGCCCAACTTCTCTTGTCATTTCATTCTGTCTCCCTCCTCCCCAAGAACTCACTTATTCTGCAATTTCAGGGTCTGGATTTTGTGATTTGTTGACTGTATCCTTGTGGTGTTGCTTAACATGTTCCTCTATCTCCTGTATTTTCTGTAAACTAGTAGTTACATCTGGAGGGTCAAGCACATTAAAGTAGTTGGGATTTTGTTGTTTGTTTTGGGCAAGACATAAAAAGCCTCTCTCTCTCTCCCTCCCTCTCTCTCTCTCTCTCTCTCTCTCTCTCTCTCTCACACACACACACACACACACACACACACACAGATGTCTCACTATTTGCCCTGGGTGGCCTTGAATTCTTGGGCACAAGCTATTCTCCCACCTCAGCCTCCCAAGTAAGAGTAACAACAAACAGACTCAACTGCAGTTCTATATTTCTATCAGGAGATGAACAAAGTCTGTGTATGTGTTGTTAGCGGTCATTGATGATTAATATCAAGATCTATTATTTCAGGGCCGGGGATTAGGCTCAGTGGTTCCCCTGCCTGCCTTGCAAACTCAAGGACCTGAGTTCAATCCCCGGTACCAAAAAAAAAAAAAAAAAAAATCTATTATTTCATTATTCATAAAATATAATATCCTTTCTTCTTTTATTAGCTAGAATCCATCTATAAAAAGAAACTTAGCAACTGTTTTTGTACTCTGAGGTACAATTTATGTAGGAAGAGCAAGATAAATGTTTACTTTCTTCTCTTTAATTATTAGATTCCAAAGTGATGACTTCATTCCCTAGTATCTTCTAAAAATGACCAATAGTCTGGGTTATTTTTAGTACCATTATGAACTTATGAGCATATGTGAGGAATTTCAAATAACTGCAGTTATTATTCTTATAGACATTTTGGGAGCATTTGGGCAATTGTCCTGTTTTTGGACAGTGGATGTCTCTTCAGTGTACTATGTGGTCATTTCAACACACCTTCACTGGCCTTTGGTTTTTATATTTTCTAACATTATTTTCATGGTCAATTTGGATACCTGTTGCCAGAGATATGGAATTAACCATTTCTCCAGAGACCTTTGGTTTGAGTGTGAAATGGATTCTGGATCACAAAAACTGAAGAAGGTGTTCACCGAAGTTTGACTGGGCCTTGTTTCTAGGCCTTTTCCATGTGGGCAGCTAAGACATGCTGTTTTAAAATGGTATTTTATTTTATTTATTTTGGTACTGGAGATCAAACTCAGGACCTTGTGCTTGTGACACAGGTGCAGTGCCACTGAACTAAACCTCTGCCCTTAAATTTAATCTTTTTCTTTTTTTTTTTTTTTGGTTTTTTGAGACATGGTCTCACTATGTAGTTGAGACTGGCCTGGAACTCACTATGTAGCCCAGGCTGGTCTCAAATTCACAGTGACCCTCCTGCCTCAGCCTCCTGAGTGCTGGGATTACAGGTGTGCGCCACCACACCCAGCTAAAATAAAGTCATTTTAACTCACACAACAAATATAAAAGTTGTCTATACTGATGGGATGCCATGTGATGCTTTAATGCATATATATTGTGTAATGTTTAAATCAGATTAAATGAATCTATCTCCTCCAACTTTTATCATTTCTTTATGGTGAAAACATTCAAAATCCTTTCCTCTAGCTTTTTTTTTTTTTTTTTTTTTTTTTTTGTTACCAGGGTTTTCTGTGGCTTT